>NW_006408550.1:15314043-15395172 GCF_000296735.1 Chrysochloris asiatica
AGTGAGGTTGGCCCAGGATTGGACATTGTTTCGTTCTGCTGTGCATGGGGTCGCTATGAGTCAGTTCTGACTCGATGGCACCTGAAAACAGCAACAACAAGGAGCAGCTGGTGGGTCTGAACCATCAACCCTTGTGATTATCAGCCTCATGCTTATCTTACAATGCCATACCCAGACAGCCTAAAAAATGGTATTCAAAGTGTTTATAAGTTGGAACTGACTTGATGGTACTTAACAGCAATAACCTTTATATTTACTATAATTAATTTATTTACAAGCTTATGTAATTTGATTTTAATAGTAGTTGTATTTAATAGATAGTGTAAAAAGTTTCTGAAAATTTGATGATTGACTTTCACAGGTTAGTATATGCCAACTCCTGTGCTGACACACAGTATTGAATGAATTATATACACACACATATACAGTAAAAGATGTCTTCAAAAAGTTCATGGAAAAATGGAATGAAAGATAATGGAATACTCCCACAAAAATTTTTAGAGTTCCCTTGTATATATAATAAATATGCTCATCAATGTTTATGAAAACTTTACATCTAAACACAGCTCTTGAAATTTGAATGCCATGCTCATAAATGTAATATTGTACTATTTTAATAATTAATAATATTTTGCGTTTCCACATTGTGATGTATTAGAGACTATTCAAAAGCTAATTAATTAATGCCATGCTTAGGCAAATTGTGTGGAATTGTCTCTTTCCTTTCTGCGTGAGCAAAGTGAGAATGATTTTGTGTACTTCTCTCTTGAGTGTATGTTCCCATTATTCAGCAATTAAACTTAATAAGTTCTTACAATAATTTTGCATATTAGTTCCAGTTTTAGTGGTTTGGTAATCAAATTCTTGCTTCCATGTGGGAGACCCATGTTCAATTCCTAGCCATAAAGTTCTTGCAAAGTCACCACCCATCTGTGAGTGAAGGCTTGTATGTTGCTATGATACTGCAAAGGTTTGAATGGAGCTTCCAGGCTAAGCTAGAGTAAATAAAAGACCTGGCAATCTACTGAAAAGTCTCATAAGCCCCATGGATCACAGTGATCTGATGTTGTAAGACAAGGTAGTGCTTTCTGTTCTGTATAGTTGTGGGTGTTTTTGGGTGCCATCGAGTTGGTACTGACTCACAACTGAACAAAATCCTGCCCAGTCCTGTGCCAACCTCACAATTATTGCTATATTTGAACCCATCGCTACTGCCACTGTGTCAATCCATCTCATTGGGGGTCTTCCTCTTTTTCTTAGACCCTCAAGTCTACCAAACATGATATCCTTATCCAGGGAAATGGTTCCTCCTGACAATATGTCTGAAGTATGAGAGGTGAAATCTGGCCATCCTGGTTTCCGGGGAGCATTCTGGTTATACTTCTTCCAACACAGATTTGTTTATTCTTTTGGAAATCCATTATACTTTTAATATTCTCCTCTAACACCATAGCTCAAACGCATCAGTTCTTTAATGGTCTTCCTTATTCGCTGTCCAACTTTCACCTATATATGAAGCTATTGAAAATACCACGGCTTGGGTCAGGCACACCTTAGTCCTCAAACTGCTATCTTTGTTTTTCAACTCTTTAAAGAGGTCTTGTGTAATGGGATACATTGTGTATAGAGTACTGTGAATCAGGGGTCAACTCAGTGGATGCTAAAAACAATAAGAATGAAAAGGAGAAAGATTGCAAGCATTCTTTTGTTATTATTATCATGCTTCATTTATGAAGTTAACTGACTTACATTTCAAAATTTAGAAAACTGTTTATTTTATTTTATATGTTCAACTTTCATATTTTGCTCAAGTCTCCCAGGAGTTGAAGATGGAGAGAGTAGAAATTTCGCTGCTTTGGTGAAGGAAGTGGTCTTGAACTCTATCTAATTGTTGTGGCAGGTGTTATGTGCCATCGAGTTGGTTCTGACTCATAGGGCCTCTGAATAGTTTTCCAAAGAGTACTGGATGGGTTTGAACTGCTGACCTTGCTATTAGCAGTCTGAATCTTATCCTAAAGCA
The DNA here is from genome assembly GCF_000296735.1 of Chrysochloris asiatica. Lineage (NCBI taxonomy): Eukaryota > Metazoa > Chordata > Mammalia > Afrosoricida > Chrysochloridae > Chrysochloris > Chrysochloris asiatica. The sequence continues at coordinate 15,316,064 of NW_006408550.1, forward strand.
CCGCACCAGGACTCCCTGTCATCTAATATTGTTTAGTGATTGTAAGGTTCCATTTCGTCATTTGTAAACAATTGAACTGTATTACACTGAAGTAGCATTGTGAGGATTAATGAGATGGTTTCAGTCAGGTGCTGGAGTAGATTTGTTGTTGTTGTTGTTAAGAGCCATCGAATCAGTTCAGACCCATAGTGACCCTGTACAGGGTTTCTGAGGTTGTAAATCTTTACAGGAGCAGAAAGCCTCATCTTCTCCTGTGGAGTGGTTGGTAACTTCTAACTGCTTACCTTAAGGTTTGCAGCCCGATTTGTAAGATTAAGGGAGCAGGTTGAGATGATAAGAAAATGGCTTGCATAAAAGAGGCATTAAGATGTTTATGAGGAGTGACATGAACCAGAATTTGGAAAAATGAGGGATCACATTTTCACAGGAAAAAGTAAAGGACAACACAGTAAACAATATCCTTGGATTGTAGACCTCAAAATTAGAACTACACCAGGAAGGAGAAGGAGGCCAGTTGTGTCTAGTGCCTGAGGGCTGACCATTGGCAACAGAATAATTTTCAACTGCAAAGATAGGGTTGTATGCTCTGCTCCTTCTAGTCATTAAAGAAAAGGGAGACACTATCTGACGGGCTCTTAGGGAAGACACTGACACACACAACTAGCAGGAAACATTTTTAGACAATTGACAGGAATATAGAACAGAAAAAAATAAAATAAAAAAGTGGTTATGAATTGAGACTATGTGGTTAGAATTGATATTTGAAAATTGATGGTCCAAACTGCACTCTTGATTCTGTGGCTCATCATATAACCTCTCAGCTAGAATTTTAATATCTTCACATTAGAAATCTACATTCATTTATTTAGGTGCTCGTGTCAAAATGTTAGATACATAAATAAACACAAAGCTATGTTTTGGGATGTGTTTTATAATATATGTTTACGTTGTTGGAGTAAGCAGTGCAATACACTAAGGATATTGCATTTCATATGTGTACATTTCCGCTCAGATGAACTATGGCTATATAAATAATGGATTTTATGAAATGAGAAATAGTAACAAATGTTTAAGTAGATGCTTCAAGAATGAATTCATGCCCCTAGCAGATGGCCACCATTGCCTGCATGTCATTCAAAGCTGTCAACCTGACTGTCAGCTTTGATGGTTGCTGGGGACCCAGTTTGTACCCATGGCTTGACACCAGTGTGAAATCTGTGAAATGAAATAAAGGTTGAGATTCTTATTACATGAGACTGTGAGGGCGTCTTCACTATCTGACACCATTTTAACCACCGAGGATCGTATGCTGGGTAAGACAGCGAAAACCTCTTGTCTGAGAGAGCTTAATTTTTATCAGAGAAAATAGTAAGAAGTAAATACATGTATGAACAGGGAATTTTTAAACAGTGGTTGACATGAAGATAATAAGCAAGGAGTATATAGAGTGTATTTTTTAGTCAGGTTGGGAAGAGATGGCTGAGGAGGTGACCTATGGATGTGGCCTGAGGAATGTGAAGGAGTGATCAGTGTGAAGGCTCAGAGATGAAGCAGGGCAAAGCTGTTTTCATGGAATGCAAAAAAGTTACTGTGACTACAGCAAAGAAAGCAGAGGAAAGAGTAGGAGGATATGGGCAGAGACAGGGGCAAGGTTTGTACTCAGAAGTCTCAAACTCTATATGAGGACTTTAAAATGAAGAATCATTATAATAAATTTTTGTATATAATTATAATTGCTGTAGAGAAATTAAACAGTTTGCCATGCTCATATAGAAAACAAGCATGGTTATAAATCTTTCATCTTAACCAACAGCCAATAGTGTTTACCTGTTTTTGTTGTATGTTGTCAAATTGATTTAGACTCATAGAAACCCTATATGACAGAATAGAATTGCCTCATAAGGCTTCCTTGAATGCACTCTTTACAGAAGCAGATTGCTATATCTTTTCTCCTTAGGAAAATTGGGGGGTTTGAACAACCTCCCCATCCTTTAGCAGTTGAGTACTTCACCATTGTCTTACTAGGGCTCCTCCTGCCTGTCTAACTTGTCAACATTTTGAAAATATATTCCTAAGTCTTTAATGTTCAGACTAAAAGTAATGTTAATAGGAAGCTCTTCTCAACATCAATTACTTACAGGATTGGTATCTATTGCTATTATGAAAATTTTAAATTGTGCTTCAGATTAAATATTATGCATAGATATATCATGGAATATGTGAATGAAAGGGAAGATTTCCTGACCAACTTTTTTTTTTAACCCACAGTTTTAATTTGAATGTGACCATTTAGAACTCACTAAGGAGCTCTGGTAGCGTAGTGGTTACGAATCGGGCTGCGAACCTTAAGGTCAGCGGTTCGAAACTACCACCTGCTCCGCGGGAGAAAGATGAGGCTTTCTACTCCCGTAAAGATTTACACCCTCGGAAACCCTATACAGGGTCGCTATGGGTCGGAACCGACTCGATGGCACATAACAACAACAACATTTAGAACTCACTGTTACCAACTAAGCAATGTATAAATGAAATGCATTTTTGTTAGTGCTTTTGAGTTGAGTCCGGCACAGAGTGACTCTGTGTGGGGTTTTCCCAGGCTTTAAATCTTTGCAGCAGCAGGAAGTCTCATCCTTCTCCCTCAGAGCACCTGGAGGGACTTGAACCATCGACCTTGTGGTTTCCAATCTCTTGCTTATCCTACAGAACCACCACACTCCCCATGCAAATGAAACATTCTAACAACAACAAAAAAATTGAATACCATTAATAGAAATATTGCCATAAATATTTTGTCACTTCAAAGATCAACGAATCTATATCTGCTTTCAATGCAATTATAATTGGGAGCTATTAGAAATGTAAAACAATCATTATACAAAACAGCATATAAAACACATTAATGCTTTGTGGAAGTGTTTTTCTTATCATAACAGGAGTTGCCGGAGAACTACAAGCACTGAACTTTTAGCCTTTTTCTTTTAAGATAACAAAACAGAAATTAATCACATTTGTCAAATCTCAGTAGATTACATGATAGGAATTTGTGTTTAAATTAGGCCCTTCTTTACTTTTAGCTTTAATGAAGTTCTTGTATCAGAGAGCTTTAACACTTCACTTTGTAAAGTGAAATGGATTAGGGATATTCCAGAGAAAGAAGACACCAGGTTTTGGAAACCAGAGAATACAAAGGAGTTGGTACATAAATTATTCTTAAAGATTTGCTACAGTCAGAAACTAGAGGGAAGGCATTGTCCAGAGAGATACATAAAACATAGATGTGTTTAAAACAAATGTATGTGTCTTAGGTGGTGGTGGTGGTGATGGTGGTGTCGTTTTGAGTTGGTTCCAACCCATGGTGATCTTGCATAGGGTTTCTGAGCTACAAATCTTTACGGGAGTAGAAAGCCTCCTCTTTCTCCCACATATTTCTTAAGAGAAGAGTAAAATTGAGATTAGAGATGAGATATGGAGAAGAAGCAATGAGAGAGGAGATTGACAAGATAAAAGGAAATCCCTCTATGACTTAATGCTCAGCTATGGCAAATGGTATGGAGGGTGTTTCACATATTAAAACAAAATTACCTGATTTCAGTGATTTATTGTTGTTGTTAAGTGCTGTTCAGTCAGTTCTGACTCCTAGCAACCCTATGTAGGGTTTCCAAGGAGCAGTTGGTGGGTTTGAAGCACCAACCTTGTGGTTAGCAGTCCAGTGCTTATGCCAGGATTACAGTGCTCATTGATGAAAACAAATTCATTGTTGGAGTTGAGGATAACAAATTGTTAAAATGCTCATATTAATGAAAAATCACAACCGTTTTCCTTACTCATAATAGGAGTTGCCAGAGAAGAACCAGTGCTGAACTTCTAGCCTTTTTCTTTTAAGGTAACAAAACAGAAATTAATCACATTTGTCAAATCTCTGTAGTTTACATAATGGGAATTTGAGTTGAAATTAGGAAATTATTTACTTTAAGCTGTAAAGAAATGCTTGTGTTAGACAACTTTGACAATCACACATTCATATATATGTGTTTGTATAGATATGCATATAATATGAATGTGTTTATGTGTGTGCTTGTGAGGCGAACAGGGTCAGAAGATTTTTAGACTTGCTATATACAGACATTGGAGGCCATTGCGTGTAGAAACAGCTGAATTTTTAATCCTGGATATTCTCAAAGTTTCTAGAATATCTTTGCTGAGGCTTCTAACTGGTGATCATTTTAAGTCATTATTGAACTACACACAGAGAAAATTTAGTTATCATTGTAGATTTTTACATACATTGACTAAAAGACCACATTTTCCCCCAAAAAAGCAAGCAATTGCTATGGTCATCTCTATCAATTTGAGCTAGTTCTTATTGTGTATACTGTTACAATAAGGATCTTGGGATATTTCAGCATTTATTTAAAAAATCTTTGGAGACATAATGATAATGATGCAATTACTGCATATCAACTACTTGGTTATTATATATCACTTACAGTTACTTTTTAATTAAGATATTGACTGTTCTAGCGTTCATCTGCATAGTGTGAATGAACAGGAGGTTTAACTGTGATAAAATATTTTAGACTGGGATTTGAAACTAGATCTTTATCTAAGTGGGTTTGAAATATACATCATAGAAAAGTAAGGTTAGCGAGATACTTTCCAGATAAGTGAGATGAGGTATTGAAAGCTCTGTATAGACTTAATCAAAAATCAAACAATACAAGAGAGTTTAGAACTTGTAAAATTTCATTAGCTGGAAATACATGTACTATCGACATATAAGAGCAATATAAATCCCAAGTATAAATGATTATCTAGGAGTTGCACTTCCCAATCTGGCCAGGAGACAATCATCCTAATTCCTATGCCATGTAGATGTTATTTCTTGCACTTCCAAGGTTTGTCAGGAAATTTGGAAGCTGAGAGGAGCAATTTAGAGAAATGTTACATTTGATGTTTCAGCATGAAGATTGGGCCATAAAATTAACCTATCTTCCCTCTATTTCTTTTGGAAATCATCCCACATGTACAAAACAATAAGAGAAAGTTATAAACCCTGATTTCTTAAATGAACAATAGGAGAACATTACTGTAGTTATGGAGAACAATCGAAGTTCCATAGAAAGAAACAGAAAACATTTTATGGTAGACTCTCAGAAAGATCCAATAAAATATTTTTATAGAATGGATGTGGGTTTTTGGGGGCCAAAAACCTAAATCTTACATTTAAATCTCTTAAATTTTGTTGTTGTTGTTATGTGCCGTGGAGTCGGTTCCAACTCACAGCAACCCTGTACAGGGTTTCCAAGGCTGTAAATATTTATGGGAGCAGAAAGCTTTATCTTTCTTCCACAGAACAGCTGGTAGTTTTGAACTCCTGACCTTGTAGTTGGCAGCCCGATTCGTAATCACTACGCTCCCAGAGCTTGTACAAATATATAACGAAAGTATCATATGACAACTTAGGTTACTTACAAAGTTGTACATGAATGTAGTAGCTCTTTTCATAGTGAATAAGGAGTTGTGATAGTAAAAACACTGGACTGCTATCACAAGGTGAGTATTTTAAGCCCACGAGTGGCTTCGATGGTGAAAACTGAGGCTACCAAATATATAGGGCAGCTTTCAATCAGCATTGATTTGGCAGTGTGTTTGGTTTTAGTTTTATTGATAATAACCAAATAGTAGAAAGAACCTATTGATGCATGCAATAGTAAGTTTCAAAGACATTATGCTGAATGATAGAAGGCAATCTCTAAAGGATCGATACTCTATGATTCCATTAACATGGCACTCCTAAAAAGACAAAGCTGTAGTGACTGAATGCAGTTCTGTTAGTGTAGTGATTATAAATTGGGCTGCTAATCTCAATGTTAACATTTTGAAACCACCAGTGAGTGGTTCCAGGGGAGAAAGAGGAGGATTTCTGCTCTTGTAAATATTTATAACCTCAAAACCCTATGCAGGGTCACTATGAGTCAGAACCCCATGGCATACTACTGCCATCACTGAATTGATGCCTTTGAGTTGTGGTGTTGGAGGAGAATACTGAAACTGCCATGGACTGCCAAAAGAACAAATAGATCTGTTTTGGAAGAAGTGTAGTCAGAGTGCTCCTTGGAGGCCAAGATGGCTAAGCTTCGTCTTGTCCAGAGGGAACAGTCACTGGAGAGGGATGTCATGCTGGGTAAGGTCAGAGAAAAAGAGGAAGACCCCTAACGAGATGGATTGGCCAGGTGGCATCATTGATGGACTCAAGTGTGGCAGCGGTAGTGAGGTTGGACCAGGATCAGATGTTGTTTCATTCTGCTGTGCATGGGGTCGCTATGAGTCGGTTCCAACTCGATGGCACCTGACAACAGCAACAACAAGGGAAGAGAAATGGTATATTCACAATGGGTGGCATGAGGGTTTTTGTGGCTGTTATGGACTTGTTTTTTGTTGTATTGGTGGTTACAGAAATCTACACACATGCTAAACATAGAACTCTACACTCTTGGTGCAGCACTGTAGGATCAGCACTGGACTGTGAACCACAAGGTGGGTGGTTCAAACCCACCAGCTGTTCCTTGGAAATCCTATTTAGGGTCACTATGTGTCAGAACCAATTTAATGACACCTAACAACAACACCATACATTAAAGACGACAATTTTATGTTATAAAAATTGACAAAATAAAATAACCATAAGAGGGGAAAATGTCTCAGACACCTCAACTGATATTTCCAAAACATTTACTTCCATGAGGGGGCTTCATAGCGTTCTTGAAAAAAATTATAGGAATTAAAAGATAATGTATTTTTTTTTTTTTTTTTTTTACGAACTCTTGGGAATCTCCTTGTATTTTGTTTTTCATGTTAAATCAAAGTATTCCTTCACTTGCTTTTTCTGTTATGTTAAGCAGAATGTCTTTGTATCCTATTGGAAAAAGAATCACATTTTGAATGACAAATAACTATAGCATATCGAGTTAGCCAAGCTGTGACATATTTTGTGTGATATTTAGCTAACGGTGTTTTAAAATTGGAAAGACAATTTACTTCAACTGAAATATTCATACTATCACTTTGCCTATTGAAGTCTAGCCTATATATGTCTGTATGGAAAAGTAAATTTTATAAGCTATTTCCAGTAACAAGCAAAGGATTCAGAAATTCCCACAATTTTAAGGACTTCAGTTAATAAAGATTTAAATCTCTATTGGATTAGCCAATTCTGTTTTGAAAGATTCTTGAATCTTTCAAACATTAGTCCTTCATTTAATAATAATGATGATTTGAACACAGTTCAGCTAAAACCTTCACAATATACTCTAATCTTGTAAAGGAGTTTCTTTTCTTTTGGTTTGTTTTCTTTGCTTACTGATCATCACTGAAGAAATCTTTTAATTTTTTTCTAAATATTTTGATGGTGCATTAAAAACTGATATAAACATTTACATTAATATTTCATGGTAAATTAGTATTTAATTTTGCTTATATTTTTATGATGAGCTGTAAATTGTCATTGTTATTATCCAGTTGAATCATATTTCACCTTTTTAAATTCAATATATAAAATCTAAATTTGTGACATTTTATTATTCTAAATGTAAGAACTATCTAGCCAATTCCAACTCCTTATTCTAGAAAATGACACCGTGGAGTCTCGGTGTGGTCTTACTACAGGATGATGCACAGAACTGCAAGGTGGGTTTGAACTTCAAGGTCAGCAGTTTAAACCCACCAGTCGCTCTTCAGAAACCCTCAACAACAACAACACCTTTCTGCAGTACTCTCTTAAAAGGTCCCTCATTTCCCCAGACCTCTTAACAGCCAACGAAAGGCACATGGCAGCAAGTTTTACTTGGTCTTCTTCTTTCTATTTATACAACTTCACTTCCTACACTGTTGCCAGGGTACATGCCTGCCATTTCTCAAATCACTAATCTCATTACTGGTGAAGGTCTTCTATCTGACTTCCCTTAACTTGGGATGCTTTTGATTCTGTGTGGAACAGTGTTTCCCCAGATATTTGCATTTCCCACTTTCTCATTCCATTTTCTATACAGCTCAAAACCCTACGGACAAAGCATTTGATTGCTATGCGACATGCAGCTGCCCTTGTGTCCTAAGACGAGATTAGGTTTTTAGCAGGGCTTTGACCTGAAATGTTTCCCATTTCCTTTATCTTTCTGGTTTACCTGAATTTTAAACTTGTGGGTTTCTCTGGTTCTATTTCCTCAGCCATGATTGAATTGGTAGGAATTGATGTGTTGTCTTGCTTTACAGGCTACATATTTAAAACAACATACCATCATCTGTATCTGCATATCCTGCTGTATTTACATAAGCCCTGGACCGCAAGGTCAGCAGTTCAAACTCACTAGCTGTTCCACAGAAACCTATACAGAGTCACCATGAGTCAGAACTGACTCTATGAGCACTTAACTGCAATAACAGCTGTAAATACAATGATAATTAGTATAATTATGATTAATAATGTCAACACTGGCAGGACTCCTATCCTAGTACGTAGAAGCTGCCTCAAATAAATTTACTGAATACATGAAGGGACCAGAGTTATAAGCTGGCTTGATAACAATAAGCTATTAGCAGAACAGTGATCAAACACATTTTCCCAAGGACTAGACAAGTGTTCTTTCTCTGTCTTCACATGTTATTTCCTTACCCAGGATATAGGATTCTCATAGAGGATAGTCCAAGAGAGTATGCATGCTGAAAGGAAATACCAACATCCTTGTTGTTGTTGTTAGCGCTGTCGAGTTGGCTCTGACCTGTAGACACCGTTATGTACAAAAGAGCACAATACGGCCCAGTGCTACACCATTCTCACAATTGCTGCTCTATGCTCGAACCCACTGTTGCTGCTACTATGCCGTTTAATACGGTTGAGGGGCATCCCATATCGCATTTGGTTTTCAGTCACTTGTGTCTAATGCATTAAATCTGTTCTCAAATGATCTCTAACTTCAGGTGGGATATGTTCAATATTATATTGGGGCTCACATGGGCTTCTTTGACTTTTCAGCTTCAGTCAGAACTTACATATGAGCAATTGATGGTAGGTTCCACTGTCTGCCCTTGGCCTTGCTTTGGCTAATGATAAAGTTGGCAGTTCAAATCCACCAATAGCTCATCGGAAGAAAGATGAGGATTTCTGCTCCAGTAGATATTTACAGCCCCAGAAATCCTATGAATTGGAATCAACTTGATGGCAGTGGGTTTGAGTTTTGGGTTGTACATAAGAAAAAAGATGTTTTAAGGTAAGAAAGATTTTGGTTTAATATCAAAGTTTGAAGTGATTATAAAATGATAAATGTAGTTATATTTGGAAATTTCAGAGTTCATACTATAAAAAAAAACATTAAGGAAGAAAATAAGATTTTACTAAAATGTGTGTCCTTGTATGACACATAGGATCAGTGTAGAACCAAACGTTCGGTTTGAACCAGACAGTCGATGATTCAAACTCATCCGTCACTCCTCAGTGTTGCTATGAGTCAGAACTGATTCAACGGCCTTTACCAATAACAAGATAAATACATTTTCTTGTGTGTGTATTCACATGGTTCCTTTAGACAGTATTAATACAAAGGGAGGCATTGTAGGAAAAGCAGTGGTCCATAAGGTCAGTGTGAATTTCAAGGTCGGTGGTTCAAACACTCCCGCTATTCCTCGGAAACTCTATACAGGTTGCCGTGACTTGGAACTGACTCCATGGTACTTAATAACAACAACAAACATTGCTTTGGTGTTTCACTGTAGAATAAGCACTAGAGTGCTAACCACAGGTAAGCAGTTCAAACCCACCCGCTGCTCCTTCGAAATTCTATACAGAGACACAGTGAGTCAGAACCGATTAAAGGGCACTTACAAACACCACCAAAAACAAACATTACTCTCTAAGAGATCTGAACGAAGGCCTTGTTATCTGAAGGAAGGCCTTGTTATCTGAAGGAAGGCCTTGTTATCTGAATGGCATATTTCTTGACACTTAGAAAAAGCTCAATAAATGTTTGTTGAGTGGGCAAATTTCAAATTCTATACAGAAGTTCACATTTATTATTCTTATATACTAGCAATGTGATTTCAATTAAAATAATTCTGATCACTTTTGAAAACTATTTGTCTTTATCCAAGAACCACCCAGAAGACTCTGATTTGAATTTTTTTTTTTTTTTTTTGTCTTGGTAGGCACTCATTAACTCTGAGCCCTGAGCATTTTGGATCAAATTAGAAGTTACTAGACAGGAGCAATGAGTAAGAGAATAAATAAAAAATCCCAGAATATCACATTAGTAAGTTTCTTCTCTTTTTGCTACTGCTGTAAAATAGATCACACTCATCTTTATAAAATATTTTTATTCTGCTAGTTGACATCCTCATGCTGAAGACCAGCCTTACACAGAGGACTGTAAGAAAACTTACACCATGATTAAAGTAAGGCCACAGTGTCCTAGTTACTTCCAAAAGGTTCACATTTACGTTAAGGTCGGGTTTCTTTGAGATTAAACAAATGTTTTCTTAAATGATTTTTTTTTCACTCCAAACCATATCCTCTTGCTCTTCCTTCCACAGCCATCTACTTGAATGTCTTTAATATTAGAATGTGTCCTTGGATCTCTAGTTTCCTTTAAGAGTTTTTTAGAGAGTGTATATGTATTTTTAATGATAATATATTTTTTAATTCTAAAGATTATGAGCCCTGGTGTGGTGCCGTAAAATAAGCCTGGGATTGGTAACCACAATGTCAGCACTTCAAACCACATAGGGTTGCTATGAGTCTGAACTGACTTGCCGACACTTAACAACAACATTAAGCTTTAGATCTTATTTCTCTCTCTGATCTTATACTCTCAGTATGTTTACTTTAGGGTAAGCACTAGATTACTAACTGAAAGGTTGGCAGTTGTAACCCACCAGTCTTTACTCGGAAACCTATACAAGGTCACAATGGGTTGGAACTAACTCGACAGTACTTAATAACAACAACACTGTTTCTTACAATGCTATTCCTTAATCTACATCACAATAATTTGTATATTGGTTTAGCTATTGATACAAACCTCACTTGCTCTCAACCTTCTACTGTCTCAAGCAATGCTATAGTAACCATCTTTAGATACAAAAGTTTTTTTTGTTGTTTCTTTTTCTGGGTGGGGTGTGTGTGCTTAATTCTAGTAGTGAGTTACTAGGTCCAGTAGTGAATTATGAGGTGTAAGTATGTCCAAAATCTCTTGAGTGTTGTACCTAAAATTTCCAAAGTGAATGTACTATTTGCATTTCAGTTTTTATACTCTTATATCTAACACAAAAATTCTTATTATTTAACATGTTGCGTGCTATTTTCTAATTTATGATGATAGTTAGTGTTTTGGTTTGGATAATTTAGCCTTCTCTGACTCTGTGAGTTTAAGAATCTTTTTATGATTATTTATTTAACAATTAAACCACTAATTGGAAACCCTATACAAAGTTACTATGAGTTGGAACCTACTCAAAGGCACTTAACAACAACAGCAATGTTTGAGATACACTTCTAAACCCTTAACTGAAAACCCAACCCACTAACGTCATGTGAATTCTAACTCCTAGTGACCCTCCAAACTGTAAATCTTTTTGGAAGCAGTTTGCCATTATCTTTCTCCAACAGAGCAGCTGATAAGTTAGAACCACTGACCTTTTGGTTGACCGTTTGATTTGCAGCCAAGGGCTTAACCACTATGCCATGAGTGCTTTTTGTTGTTGTGGTCAGGTGCCATCAGGTCCTTCCAACTAATAGTGACACAGCAGAATGACACTCTGCTTGGTCTTGTGCCAGCCTTATAATTCTTGTTATGTTTGAGCCCATTGTTGCAAACACTATGTCAGTCCATCTTGTTGGTTATCTTCGTCTTTTTCTCTTATTTTGCTAAGCATGATGTCCCTTTCTTTTCGCTTCCAGCAAGCAAGGTTGTGTATCTGCATATGGAAGGTTGTTGATGAGCCTACCTCCAATATTGATGCCATGTTATTCTTTATACAATAGCCAGTTTTTCAAATTATTTGCTCAGCATGCATTAAGTATGATGAAGGGATACAACCATGGTGTACACCTTTATTAATTGTAAACCATTCATTATTGCCTTGTTCTCTTCACACAACTGTTTTTTGGTCAATATTCAGGTTCCTCATGAGCATGTTAAGTGTTCTGGAAGTCCAATTCTTTGCAATGCTATCTATACTGTGTTAATATCAACTAGTTGAATGCCTTTTCATTCTCTGTTCAGCTGAGATCTATCTGGCATCAGGAGTGGTATTCCATGTCCACATCCTCTTCTGAATTCAGCTTAAATTTCTGGCAGTTCCATATCAGTGTAGTGCTACAATCATTTTTGAGTTTTCTTGAGAAAAAACTATTTGCATATGATAGTATTACTCTTGTTCGTTGATTTTTCACATTACGATGGATCATCTTCATTTGGATTGGGCACAAATATGGATATCTTCCAATCAGTTAGCCAGGTAGCTGTCTTCCAAATTTCTTGGTGCTGATAAGTAACTGTTCTAGCACTACATGAATTTGTTGAAACGTTTCAATTGGCAGTCTTTCATTTCCTGCAACTGTTTTTGCCAGTGCCTTCAGTACAATTTGAAAGTCTTCATTCAATACCTTAGTTCTTCATGAGATGGTGCCTTATGAGGAAACTGTACATAGACCAAGTGTTGGTTGTTCGAACAGAACAAGGGTATACTGAACGGTTTAAAATCAGAAAAGGTGTGCACCACAGTTATATCCCTTTCACCATACTTATTCAAAATATATGCTGAGCGAATAATCTGAGAAGATGTGTTATATGAGAAGTAAATGACGTCAAGATTGGAGGTAGACTTGTTAATAACTTGTGATATGCAGATGTTATAACACTGCTTGCTAGAAGTGAAAAAGACTTAAAATATTTACTATTGAAGATCAAAGACCACAGTAATCAATGTGGATTATACCTCAATGTAAAGAAAACAAAAATCTTCACAACTAGATTAATAAATAGCATCATGATAAATGGGAAAAAGATTGAAGTTGTCAAATATTTCATTTTGTTTGGATCCATAGTCAACACTCATGAAACAGCAGATAAGAAATTAAACAATATATCGCATTAGGCAAATCTGCAAAGATACCAGTTTGAGGACTAAGGTATGCCTAGTAAAAGCCATGGCATTTTCAATAGGCTCATATATAATATGTGGAAGTTGTACAATGAATAATTAAGCCTTTAGGAGAATAAATGCATTTGAATTATGGAGCGGAGAAGAATATTAAAAGTACCATGGACTTCCAGAAGAACAAAGATTTCTGTGTTAGAACAATTACAGCAAGAATACTTCAGACGTGTTATTAGGAGGGATCAATCCCTGGAATAGGACATCATACTTGGTAAAGTTGAGATCAGCAAAGAAGAGGCAGACTCCCAAAGTGATGGCTTGGCAAAGTAATGTAACAACATTGGATTGGATGGGGCAGATGTATGTCAGAACCAACTAAAGAATACCTAGCAAAAATAGCAATGAAACACCAAGAGGTTAAGTAATCATTTCTATTTTCCTCTTTATTACATGGCTCAGAATGGTAGAAGTGGGATCCACCAGGCCCTTTGGTTCTAGCATCTTTGCCCTTCACCTCCTTTGCGTTTATTTGTTAGCCACTTGTATTTTCTCTTACATACTCACAATTCCTGCTATGTTTCAGCCCATTGCTGCTACCACTGTGCCAATCCATCTTGTTGTGGGGGTCTCTTTCTTTCTCACTGATCCTCCATTTTACCAAGCTTGATGCCTTTCTTCAGGGACTGGTCCCTCTTAACAATGTGTCTAAAGTATATGAGAGGCGACATTTGGCCAGCTTGACTTCTAAGGAGCATTCTGGCTGCATTTCTGCCAACACAAATTTGTTTGTTCTTATGGAAGTCCATGGTACCCTTAAGATTCTCGCACACTGTAACTCAAATGCAGCAATTCTCCAATGGTCTTCCTTGTTCACTGTCCAATTTTCACATGTATATGAGGCTACTGAAAATACCAGGGCTTGGGTCAGGTGCACCTTAGTCCTCAAACAACATATTTGCTCTTGAACACTTTAAAATGGTCTTGTGCAAGATTTGCCTGATGAAATATATCATTTGATTTCTTGACTGCTGCTTTCATGAGAGTTTATTGTGGATCTAAGCAAAATGAAGTCTTTCACAACTTCAATCTTTTATCCATTTATCATGATGTTATTTATTGGTCCAGTGGTGAAGATTTTTGTTTTTATTACATTAAAGTGTAGCCTTTACCAAAGGCTGTGGCCTTTGATCTTCGTCAGTAAATGTTTTAAGTCCTCTTCAGTTTCAGCAAGCAAAGTTGTATCATCTGCACCTCATAGATTGTTAATGAATCTTCTAATCCTGATGCCATGTTCTTCTTAATATAATCCAACTACTAGAATTATTTGCTCAGCATACAGATTTAATAAGTATGGTGAAAGAATACAACCTTGGTGCACCCTGTTCCAGATTTTAAGCCATTCAATGTCCCCTTGTTCTGTTTTAGTGACTGCCTCTTGGTTTATGTACAGGTTCCTCATGCGTACAGTAAGGTGTTCCAGAATACTATTCACTGTATAGCTTGTCATGATCCACGCATTGCAACAATGCAGTATTGAGACAAATCCAGTATTAGGGAACAAGTACATCAAACAAAGTCTATGAGAAGTACACATTTGGGGTGTTGACTTTCAGATTCTGATGAGTTACTGTATGCCTCTCTAGGACAGCTGCTTTTCAGGGAGAAATGAAATAGTACCCTGCATTTTCCTATTAATATAGTCCCATTTATATAGATTGCAAATGCCTGACTGTGAAATGCAATTTCTAAATGCAAAAACATTAAATCATTTCAATCATCTGAGAGGTCTGTGCAAGAAGCAGTTCATCTTAGAAGAACAGATAGCACTGGATTTATTTTTGTCACATATAAAGTGATATTCATATCATTAGTTTCAAAGTTGTTGTATTTGTACAACCAACAGATTAGAGAACAGTTTTTTTCAGTCTAATAAGGTACATCGCCACAGGACTTTATGATAAGTAACTCATGAACTTTAGTTCAAAATAATTTGGTAATGCTGTATGAAAACCGTTTGAAACTTTTTAAATTAGGGTAGATACATTTTCATAAATATTGCTTTGTGCTTACATGCTGCTTCCTAGGATATCAGTTTGGCATATATGCTGAGACCTGCAGACTTTGTGAAACACATACATGTAGAGCGAGAGAGAAGTGGGGGAGTACTCAGAGTTAATCAAAGTCCCAGATAAAGAATCAAATTTTTGCCTCTGAGCATATCCATGTTGCTCAGTAACACATTAAAAAACCAATACTGAGACTGAGGCAGAAACATACTGTGAAATAATGTATTCTGCATTATTATTCAATATCTACTGTGTTGTACAGGTGTTGCAAATGTTATACAACATTCACCAAGTCAACTTCTCTACTGATTTATTCCTATTCTTTTTTTTTTATTATTATTAAGCCTCCGTTCCTTATTGACCCTTACATCTCCTTCATCAAGGAGATGAATTGGCACAGTGGCATCCCCAATGGTCTCAATCATAACAGTTGTGAGTATGGTGCAGGACCAGGCAGTGTTTCCTTCTGTTGTACATAGTATCACTGTGAGTCAGAACCAACCAAACAGCACCTAACCTAACAACTTACAAATAAGGGACCCTTAACTCTCTGTTAGGAACCCTGGTGTGGAATTGTTGAATAAGCACTCGACTGCAAGGTCAGATTGAACCATAGGGTCGGTGGATCAAACTTAACAGCCACTCCTTAGAAACACTATACTGGTTCACTATGAGTCAGAACTGACTCTTGGAACTTAACAACAACAACTCTCTGTTAAGGGTCTCAGTATGGTACTGTAGGATGAGTCCAGGACCTCAAGGCTGGTTTGAACCACAAGGTTGGTGGTTCAAACTTATCAGCCACTGCTTGGAAACCCTATACTGGGTCACTATGAGTTGGAACTGACTGAATGGTGCTTGACAACAACAACAACTCTCTGTTGCACTTCCTTGATAGATGCCCAAAACTGATTAACCCAACTTCCTAATAAATTGGTTAAATTGGCAGTTCATACTCACCAGACATTCCTGGGAAACCTTATACAATGTCACTTATCAAAACCAGTGAGAACCCACTCAACAGCAACAACAGCAGTTACTACTACAGAAAATCACATGATTAAGAAAATAGGCAGTCATTATTTTATGCAAACAATTCAAATAAGTCCTTAATACTGCCCTAAGACCCCATTGTCTTTCTATAGTAAATACATATTATGCCTCTTCATTTTTGTCACACTTTTCCTCCATTCTCCCCAACTCCCATTTATTTTATCGTCTTGCCTTCAGTTAAGGCCCTTCCAGTATACATGATTCAGTAAATGAAAGTCAATAGACCATTGTTTCCTTAGTTCTCCACAGTCAAATCTGTAACTCAGCAAAGGTTTATGCCATCTTCACTTCTCTTCCACTTTTTACAGTTGAGGGAATATTTACAATACCAGCCCGCGGATTCTGGAACACATTCAATTTACTTTCTCATGAACTGAATGACCAGTGTTACCTCTAAATTCTCTTGCATCACTGGACTTTCACAAATGCCACTTACTACAGGAATTCAATCACAGTCCTTGGCACTAGCATTTTAAGAAATGGGAAATGAATGAATGGATTGATTGATGCAAGTTTTGAAGTAGTTCTTTTGGAATTTGTCAGTTTATAAAGAATTTTATCAATTCATGATAAAAATATGTCAAGGTTCAGAAATATATCTATTAAAAATGTTTACATGTGACTGTGTATCACATTGTATTATATATCTCATTATATGTTACTCAGTTGAAATATGCAAAGGGAATAAGTAAAATTTTATCTTAGAACATCTCTAAATAATTTAATCAGACATTTTGATTTAAAAAATCTGTCTTGAGGTAAAAAAGAGCCTATTTCAAAAACTAAATATTACAAAGGAAGAAACATTCAGCAAGAAATGCCCTTTTCTTTACAATACTTACTATTGATATATAACCTTCATCATTTTACTATCAACAGCATCATTTCAATAAAGGAGTTCTACAGGATGACCAACACTTAACCTGAAACACCTCACATCTCTGAGAATCAGAAGCAGCTGGGGCATTATTTTCTCTATTTCAAATTTATAAGAATAAAGATATAAGGCCAAACTTCTGTAAACATAGCATAAAAAGAAACACAGAACATTGTATATAGCATGCATTTGACTTAAATGTGATTGTTTTCTAGAAGAACAAAAAACATCTATGGAAAGTGTATAGCAACAAAAGAAAACCAAGCTAACTAAATTCAATAACCCACTAAGGATTATAGACCCATTGTTTATCTAGGTACATGAACTTCTTGAAAACAAAACTTAATGTGGGAAACCAAAATAATACAACAGCAGGTTTGTGTTTGAAATCATTCCCATTGCTCCATTAATGTTAGATTGGATGGTGATGTCTTTCAAGGGATTTCATTTGAATGAAGCGCCTGCTGGTTGATCCCTTTATCTCATACGCCCACTATGAGTGTATTCTTCAATTGTCTAACCTCTAATTGAACATTCTGTAGAGCAAGTCTTAGGCTCTCTTTAACTCCATTCTCATTTATTCCCCCTTTTTTAAGGTTACTTTTTAAAAAAAATAAGAATTGTTAGTTGGTAATGCGGGTGATACTGTTGAGAATGACCTTCACTTTGACAAAATGATGCTTGTAATTTCACACATTGCCAGTTTTAATGAGGTGATAACAGTTTATTTTGTTCTGAATCTTCCCTCTCACCATGTTATTTGAAGATTCATTTAGCATGCCCATTCCTTTCCTGTAACAAAGAGAATACAAAAACAAAATGAAAAGAAACCAAAATCAAAATTAAAATCAAACCAGCAATTCTATGAAATGCAAGTCTTCATGCAGAGTGATTTATATTACCTTATATTGATTGCATTTTTAAAAAACAAAATTGGCAGTCCCTTTTGAGTCAGGGCATCATGCCATCTAAACAGATGGGCAGGAAAGTAGTAGCTTAGAGACCATGTTTATTTATCAGATTTGCTCATAGAGGAGGATGTTCACAGCCAGAAATGGTGAGTGTTGTCTTCTCAAAGTTTCTCTGCCTTTGGGATGACTATGCCTCATTTTTAGCCGAATTTACTTGGAGTCCTGGTGTGGTGCTGTGGGTTAATATGCTGGATTACAAAGTTGGTTGGAACCACAAGGTCTATGGTTCAAGCCCACCACCTGCTCCTTGGAAACCCAATACAGGGTTGCTGTGGGTCAGAACCTACTCGGCAACACTTACCAATAGCAAAACTCGGAAAATATAATTAATATTGGCTGTTGTTCATTTTTACACAAGGCGGAGCAAAGTAAATCAATCATTTAATCTACTGGAATATAGTATCATAATGAATGATTAAGTGACTATCTCCTATAGGTAACTACCACCAAATCTACCCATAAAATGAATTTTAAAACTATAAAGTGAGAAAGATTAAATATATTAGAAACATATTTTAGTGTCCCCTTCCCCTGTATAACACAGAATGATATATTTGCTCAATAGTGTATCATTAATTCCCTAGAATTTTTTTTTTTTTTTGATTATGTCTGAAATAGAAAACTGTATATGTGCATGGCATGTAGAACAGCTTGATTTTCCTATGCCTCTGTTTATTGAATATGGGGCCCAGCTTTGGCAAGTCATTTATCAGAATCAGTATTTTTAATATATTTAAACTTTTTTAAATCTGTTGTTTATCACTCTTCAAATCATAAATGAGACAGATAAATAATAAAAAAAATTCCTTCAAGTATATCATATTTTGTAGTTGGTTAAATTGGAAAATTTAAATACACCATAACTTATTTAAATATTTCAGTTTGTATGTAGGAGGTATATACCTGGTTTAGGGTTTTCTTTTTTTTTTAAGAACTTTTCTACAGATCTACAGCTACTGAGAGAAGCTAGGTTTGAGATAGTCAGTGTTGCTGTTGCCACTGAGTTGGTTCTGACTCATACATAGTCACCTTACCTAGAATTTCCAAGGAGTCACCGACCATGTGGTTAGCAGTCCAGTGCTTATGCTACAGCAAGTAGCATTTGCCACAGGCTGTAACTCAAGAAGGAAGTTCCAAGATTTCCACAGGTCTACATTCCCTTGACATCCTGTGAAGAAGCTTGTTAATGGTACACCAGGATAGCCCTTAGAACAGTATAAGGTGGTATAAGCCTCTGATGTAAGTGACTGTCTATAGTTATAGCAAGTGATAGTGTGGATTTTCATGGATATAGGAAAATTAACATTTGGATTCAAATTCCAAATTTAGTGGAGCACTAAATGAGGCAGGAAAAATATGCACCAGGATGACATCTTTCACCATAATTATTCTATCTATATGCTGATGAAATAATCAGAAAAGCTGGACTATATGAAGAGGAACATGGCATTAAAATTGGAGGAGGACTCATTAACAACCTGTGATATACAGATAACACAACCTTGTTTCCTGAAAGGACTTGAAGCCCTTACTGATGAAGAACAAAACATTCAGTATGGATTACATTACATTCAGTATGGAAATAAAAATCATAACTAGATCAATAAGTAACATTTTGATAAAGAGAGAAAATACTGAAGTTGTAAAGGATTTAATTTTATTTAGATCCACAATCATTGTTCGTGGATGCACCATTGAAAAAAATAAATAAATAAAACAATGTACTGCCCGGGGCAAATTTGTTGCAAAAGATCTGTTCAAAGTGATAAAATGCAAAGATGTTTCTTTGAGGACTAAAGTGAGCCTGACCTTAACCCAAGGTATTTTTAAAGCCTCATATGCATTCAGAAGCTGGACAATGAACAAGGAAGATAGAAGAAAAATAGATGCATTTGAATTACAGTGTTGGCAAAGATTATTGCGTATTCTTTGAACTGCTAAAAAATGAACAAATCTGTCTTGGAAGCAGTCTAGCGATGGCTAGACTTTATCTCATATATTTTGACATGTTATCAGGAGGAAATAGTCCCTGGAAAAAGACATCATGCTTAATAAAGTAGAGGCTCTACAAAACAGAGGAAGACCCTTCACAAAATGGAATGACATAGTAGTTGGAACAATGGGCTCAAAACACAGCAATGATTATGAGGGTGATGCAAGATCAGGCAGTGTGTCATTCTATTATACACAGAGTCAGAACCAATGACAGCAACAAACAGTGTCAGAAGTTGAGCCTATCTTGCAAAAATGAAGGAAATCCACTGGGTTAAGTTAGTTCACTGTTTGGCAACCCTGAGCAAGAGCCCATCCTTCTTGTCCATGCAGAAAGACTCTAAACTTGAAGACCTGACGTATTTCCCATGAAGCTCTGATCTGTGTTTGCCCTGAGTCTGCCCCTTTCCATGTACATTCACATAGCCTTAGCACCTAGCTCTTCTCTTAAGTCCAACTTGCCTGATCAATGGCTACAAAACATCTAGAACAACTCTTTTATCTTTAGAGCAACATTTGGAATCAACTATTTGAAAGTCTATGTGAACTTCAGCCAGATCCTCTTATTAAAGACACATCTTTTAGCAAGTCATTAAAGTTCCAGTCTTTTCCTCAAATTAATTAATTCTCTTGGAGTCATGTTAGGTCTTCTGAATCAAGGCTTATATTTAATAAGTCTCTAACTGATCTTAATTTATAATAATAAAATTATTTTACATCCCTAAACAATCACAGGTCATGACAAAAAGAGGAACACTTAAAAAAAATAACAATATGGTGATAGATTATTTTTTCTCTGAAGTTGTAAAGTTAACTTATTAGTGGTTTTGAAATAACCATGAGGAGCCACTTGTATGAATAATTCATTATCATGAATTCAGGGGAGAGTATTAATGAAATAAAAAAAAGAATGAGTTTAAAGAAAGCTTTCCTACCTTAGAACTTGCACTAAATTAGAAATTTTCTGTTTTTGCAAGGCTAAAAAACATGTCTTCCATTGTATCCTGAGGATTATATAATTAGAATTCTTTAAACGACAAGTTATTCAGTGTTTATTAGAATATCTCATTTTTCAAAATGTTATTCTGTATCCTAATAATGATTTTTTTTTTTTTTAACATTTTAGGAGTAGAGGAAGAAAAAAGACTCAAGCCTGCCATTTAAACTACATCATTAATTCACCTTGGGGGCTGCAAACCTTACTCAGGTATAAAATTAGATAGGAATCTGTAACTGATGGTCCATATGAGTGATTTGAGATTAGTTTAAATTGCCTTCTGAGAAGTATGGCATCTCAGGCCAAACATTTCATTAGATTTGATAAAGTTTCATTATTAACAAAGTAATTATCTATGTCTTGAAAAGTCTAAAGAATTTTTATAGGATAAAGAAAGTATATGAAGTAGTAATATGTTTCCAAGGAGCACATCTCCATCTGCAATTCTCTCGAAAGGCTCAGATCCCATTAAATTTTGTATAATTGCTCATCCTCTGTGATTTTGACTTTCTTGGTAATTTTGGAAAATTCTTACTTTGAGATCATTGCATCTTTATCTGGGATCATAAACTTGATACACATTTTTAAAAGTCCCATTTGGATACCTTTATTTTACTGAGATGGGCATTTAGTCACAGAGTTAATGTCAAGATTTGAGATCAAACAGGTTGATTTACTAGGTAGAAGATTAATTGAAGGGGATGTATATTTTGTATCACTTTATACAACTTAAAAATATAATGATAGGACTTCCAACCTCTGTTGGGAAATGGAGAAAGCTAGAAAGAGCATCACTCCCAAAACTATTTTGTTTTTTCAAAAAGCCAGATAATCTTTTTCTTGTACCCATAAGAGATATTAAGTCACAGGGCAATCAACTTAATATAAATCTGAGTAGACAGTCATCTGTTAGAATAGAAAGAATACAACCACTTGCTTACCTGTGGCAGATACCACTGGACACCAGTAAGAAAAATGCAGTTAGAATAGTTGATATATTTATGGACCTCAATTCATGGTGGAATTCTTACATTCCATGCCGGGGCCCTGGGTTCAATTCTGAATAAGTTTACTTAATGTGCAACCACACCCATCTGCCAGTTGTGGTTTGCATGTTTGAACCACAGTATAGTTAGGATCTGTTTGATGTATATTTATTTAGCAGTGCAATTAATGCATTTGTTTATTCTATACAATTTCAGTGTTAATTTGAAAATGTCAGTTCATTAAGATGCGGGGCAGATACAAAACTATATATTAAGTGGTAATTGGCTTAAGGCACCACTAGTCCTTTTGTTGTACTGTGGTGACTTCTTGTTGCTGTGATTCAGGAAGCTATGCCATGGGTATTTTAAATACCAGCAGGGTCACCATGGTAGACAGGATTCAGCTGAGCTTCCGTCAGAAGACAGACTTGGAAGGAGAGACGGACTACATCCAGTCACTGAAAACCTTATGAATAACAGTGGAACACTGTTAGCACCAGAATATTAAATATTGAAACATGATGAAGCGCACCAGAATATTGTCACATATAATGCCAGAAGATGAGCCCCTCAGGTAGAAGGCACTCAAAACCATGATGACACAAATGGAGTAAAGTCCTCAGGACCTTCATTTGCTGATGAGGCACAAGTAAAAATGCAGAGAAACAGCTGTAGATATCCACTAATAGCCAGAACATGAAATATATGAAATATCAATCTAGGATAATTGGATATTGTAAAAAATGAAATGGAATCCATAAACATTGACATCCTAGGCATTAGTGAGCTGAAATGGACCGGTATTGGCCATTTTGAATCTGATAATAACATGGTTTACTCTGTTGGGAATGACACATTGAAGAAGAATAGCATCGTATTCATCATCAAAAAGAACATGTCAAAATCTGTCCAGAAGTACAACACTGTCTGTGATAGAATAATATCCATACACCTACAAGAAAAACCAGTCAATACCACTATTATTCAAGTTTATGCATCAACCACTGCTGATGTCAGATGGATCTTGGCTGAAAGCAGAGAATACCAGAGATGTTTACTTGTGCTTTATTGATTACACAAAATCATTTGATTGTGTGGATCATAACAAGCTATGAACAATTTGCATAGAATGAGCATTCTGGAATACTTAATTGTGTTAATAAGGAACCTGTGCATAGAACAAGAGGCTGTTGTTGGAACAGAACAAGGGAACACTGAATGATTTAAAATTAGGAAAGGTGTTTGCCAGGGTTGTATTCTTTCACCATAATTATTTAATCTATATATTGAGCAAATAATCTGAGAACCTGGATTATACGAAGAAAAAAATGACATCAGGATTGGAAGATTTAGTAACAACCTGCAATATGCAGATGATACAAATTTCCTTGCTGAAAGTGAAAAGGAATTAATATACTTACTGATGAAGATCAAAGATCACAATCTTTGGTTTAGGTTGCACTGCATTGTGAAGAAAACAAAAACCCTCACCACTGGACTAATAAAAAACATCCATATAAGTGGAGAAAAGATTGAAGTTGTCAAAGACTTAATTTTGCTCGGATCAACCATGAACACTCATTGAAGCAGCAGTAAAGAAATCAAACAAAGTCGTGCATTATGCAAATCTTTTGCTCAATGCCTCATTAAAATTTTCAACTGCAAAGGTGTCAGTTTTAGGACTAATGTACACCTGAGCCATGGTATTTTCAATAACCTCACATACATGTGAAAGTTGGACAGGAAATAAAGTCGAGTTGATGCATCTGAGTTATGGTGTGTGAGAAGAATATTAGAATTACCATTGAATGCCAAAAGAACAAACAAATTATTGTTGGAAGGATGCTCCTTGGAAGCCAGGATGTCCAGACTTTGTCTCTTATACTTTGGAAATATTATCAGGAGGAAGTAGATCCTAGAGAAGGATATCATGTTTGGTAAAGTGGGGGTCAGAGAAACAGACAGACTCCCAATGAGATGCATCGGCACAGTGGCAGCAGCAATGGACTCAAATGTAGCAATGATTGTGAGGTTGATGTAGGGTCAGGTAGTGTTTCGCTCTGTCAAGCATAGGGTCACTAAGAGTCCGTGGCACCTAACAAAAACAGTTACCTTAGTGGAAATAAGCAAAGGCATTTTCAACAATTTCAGCTTTCTCTAAATCTTAGCAGTGAGTCATTTGAGCTCTTTCTGTAGAATATGCATGTTGTTTTGTGTGACGCTGTGTTTTCCTAAGGCTTTAAAATAAGAAGTTATTGTGTGAATTCTACCATTGTGGATAATTTTATGAGTTTTTGAAAAAATATAAATTATGTCACTTTATTGCTACTATTGGGGTCTTGTAGTGCTTTTGGATAAGCACTCCACTGCAAGGTCGGTTTGAATAGCAAGGTCGGCGGTTCAAACTTATCCACCTCTCCTAGGAAATCCTACACAAGGGTCACTATATGTGGGAACCAACTTGACAGCACTTTACAACACCACCACCAACTGCTATAATATCTTCCTGCCACTTTTGCTTCCAAATATTTGATAACTCAGTCACTCTAAATCAAGTGAAATCTTTGAGTTCAAATTTTCTTTTTTCTTAGAATTCTACATATTCATTCAATATGAAATCATTTATTTTATGATTTTCTTTGTCAGTTATTTCCAGGAAAATATAACATACAACAAATATCCTATAATTAGTGAATTTTCTTTCCATATTATTCTTTATTGAGAAATACATGTGTTTCCTGGTACAATACAGTGTATTACAAAAGAAGAACAAGAGAGTCTTCCTGTAAAGTTTGCATTTTTGTTGTGAAGTGCCACTGAGTCTGTTCTGACTCACAGTGACTTTGTAATAGAGTTTCCGAGGAGTAGTAAATTGAACTGGCGATCTTGTGGATATTAGTCAAGTGGTTTTTGTACAGCCCCACCCCAGAACTCCAAAGTTTGAATAGTTTTCCATAAAATTTAGCTATTAATTTATTGAATTATGATTATGAATGTATTATTTAAAAAGAAAAGTCTCATTTTCTGGACAAAGACTCGTGAAGTTTTTGTAAAAAATTTAAACAAAAGAACTTAAATGTATTACGATGGCAGTGAGTGTAAAGAGGCCTGCACTATTTGAGTCATTTGAGTCATCAGAAATAAAAACAGAAGTGATTTTTAGGAACAGATTTAGAAATATGTGGAATATTGAGTTATTTGAATGCATAAGGAACAAATCAAAAGCAATACGAACTATCTTTTAGCCAAGCACATTCATCTATCTGGGAGTAGGTATGATATAACTGAAGGATAACAATTACATAAATGTGACAAATGGAATTGAAATTGTTATAATAATGGACCAAGTAATCTAACTCTGATATGTGAAAGAAAGTGAGGTTATAAACTGATAGCACTTCCAAAGTGTTATAATCTGGGCCTTTAAAGAGCATTTTGGGTGTACTTCTCCCAAGACAGAATTGTTTGTTCTTATGGCACTCCATGCTTCTTTCGATTTTCTACTTGAACACCAAAACCCAAATGGATCAGCTCTTCCAAGGTCTTCCTTATTCACTGTCAAACTTTCAGCTTCATAGGACGCTACTGAAAGTACCATGACTTGGGTCAGGCACACCTTACTCCCCAAACTGATAGCTTTTACTTGAACACTTTTAAGAGGTCTTGTGCAGCAGATTTACCTAATGCAATATTACACTTGACTTCTTGACTGCTGTTTCCATTATTGGTGGTGGGTCCAAGCAAAATGAAGTCTTTGACAACATCAGTCTTTTCTCCATTTATCATGATGTTATTCATTGTTCCTGCTTTAAGGATTTTTGTTTTCTTTATATTGAAGCACAAGTCATATGGAAAGCTGCAGTCCTGCATCCTATCAGTAAGTATTTCAGATCCTCTATGTGGTGTGGAGCTCTGGTAGCATAGTGGTTATGAGTTGGGCTGCGAGCCGCAAAGTCAGCAGTTCAAAACTACCAGCAGTTCCACGGGAGAAAGATGAGGCGGTATGCTCCCATAAAGATTTACAGCCTCAGAAACCCGGTGTAGGGGCACTATGAGTCAGAACCGACTCCACGGCACAAAACAACAACAACAACATGTGGTCTGCTACTTCAGAATTACGTACTGGACTGCAAGGTCAATTTGAACAACATCCTCAGCCTATACAAAACTGAATTGGATCAGAACTGAATCAATGACAGTTAGCAACAGTGCTTTCAGCATGGAAAAAGATGAGACTTTCTGCTCCCTGGAAGACTTAAAGCCTTAGAAATCTTATACCAGGCAGCTATGACTCGAAACGAACTTGATGGCACTTAAGAGCAACAGCAATGCTTTCAGCACATAAGGTTTTGTCATCTGCATATTGTCTATTGTTAAGGAGACTTCCTTCAATCCTGATGTCGTGTAACCCAGCTTCTCATATAATTTGCTCTGCATACAATTTGAATAATTTGGTGTGTGGTGAAAGAACACAATCCTGGCACACACCTCTATTCATTTTAAACCATCACTACTCTCTTGTTCTGTTTGAAAAACTGGCTCTGGATCTATATACATGTTCCTCATAAGCACAATTAAGAGTTCTTGAATACCCATTCTTCACAATGTTATCCATAGTTTGTCATAATCCACACTGTCAAAATAGTAGTCATAATCATTGAAGTACAAGTCAATGTCTTTCGGGTATGCTTTGCTTTCAGCCAAGGTCTGTCTGATGTCAACAATGATATACTCAGTGACATATCCTCTTCTGAATCCTACTTGCATTTCTGGCAGTGCTTTGTCAATGTACTGCTGTAGCCATTTTTTAATCATCTTCAGCAAAATTTTACTTACATATGATATTAATAAAATTGCCTGATGATTTCTATATTCTCTTAGGTCACCTCTCTTTGGGATGGGCACAAATAATGCATTTCTTCCAGTCTGTTGGCCATGTAACTGTCTTCCAAATTTCTTGGCATAGATGAATGAGCACCTCCAGTGTTTCATCAGTTTGTTGAAAGATTTCAGTTTGCATGCCAGCAATTCAGTGGCACTTGTATTCTGTTTTTGGCCGTATGCTACCTCTTACAATGGATGAGCATTAACCATTTCTTTTTGGTATCATGACTATGTGTATCTTCCATCTTCTTTAGCTGCTTTCTGCATCTTTCAATATTTTGACTATGTTATTGTTAAGTGCTATCAAGTCAGTTCCAAATGATAGCAACCATGTATAGGGTTACCAAGAAGCAGCTAGTGAGGTTTGAACCTCTGTGTTTCAAATCCACTTTGCAGTCCAGTGCATTAACCTAAAGTGCCACACCAGGACTCCATTTTGCCTATGTTGTCAGGTGCCATCGAGTCAGAACCGACTCATAGCGACCCCATGCACAGCAGAATGAAACAATGCTCGATCCTGGGCCAACCTCACCACCACTGCCACCCCCGAGTCCATCAATGATGCCACCTGGCCGATCCATCTCGTTGGAGGTCTTCCTCTTTTTCTCTGACCCTCCACCCTACCCAGCATGACATCCTTCTCCAACGACTGTTTCCTCCGGAATACATGTCCAAAGTAGGAGAGACGAAGCTTAGCCATCCTGGCCTCCAAGGAGCACTCTGGCTGCACTTCTTCCAAAACAGATCTATTGGTTCTTTTGGCAGTCCATGGCACCCTCAGTATTCTCCTCCAACACCACAACTCAAAGGCTATATGTTGTTGTTGTTGTTGTTAAGTGCCGTCGAGTCGGTTCTGACCCATAGCGACCCTGTACAGGGTTTCCGAGGGTGTAAATCTTTATGGGAGTAGAAAGCCTCATCTTTCTCCCACGGAGCGGCTGGTAGTTTCGAACCGCTGACCTTAAGGTTCGCAGCCCGATTCATAACCACTACGCTACCAGAGCTTTAATGTGACAAGTCCAGGTTTGACTTTTTCCTTCGGTTCTTTCAGCTTGAAAAATACTGAGTCCATTGTTATTCTTCCCTTTTGATTTCTAACTCTAGGTATTTGCATATTTCATTATAATACTTTACTGTGTCTTCTCTAGATGCCTTTTGAAAATTTTCATTCAACTCCTTGACTTCCTCATATCTACCCTTCTCTTTAGCATCTCTATGCTGGAAAGCAAATTTCAGAGTCTCTTCTGACATCCATTTTGATATTTTCTGCTTTCTGTTTTCTTAATGACCTCTTGCTTTTATCCGTATGATGTTCTTGATATCATCCCACAGATCTTCTTGTCTTTCATTAGTGTCTAATGTATCAAATCTCTTCTTCAGATGGTCTCTAAATTAAGGAGGGATATGTTCAAGATCATATTTTGGCTCTTCTGGAATTGTGTTTTCTTCAGCTTCATACTGAACTTGCATATAAGGAACACATGGTATCTTCCCACATACGTAGTCAGTTTAATTCCTTTATATTTCCTCTGGTGACGTCCATGCATATAGTTGCTTTTATGTTGTTTAAAAATAAATTTGCAATGAATAAGTCGTTGGTCTTGCCAAATTCTATCATCCAATCTTCAGCATAATTTCTATCACCAAAGCCAAATTTTCTAACTACTGATCCTTCCTCTTCATTTTCAACCTTCATATTTTGTTATCAATGCATCTTGATTGCATGCTTGATCTATTTTAGACTGAAGAAGTTGGTAGAAATCTTTAATTTCACCATCACTGGCTTTAGTGGTTGGTGCATAAATTTGAATAATAATGGTATTAAGTGGTCTTTCTTGTAGTCCTATGGATATTACTCTATCACAGACAGCATTGTACTTCAAGAAAGGTCTTGAAGTATTCTTTTTGACATTTGAATAAATGCAATGTCATTCCTCTTGAATTTGTTGTGCACAGCATAGTGAACCGTATGATTGTCAGATCAAAATGGCCAATACCAGCCTATGGTATTTAACCTTACGTTCCATTTCATTTTTGACAATATTTAATTTTCCTAGATTTATAAGTTATGAATTCCATGTTTCCATTATTAATGGATGTTTTCAGGTGTTTCTCCTCATTTTGAGTTGTGCTCCATCAGTAAATTAAGATCCCAAAAGTTTTTCCCCATTCGTGTCATAATGGTCTATTAAACTTTGAGGAGGCAGCTCTTCCTGAGTCATATTTTGAGTGCCTTCTAACCTGAGGGGTTCATCTGGTACTATGTCTGACAATGTTCTACTGTTGGTCATAAGGTTTTCATTGGCCAAACATTCAGACGTAGTCTGCTTCTCTTCCTTCCTAGTATGTCTTAGTTTGGAAGCTTGGATGAAACCTGTCCACCATGGGTGACCCTTCTGGTATCTAAAATACTTTTCTCCTTAGACTCCATTTCAGTGTCTGCTTCCCAAGAACTCCACCAGGGACAGATTAAATATTACAAAGGCTAAATATGACAAAGATGGGTTAAAGAAGAGGAATTTGTTGTTGTTAAGTGCCTTCGAGTCATTTCCGACCCATAGCGACCCTGTACAGGGTTTCCGAAGGTGTAAATCCATTCATTATAATTTTGGAAGAAAATTAGGAGAATGCATAGTCATGGAAACAAGTAAAATATGCATATAAATAAATTTGTCTGTTGTTCAGTGCCATCAAACTGGCACTTACTTATTGCAACACTACATAGGGTTTTCAAGAAGCTGTTGGGTTTGAACCACTGAGATTGTGACTAGAAGTGGAGTACTCATCCTACAATGCCACACCAGGATTCCATAGAATAAAATAGAGAAGAATAGAATAGGATAGGATAGGATAGGATAGGATAGGATAGGATAGGATAGGATAGAATAGAATAGAATAGGACAAGACAGGACAGGACAGGACTGGACAGGACAGGACAGGACAGGACAGGACAGGACAGGACAGAGCAGAACAGAACAGAACAGAACAGAACAGAACAGAACAGAACAGAACAGAACAGAGCAGAACAGAATAGAATAGAATAGAATAATATGCTGTTCTTGTGTTAAATGCCATTGAGTCAGTTCTGACTCATATTGACCCTGTATAGGATTTCTGGAGCTGTAAATCATAGTGGGAGCAGAAAGCCTCAACTTTCTACTGATAATATAATAAATATGAAATATATTTTAAATAATGTAAATATAAAATAGTATTCCTGATGTGGCACTGTAGGATAAACATTGGCCTGTTAGTCAAAAGGTTCTGTGGTTCTAACCCCAGCCACTCGTTAGAAACCCTATACAAGGTCGCTATGAGCTGGAACCCACTCAATGTCATCTAGCGACCACAACAACAATATAATGTAATATACTATATAAAATGATATCATAGAAGAGTATAGTGTAGTGTAATGTAATGCAATATAATACACTCAGGTATTTCTGCCAATATCTTCTTACCAGTGGTACTTGAATATTCTGACCCTTAGCTTCACTCTGACTCTGTACTTTCCCACGTGAAGTATTGGTTGATGCTGTTGTAAAGTGGCGTTAAGTTGGGTTAGACTCAATAACAACCCTGAACACGGTTTCCAAGGAGTGGCTGGTGAATTTGAACCCCCAACCTTGTGGCTCAAACTGACTTTGCAGTCCAGCACTTTATCCCACAGTGCCACACCAGAACTTTTAGATTCCTGGTAGCATAGTGTATTATGAACTGAGCTGCTAACCACAAAGTCAGCAGTTTGAATCTACCAGCTGCTGTGAGAGAAAGATGAAGTTTTCTGCTCCTGTTATGGTTTATAGTCTTAGAAACTCTGTATTTGGTGTGAGTCAGACTGACTTGGTGACACATAACCACCAACCATCAGCAAGTACCCCTTTCCCTAATCCCAACCCTAGGTCATAAAGTAATGTTGTTGTTGAGAAGTGCCTTTGAGTGGGTTCCGACTCATAATGACTCCGTATATGGTTTCCAACGGGTGGCTGGTGAGTTTGAATCATCGACTTTGTGGTGATTCAAACTGAGTTTGCGGTCCAGTGCACTGCACCAGAAAACACACACATACACACACACACACACATATATACACACATGCAAGGGTGAATAAAAAGTCAGCTACACTCCAGTTATTTAAAATACCCGTTCATGTCCATGGCTGATGACAACATTGAGTGTGCAGATGAATTGATTCTATTATAGATGAGTGATGGTGGCAAATCATTTGCAAGTCAGCCATGGCTCTACCTATGAAATAATCCACAGCGGATTTGGGGTTTTGAAAAGTTTGTGTGAAATGGGTGCTGAAACAACTTATGGAAGAGCAAGAACAGAAGCATTTGGACATATCCGCAAACACAGTTTGGACTGATATTTCGAGGATGAAGATTTCCCTTTGATGAAAAAGTGAAGACAGTGGTGCATTCATGGCTCACAGCTCAGCTTAAAACATTTTTAAAATAAGAGAATATGAAAACGTCTTTACTGATGGACAAAATGCATTGAAAAGCAAGGAGATTAAATAAAAAATGATGTATTTGTCTTTTCTAAAATTTAAAATAACTTTTGACTCACTTTCACGTGTGTGTGTGTATGATGTTGTTGCTAAATGTCATTGAGTCAATTCATCTCGTAGCAACAGTCTATAGGTTTTTCGAGGAGTGGCTGCTTAGGTTTGAACTGAGCCTGCGGGCATTCAGTTCAAACTGATCTTGCAGTACAGTGCTTATTTCTATATCACCACACCAGTAAACCTACACACTCCCCGCCCCCTCTCTCTATATGTATGTATATATTGTTGGTTTTAGTCAACCAAATATAAGGGGTTTTAAAAAGTGTGTAGAAAAATTTCATTATCTTTTAATTTCATTTCTCCATGAACTTTTGAAGACCCCTTATATGCAAATTTAATCTTTACATTGGATATTGATTAAGGAAAAAAAAAAAAAAAAAGAAAGGGGAAGAAAAAGGAAAGAAAGTATTTGCTTTTTTCAGAGAAATACTATGTATTTGTTCCTAAAGGGAAAAAAATAAATCATTTAAGCTGTCAGAAATTTTGTCAGAATGATATGTGCATCACTCCTGTTTTCCCAAATCTCATACAAGCTTTATTCTAGCATGCACAGATGTTAGATCATTATTCACTGCAGGAGTAATAGGTACAGATGTTCTTCTGATTAATGAGCTATGCCTATATTTTCAGTGGCTTCTATGTGGCAACTACACAACAACTGATGTTGTTAGGGAAAGGGCATCCTGTTTTGATAAGGCTCTCAGGAGTGCCATTGCTGCTTGGCTGCCCTTGCTCTCTGCTTTATTCCAGTTCAGATCCCGTGTTATCCTGTTCTCCCTTCATTCCTCCTCCACTCCCTGCCATAGTACTTCTTCTTAATGTACACACAGGAGATAACTGAAGAAGAAAAATGTCTTAGTTATCAAGTGCTCCCGTAACAGAAATACCACAAGTGGACAGCTTTGGTGGTGGTGGTTATGCATCGTGGAGTTGGTTCCAACTCTTAGTGACCCTGTACAGGGTTTTCGAGCCTGTAAATCTTTATTGGAGCAGAAAGCCTCATCTTTCTTTCGTGGAACAGCTGGTAGTTTGGAACTTCTGACCTTACAGTTCACAGCCCAATTCATAACCACTATGCTACCAGAGCTCCTTTAGCAAACAAATATTTATTCTCTTACAATTTGGGAAGCTCAAAGTCTGAGTTCAGAGCAGTGGCTCTGGGAAAAGGCCCTTGTGTTTTTTCAGAATCTGTGGGCTGGCATTCCTTAGAGTTTTTCATGTGTCTTGGCATTAGCCTTTCCAGATTCACAATTCAGGGACTCCAGATTGAAGAACACATTTCACCCCCAGCTCTTCTGTCTTGATGGTTGTTAAGTTGCTAAGTGCCATAGAATTAGTTCTGACTTATCATAGCAACACTGTCTAGAGTTTCCTAGGAGCAGCGGGTGGGTCTGAACCTCCAACCTTGAAGTTAGTAGTCCAGTGCTTATCCTACAGTACTGCTTAGGTCCCTTTTTCTGTGTTTTTGTATCAAATAGAGTTTCACTCAAGATACAACCTAATATTGTAAATTGCAACTGACCTCATTAACATCATAGAAATGAAGATTTACAACACATAGGATAATTGCAACAAGTCAGAGCTGATCACATCAGATCACATCATGGGGTTGATTTCATCTTATTAGGGTTCATCATGGAGCTGATAACTACTTCTTAACTGCTAAACCACAGAGAAGCCTGGGCCACTCAATTTGACAAAACATTCACTCTCACAGAAAAAGGAGTTCTGCTAGTGTAGTGTTTATGAATTGGGCTGCTAATCTTATGGTTGTTGTTGTTGTTGTTATGTGCCATTGAGTTGGTTCCGACCCATAGCGACCCTGTATAGGGTTTCCGAGGGTGTAAATCTTTATGGGAGTAGAAAGCCTCATCTTTCTCCCGCGGTGCAGCTGGTAGTTTCGAACCGCTGACCTTAAGGTTCACAGCCCGATTCGTAACCACTACGCTACGCAGTTTGAAATTATCAGCAGTTCTGCAGGAGAAAGATAAAGCTTTCTTACGTAAAAATTTACATCCTTGAAACCCTATGCAGGGTCACTATGAGTCGGAACTTATTTCATGGAATATAAACACCACCACCACCAGCACATTAAGGTTTCTCCTTTCGAATATGTACCATTTATGGAGTCCTGGTGTGGTGCTGTGGGCTAATGCATCAGACTGCAAAATCCTTTGAACTGTGAGGTTGGTGATTCAAGCTCACCAGCTGCTCCTTGGAAATCGTATACAGGGTCGCTATGGGTCGGAACTGACTCGTCGGCACTTAACAACAACAACATAATGTACCATTTCAGGTTTAAGTTTTGCACTTCCTGATTGTCAGATGCGTCATGTCAACAAAGCTATCTTTTGTTCATACAAATTTAGGGAACTATTTCTTATTTCCTCCAGTTTGGTGACCCTTGCCTCTTGGTTTGTGGCATATGTTTGAACTTTGGGATTTATTGCATAGGAAATTAAGTTGAGGAAAAGACTGAAGAATTGAATAACCTTGTCCAAGGATCCAGTATGATGTGCTTTAACCAAATTGTATTGTTTTGTTTTTCTTTAGTAAACATGATTTGACTCTAGTTCAGATTCTTACCTACCGGGCATTTTGAGATGGCTATTTGACTTAACTTTATGTGCCTTAAAATTTGGGTCCATAAAATGATGTAATGTCTGCAAGTAATTGGTATAGTATCAGGCAATGTGTTGGTATAAAATTTATACTAGTTCCATTTCAATCCAAAATAGTCTACACATTCCAAGGGCAGGGAGTGGGATTTGCCCTATGTTGACTTTTCAATCATTATGCAAATATGTGTTGCTATGCAAACTTGATAATGTCTATATCTAGTAGGTGTTTGGTAAAGGCTTGCTGAATGAATGAAGATAAAGACATTATCTTCATAGTTGTTGGCTTTTCAGGCAGCCAAGAAACAGGACTTAACAGTGTATCATATTTTCAATGAAAAAAAAAAAAAAAAGCAGTCTTATTTCTCTGCCATTGCTATTGTGGTTTCCTCTAATAAAAGTGACCTATGTGACTTGAATTTTTTTCTAACTCTAGGTCTTTGCACATTTTGTTACAATATTTGACTTTGTCTTCTTGAGCTGCTCTTTCACATTTTCTATTTAGCTCTTGTACATTCTCATTTCTTCCATTTACTTTAGCATCTCTATGCTGGAGAGCAAGTATCAGAGTTTCTTTTTATATCCATTTTAGTCTTTTCCTTCTTTATTGTCTTCTTAATGACTTTTTGCTTTCTTCCTATATGATGTTCTTGATGTCATCCCACAGCTCTTCTGGTCTTCAGTCTTTAGTATCTAATGCATCAAATCTGTTCTTCAGATCATCTCTAAATTCAGGTGGGATATGTTCAAGGTCATAGTTTGGCTCTTGTGGACTTGTTTTCATTTTCTTTAACTTCAGCTTGAACTGGCAGATGAGCAATTGATGGTCTGTTCCACAGTCTGTCCCTGGACTTGTTTTGTTGGATGATTTGGAATCTTTCCACCATCACTTCCCATAGATATAGTCTTTTTGATTTCTGTGTATTCCACCTGGTGAGATTCATGTATAGAGTCGTCTTTTATGTTGTTTACAAAAAGTATTTGCAATGAAGTCATTGGTCTTACAAAATTCTATCATACGATCCCCAGCATCATGTCTATCACCAAGGCCATATTTTCCAACTAATGATCCTTCTTTGTTTCCAACCTTCACATCCAACCAATCATCAGTAATTGTCAGTACATCTTGATTGCATGTTTGATCAATTTCAAACTGAAGAATTTGATAGAATTCTTTAATATGGTCATCATTGGATTTAGTAGTTGGTATGTAAATTTGAATAATCATGGTATTAAATGGTCTTTCTTGTAGGCATATGAATATTATTCTTCAAAGACAGCATTACACTGTGATAGGATAATAATAGCACCTAAAAGAACATACCAAGACAGTGCTTTTAGATGAGTAATGTGACACCATTCCTGTTCAATTTGTTATTCCCAGCATTGTAAACCATGTAATTTTCAGATTCAAAATGAACAATATCAGTTCATTTAAACTCATTAATACCTAAGATAGGACACCTGGTTTGGTGCTGTAGAATGAGCACTGGACTACGAACCAAAAGGTCAATAGTTCAAACCCACCAGCTGCTCCTTGGAAACCCTATACTGGGTCGCTATGAGTTGGAAACAACTTCATGGCACTCAACAACAACAACAACAAAATACCTAGGATATCGATGTTTATGCATTTAATTTTTGTCAGTTTCCAATATTCCTAGTTTTATACTTTGTATATTCCATGTTCTGATTATTAATGGGTGTTTACAGCTGTTTCTCTTCATGTGCTCCATCAGCAAATGAAGGTTTCAAAGACTTTATTTCATTTGTGTTATCACAGTCAAGATCAACTCTACTTTGAGGAGGCAGCTCTTCCCCAGTAATATTTTGAGTGCTTTCCAACTTGAGAGGCTCATCTTATGGCATTGTATCTGACAAAGTTCTGGCACCCTTTATCATGTCTCAATAGTCAATATTCTGGTGCTATTTGACAATGTTCTTCTGCTCTTCATAAGGTATTTTCAATAACCTCATTGCTTGTGAAAGTTGGACAGTGAATAAGGAAGATAATAACAGAGTTGATTCATTTGAGTTATGATGTTGGAGGAGAAAATTAAAAGTACCATGGACTGCCAAGAGAACAAACCAATCTGTGCTGAAAGAAGTACAGCCTGAATTCCCCTTGGAGGCCAAGATGGCCAAACTTCGTCTCTCATACTTCAGACATATCATCAGGAGGGACCAGTTAGTGGAGAAAGATATCATGTTTAGTAAAGTGAGAGGTCAGAGAAAAAGAGGAAGACCCCCCAGCTAGATGGATTGACACAGTGGCAACAGTGGGCAGTGTTTTGTTCTGTTGTGCATAAGGCTGCTATAAATCATTATTGAGTTGATGGCACCCAACAATAACAAAAAGTGACTTAAATTTGAATTTTTATGTTTGTTAGTTTTTAGGAATGAGTTCAATAGCATTGCAATACTATTTTAATTTAGACCACTGTAGATTATTGATTATATATTATGTGTATCTTGCTGAATTAAGTGCCAGAGGCAAACACAGAGCTCTAAAACTCATTGGGATGGAAGATACACTTTGAATACACAAAGCAATAAAAAGTAAAGGAAGCAGAAATGAGTTTAGTGGTTAAAACTCTAGCCTGGGGATCAAGAATAGTTCCTCTGCTGTTAACTGTGTATCCTTGTGCAAGGCTGTTAACCTTGTGAGACTCTTTTCCTCATCTCTGCAGTGAGAATAACAACCATTCTCTAATTTACAGGATATTTTGAGAGGGAAATATGGCATTATAACTGAAAACACTTTGAAAACTATCAAAGTAAAAGTCAATGCTGTTGAACAGTCTGGAAATGCAGCCTCACTTCAGAACATGGTAGAGTGGCATGGAATGCACCCATTAGAATAGGAAACTAGGGAGAGAGTTTCCTATTCTTTCTGGGATGAGAGGGATCAGAGCTGGGATGCCCTGTACTTCTCCAGGAGGTGTCAAAACAGGAACATATATGCTTGACTCTATGCAGTAAGTAGGAAGCAGGAACTTGGAGGAGAGCCCTAAGTCCATCCTGCACTGATTTGTGAAGAATGTGGCTAGAAACAGAACTCAGCTCTGCTCCACACGAGAGGGAAATGGTTGTTAAGAGCATCAAATTGAGAAATTCTTAAGCATGTTTACAATGACACATGAAATAGGAAGAGAGACTCCAGTGCAAATATATTTTGATAGATCATGGGGTAGAAAATTGTTTCATGGTGTTCATTAGGAAGCTGCAGAAAGCGAAGTGACTTCAGCCTGTGAGTTGCTGGCAAGAAGGCAGATAACAGAAGCAGCAGCTGCTTCAGTCAGTGGGAATCCCTCTAGGTTACGGGGATTTTAGTTGGTATCCCAATGAGTTCTTCCATCCCTGTGGGTTAATCATTTAATTCAAATCTGATCCTTACACCGTGGCCCATTGCCTTTGCTCAGCCACCACCGGTTGGCAGCCGCCATTTGACTGTTGCCTGTTGGGCACCTTCCTGTGTTATTTACTTTCTGGGTCAAGGGCTTCGTTTGCTGGCATACACGCTGCTTGACATAAGCTCTGAATTTGATGTCCTTTCCTCAAATGAGACTATCGATAAATTGGTTTGACAGCATTTTCAGTTTATAGATTTAGAGCCAGAGAAAGAGGAGGAGACAGGTAATTATCATCACTGGGTAGCAAATGGGTACTTTTAGATAAAGCTAACAGTGCCTTTGGCACCAGCTATAGGTACTGAGAAGAGTGTGCCAGGTAATAATGCACGTCACTGCACCTGAGTACTTAAAAATTTGATGGCTTCTGAAGTGAACTGACTTTCATTTAGCTCAACAATGCTAATTTGGATCCTTAGCTATTGTTTACTTGCAAAATTATGAAGCATTGTTTTTTCTTTCTCTTTGTTTTTCTGTTTTCTTTTCTTCTTCTTCCTTTTTTTTTTTTTTTTAGTAAAGAAACAGCTGGCAGTGTTTAGTGATGGCTGAGGATATTGGTTTGGACTTAAAAGTCCTCAAAGGAAAACAAGAGAATTCACCAGGAGAAAACACTTTATAAAGATAAATCATTAGTACTCTCAGCACGTTAATTAGAGAGGCAGTATAGCTTACTGGTTCAAAATGCAAACTCTGGAGGCAGATTTCTCAAGTATAAATAATCAAACAGTATGTATGCCTAATAATAACAAAATGTCTTTATATTCAGCTGAAAAGTTAGTGGTTTGAGTTCACCCTGAGGCATCTCAGGAGAAAGGCTTGACTATGTAGTCCTGAAAGACAGGAGCCATTGATCACAAACACTTAAGGAGTACAGTTTTACTCTGAAACACGTGGGGGTCACCACGAGTCAGATTCTACTTGAGGGCAACTAAATTTAATTTTTGCTGTATAGTATTTTGCTATTCTTAGCATCACAAAGATAGTCAAGAAATACAATAGCAGACGTATGTGTTTCTGGAAAGAATTAGAATGATAATGTCTCAGAAAAGACTTGGAAAGGCCAGGATTCATTAATGACTTGTTTTGTCAAGCCATGTATGGATTTTATTTTTTATTGGCCTGTGGTAAAATGTTTGATGGCATCATATTCTTGTCGAGGGAAATGTTTCTACAAGTGTTGTTGTTGTTGCTATATGCCATGGAGTCATTTCCGACTCATAGCGACCCCGTACAGGATTTCCAAGGCTGTAAATCATTACGGGAGCAGAAGCCTCATCTTTCTCCCACAGAACAGCAGATAGTTTCGAACTGCTGACCGTGAAGTTAGCAGCCCGACTCGTAACCACTACATGTATAGAATGTTCCTTAGTATCTTCAAAATGAAAACTAAAGCATGGCATACCTTCATTTTCATTAGACTAGGTTGTCTTGTTCAATTAAAAAAAAATAGTATTGAGCTATTTTTTAGGCATAATAATTATATACATCAGCTATGTTGTTGTTGTTGTTAAGTGCCGTGGAGTTGGTTCCGACTCATAGCGACCCTGCACATAGATTAGGAAAAATTGTAAGTAATTTTACAAACTTTTTTTTTTTTTTAAGTTTTATTGTGAATTATATGATCGTTTACATGGGAGAACATTATCTTTACATTCATCCTATCATATTTCATTTCATTGCAATGATTACAATCCCCTGCATGCATCATCAAACAACCAAAGTGTACACCCCACACACCTGCCCCTGGCCATCAGCACACAGCCCCCCTCCCTCCCTGAGTCCATGTCATCGTTTCTGCGTCCATCTCTGGCATCACTGCTTCTCCGGATAGGGTCCCGCACTTCACTTTTCTCCCCTGATGGTTCCACGGATCTCTGCTCCTGGATGGCAAAATCAACCACTGCCCTGCTTTTGTTACAAAACATCTACCTTTACCTTTCCAACACTAACAGTCAGTCCTGAGAGCAATCATTCCCTATTGAACCTCAAGAGTCTTATCCCCATCACCTATCATCAGCCCCGTCCAGACATGGTGAAAACCACTCGTTGCAGATTTTACCTTTCCTCTACCCTCTGGAACTAGGTTCCCTGTAAACCACTCACTTCTTGCCTTTGTAGCCTCCCCATTTTGGGTAGTCAATGTCTAAGTTGCCCATCCTTGTTGACCTTGTAAACAAGGGGTGGGAATGATCTGTAAAGATTTGTTTCCTCCTTTACCCTACTGCATCCACAAGCATAGGTCAAGTTCATCAAATTGTAGTGGATTACTCTTTTTTTTTTTTCCTCTTCTGTCTTCCTCTAGTTGAGTTCTGATCATCCAGCCATTGAAGGCAGATCAAGTGGATACTGTCTGCAAGTGTGGGTGTTCTTGTGTATCTCTCCTCACTTCAAATCAACTGGATGCTTCACTCTCCACTCCTCTGTGGCCATGTCCCTGATTCTGGACCCAGGAGTCCCCATTTCCTGCCGTACTGCTGGCCAACCAGGTCTCAACCCAGGTTGACAGAAGTCTATTGAACGTGGTTGGACCTAGCTCACAACTTCATTGCTGTTTTTCTCCCACTTCTCCTCATTCATAGACCAATGTGGTCACCTGCTCGTGTATTCCACTAGTGTCTTAGAAGGTGGTTTGCCCTAAGGGGACCTGACCTCTTGCCTTGATGACTCTCAGACAAACACACTTGCTTGTTCTTGTAGTAGTCAATCCGATTGCTATTATTGTTTTTATTTTTCCTGCTGGTCTTTCTTTCAAGAAGTTTCTTCTAGCCACTCCAGGCTGGTCTGCTTGTCCTTTCAAGTGGAAATTTCCCACCTCAGAAGATTCTGGATGGGGATCAGGTTTCCACCTATGGTCTTATGCAATGCAAAGGCTCTGTGGGAAGCCTCCTTCACTGGGGAAGTTGTAACCCCATTTTAGGTAATCTATCAGTTATAGGCATAAAATGGACTTACAAGCTTTCTATGGTGATATTTATGGCTATTCCTCTCAAGTGTCTATTTTACAATAGTAGGCAAGGGAAACCAAGATTCAAAAGACAGCCAAGCATCTTAACATTGTTTCCCCTCTTTTATCCAGTCAAACCATGCTTCAAATTTCTGTATCCCAGATCCCTGTTGTCCAAGGTTGAGCATACATCATTATTTACCTCTGTCCAACTTAGCCCATGCAAACCTGCCTAACTGTTCTGCTATCCTCCTTGTTCTTCCATACCCCTCCCCTTTAATTTGTACCTCCCCCCAGCACCCAAACTATCCTGTGTCTATTCCCTACCCTGTGCTCCACCTTCCCTTTCCTCCCCTCACCCCATCCCGTACACCCCAGTAACCAGCAATTTTTTTTTCTGTTGCCCCCTTTTAGTGTGGGTACTTTTTCTTAATCTTTTACAGTAATGGTCCTATGTAGTATTTCTCCTTTTGTGACTGACTGATTTCACTCAACATAATGTCCTCAAGGTTCACCCATGTTATGTGGTGGCTTGCAGATTCCTTGTTATTATTCAAGGTAGCATAATATTCCATTGTGTATATGTACCAAAGTTTTCTTATCCATTCTTCCATAGATGGGCACTTAGGCTGTCTCCATCTTTTTGCTGTTGAAAATAGTGCTACTATGAACATTGGTGTGCATATATCTATTTGTGTTATGGCTCATATTTCTTGTGCATAATTACCAAGTAGAGGAATTGCTGGATCATAAGGTATCTCTATTTCCAACCTTCTGAGGAAGTGCCATATTGTTTTCCAGAGTGGTTGGAGCATTTTGCAGTCCCACAAACAATGTAGGAGGGTCCCAGTCTCTCCAGATCCTCGCCACATTTATTGTCCTCTACTTTTTTGATCTTTGCAATTATTGCTGGTGTGAGATGATATTTCATTGTTGTTTTGATTTGCATCTCTCTATTGGCTAGTGATTGTGATCATTTCTTCACATGTTTGTTAGCTGCATGGATCTCCTCCTTGGTGAAGTGTCTGTTCATGTCCTGTGGCCATTTTTAAATTGAGTTATTTGTATTTTTCTTGTAGAGGTGTTATAGGTTCCTATGTATTTTAGAAATGAGTCCCTTGTCTGATGTGTCATTGCAAAAGATTCTTTCACATTCTGTGGGTTCCCTTTTTACTCTTTTCATGAAGTCTTTTGATGCACATAAGTTTTAAATTTTTAATATGTCCCATTCACTTGTCTACTTTTGTTTGTGTGATTTTCAAAATGTTTCATAGTCTGTGTATGCCCTGCATTAGAGCCCTCACGTTTGTCCCTATTTTATTGATGGCCTTTATAATTCTGGGATTCACATTTAGGTCTTTAATCTAATGCTGAGTTGAGGCGTGAGGTAAAGGTCTTGCTTCAGTCTTTTGCATATCTCTTTCCAGTTCTGCCAGCACCATCTGTTGAAGAGACCATCTCCTCCCCATGCAACATACTTAGGTATTTTGTCAAAAATCAGTTGGCTATCTGTGGATGGTTTAAGTTCTGAATTCTCAATTCTGTTCCATTGGACCACTGTAGCCATGTAGTAAATTTTGAAATCAGTGAGTGAGAGGCTTCCAACCTTGTTCTTCTTCTCAAGCAGTGCTTTGCTTATCCTGGTCTCTTTGCTTTCCATATAATGTTTGTAATAGTTTTTTTTTTCCATTTGTTTGAAGAATGTCATTGGATTCTGGATTGGGATTGCATTATATGTGTAAATTGCTTTGGGCAGTATTGACATTTTCACAATGTTAAGTCTTCCTATCCAGGAGCATGGTACATACTTCCATTACTGTAAGTCTCTTTTGGTTTCTTGTAATAGTGTTCTATAGTTTTCTTTGTATAGGTCCTTTGTTTCTCTGGTTACATTTATTCCTAGATATTTCATCCTTTGGGTGGCTATTGTAAATGGTCTTGCTTTCTTAATGTCCTTTTCAATGCTGTCATTGTTACTATAGAGAAATCCAACTGATTTTTCTATGTTGATCTTATACCCTGCCACTTTGCTGAATCCTCCAATGAGGTCTAGTATCCTTTTTACTAAGTCTTTGGGATTTTCTAATTATAGGATTATATTGTCTGCAAATACAGAGCGTTTTACTTCCTCTTTGCCAATTTGGATGCCTTTAATTTACCTATCTTGTCTTATAGCTCTGGCTAAGATTTCCAGCACAATATTGAATAGGAGTAGTGACAAAGGACATCCTTGTCTGGTTCCTCTTCGCAGGGTGAAGGCTTTCAGCTTCTCTCCATTGAACGTAATGTGGGCTGTTGGTTTTGTATATATGTTCTTGATTATGTTGAGGAATTTCCCTTCAATTCCTAATTTCTTAAGTGTTTTTATCAGGAATGGATGTTGGAGTTTGTCAGATGCCTTTCTGCATCAGTTGATATGATCATGTGTTTCTTTTCTTTTTTCTTATTTATATGGTGGATTACATTGATTGTTTTTCCAATATTGAACCATCCTTGCATCCCTGATATGAATCCCACTTGATCATGATATATTATTGTTTTGATGTGTTGCTGGATTCTGTTGGCTAAGATTTTGTTGAGAATTTTTGCATCTATGTTCATGAGGAACATTAGTCTATAATTTTCTTTCTTAGTAATGTCCTTCCCTTGATTTCATATTAAGGTTATGCTTTCTTCATAAAATGTATTAGGAAGTTTTCTATCCTCTTCTAGTTTCTGGAATTCTTTGAGTAGAATTGGTTACAGTTCTTCCCTGAATGTTTGGTAGAACCCAGTGGTGAAACCATCTAGGCCTGGACTTTTTTTGGTTGAGAGTTTTTAGATGATCTGATCAACTTACTCTTTTGTTATGGGTCTGTCCTAGTCTACTTCACTCTGTGTAAGTTTAGGTAGGTTGTGTTTTTTCCAAAATGTATCCATCTCTTCTAAGTTTTCACATATGTTGGAGTACAACTCTTTGTGGTATTCTGTTATTATCCTTTTAATATCCTTTG
Organism: Chrysochloris asiatica; assembly: GCF_000296735.1. Taxonomy (NCBI): domain Eukaryota; kingdom Metazoa; phylum Chordata; class Mammalia; order Afrosoricida; family Chrysochloridae; genus Chrysochloris; species Chrysochloris asiatica. Next base: position 15,359,574 of record NW_006408550.1, read on the forward strand.
GTTCCATTGTGACATTGCCCATGTGGTTTTTAATATGTGTTATTTATGTCTTCTCCCTTTTTTCTTTTGTTAGGTTTGCCAATGGTTTGTCAATTTAATTAATCCTTTCAAAGAATCAGCTTCTTGTCCTGTTGCTTCTTTTTATAGTTTTTCTGTTTTCTATCTCATTTATTTCTGCTCTTTATTATTTCTTTTCTTTTGGTGACTGTAGGTGTCCTCTGTTGGTCTGCTTCTAGTTGCTGGAGATGCTGTGTTAATTTCGGTGCTTTCTTCTTTTTGGATGTGCACATTTATCTCAATAAACTGCCCTCTCAACACCTCTTTTGCCATGTACTAAATATTTTGGTATGTTATGTTTTCGTTCTCACTTGTTTCTAGGAACTTTCTGAATTCACATTTAATTTCTTCTATTATCTAATCGCTTTTCATCAGGGTGTTTTCAGTTTCCACGTATTAAACTTTATTTCCTTGGTCTTCTTATTGTTGATTCCAATTTAATGCATTGTGGTCTGAAAAGATGCTTTGTAGCATTTTGATGTTTGTAAATTTATGGAGTTTCTCTTTGGTACCTAACACATTGTTAATTCTGGAGAATGTTCCATGTGTACTGGGCAAGAATGTGTATTATGCTGTTCTTGGGTTGAATGTTCTGTACATGTCTATCAGGTCAAGTTGATTGACTCTGCTGTTTAATTCCTCTATAACTTTGTCAAGTTTCTTTCTGATTGTTCTATCCCTTTTGGAAAGTGGTGCATTAAAATCTGCCACTATAATTGTAGATTTATCTATTTCTTGCTTAAATTCTAGTAGGGTTTGCTTTATATATTTTGGTGCTCTTTCATTGGTAGTATAGATGTTAATTATGGTTATGTCATCTTGCTCAATTGACCCCGTAATCATGAGCTAGTGTCCTTCTTTATCTCTAATGCTGGTTTTTGCCTAAAAGTTTATTGTATCAGAGATTAATATTGCCACTCCTGCGTGTTATTTTTTTTTGCAGTTAGCTTGGTATATTTTTTTCCATCCTTTAACTTTTAGTCTGTTTTTGTCTTTGTGTGTGAGGTGTATCTCTTTCAGGCAGCATATTGAAGGGTCTTGTTTTCTTATCCATTCTGCCACTCTCTGTCTCTTCACTGCTGCATTTAATCCATTGGCATTCAATGTAATTATCAATAGGTATGAATTAATTGCTGTCATTATGTTAATTTTTGTGGTGCTATTAGTTCCTTTGCTCTGCATGCCTTCTTGTGTTGAGTTCATGTTTTTTGTGCTAATTCTTGTCAGTTGCTTCTTAGTTTTAATGTTTCCTTTTTCTACTTGGATCTTCATTTTCATGGTAAATTGTGAAGTATTAATTTTCTTTGTAGTTACCCTATAGTCCATTAAGTTTCCCCTGCATTTAAGACAGTCTATTGTATCCTGCAATCTACCTGAGCTCCTCACCACCTGGATCTCTGCTCCTATATTTTCCCCTTCTTTGACATGGTTAATATTTTGATCTTTGATTGGCCTCACAGGTCCTTTGAAAATTTTACCACCTTTTAGCTGAAATGCTGATAAGAGAATTTGTATATACAGAGGACAGAAATTTTAGTTAGACTAGCCATTTAAGATCTCTATTTTTAGGTGGACTATTTTAACTTAGAGAGCATAGAGGCTCCATATTATAAACAATGGGCTGCAAACCACAAGGTCCATGGTTTGAATCCACCAGCTGCTCCTTAGGAGAAAGATGAGGGTTCTGCTCCTGCAAAGATTTAAAAAGCCTCAGAAACCCTTTACTGGGTTGCTATGAGTTGGAACCCACTTGAAGACACTTTACAACAACCTTTTAATTTAGTAACTTCTGATGTGGTACGTTAGGACAGTACTGGACTACTAATCGCAAGGTCAGCAGTTCAAATCCATTAGCACCACCTTAGAAACCCTTTACAGGGTCATAACCGACTCAATAACACTTAACAACAACAACATTTTAATTTTAGGAGTCCTGGTGTGGTGCTATAGATAAACACTGGACTGCCAAGCACAAGGTCTGCAGTTCAAATCTGCGGTTAATTTGAACCGCAGTCCTTGTGCATGGCAGTCCAGTGTTTATCTATAGAGCCACACCAGTCACTCCTTGGGAATCCTATACTGGCTTGCTGTATTAGGTAGTTAGAACAGGAAAGAGGGTTTGGCTATAGAAAACTCACAACAAACATCAGATATGCTTCACCCAGTCAGAAAGCCCAAATAGGAAGAACATTGGTAAGGGACATCCCCCCACATCAGGCATGCACAGAGAAGACTAAGAATGATCTGATATGACTGAGGAGGAGCTAATCATAATACCATTGTAATAAATTAGTGTTGCGGTTAGCTCATGAATATAATTATAACAGACTGAATTATTGAAACAGTTACATCAGACCTAGGAAGACATGACCCTCAATTATGATAGGAAAGCTTTGGGATCAGGAAACAACTATCAGGAGACCCAGAGCCGCCCTGGAAGACCGCGGAACAAAAAGTGAACCCAAGAACTCAATGAGTACCCTCCTCACTCTCAAGGCAAATAGCCGGGTCTCATCTTTGAGAGAACGTCTGTGCTTTAATAAACTGCTTGCTCAAACCTCTGTCTCTGACTTCTTTCATGTATGCATTATGCTTAAACCCTACCAATTCTTCAAAGGGATAGTGGGACCAGACCAGGACACCTCATCCAGTAACAGTTATGAGTCAGAAGCAGGTGATGGCACTTTACAACAACAGCAGTTGAATTTAATATGCATATATTCTTTCACATAACATATTCACTTTTCTTTAGCATATAAATATTTTGAATTGCTTGGTTAAATTATTTGGTCCTTTCCTCCAAAATATTTAAGTATAATCAGTGTTTTAGATGAAGAAATACATGTATTTATACTGTGACTTTGATCACTATTTGGCAGAAAGTCACATATCCCTATTGAGAACATACACAATGGTTGAATTGTCTTTAACAGCCTTTCATTTCTCTCCCCTCTTCCATTAGTTTCCCAATGGGTTCCCTGGCACTGTGGGCTCCTAGTCTTGCTTGCTCATTCTTTGAATTGATCGAATTTCCACAAATAGCCGTCAGCATTTTTGTGATCAAAACACACATCTAAAGGGAAAATAGAGCTCTAACCAACACTGCTGTTGTTGTTGCTATTGTTAAATGCCATCCAACCCTATATAGTGACTCTGTACAGGGTTTCCAAAGAGCTGCTGGTGGGTTTGAAACGCCAACCATGCAATTGTTTATCCTACAATGTCACATTAGGATTTATCTAACCAATTAGTGAACATTTAATTTTAAGCAACTGATTTACTTATTTACTATTTGACTTCTAGTTTTTAAAGAATGCCTCTAAAGACAGTTGTATCAGTCAGGGTTGTTCAGAGAAATAGAACAAATTAAATAGATAGGTGATAGATGATTAGATAGATAGATAGATTTTAATAAAATGGCTCACACGATTTAGGAAGTTGAAAAGTCCAAACTTTTTAGGACTGGCCAACAGCTGGAAACTCAAGTGTGAACACTATAATCTTGAGATGAATATGTTCTCTGAGCAGCATGCATTTTTTTACTTAAGACCTTCAACTGATTGGATGAGGCCACTCATATCAAAGGTAATGTTCTTTAATTAAAGTAAACCCAGTGTAGATGTTAACCACTTCTACAGAATCAGTCTTCTAACAATGTGATATCTTTACATCATATGAGGAAAGGACAAATAATCCTATCCAACGTCATCTCCTCACTCTACATCAGCAGTTGTTTGCTCTTCTACCCCTCCCTCCTATATCCCGATTGTTGTTAAGTGTCCTTGAGTTCTGACTCATAACGATCCTGTATAGGGTTTCAAGGAGTGGCTAGTGGGTTTGAACAGTTGACCTTGCAGTTAGCAGTTCAGTGCTTATCCTACAGGACCACAGTGGGACTCCATATCTCCCTGCTTTCCTTTAATATTAAGTGAGGTAAGGTCAAGAGGAACCACCTCAGAGTCATAACTAGACATAAAAATAAATTTTCCTTTACTTTATAAATGGGAAAACAAGAAAGGAATTCCTAAAAGATGAGAAACCAGAACAAGGTGTTGTTGCTAAATGCCCTTGAGTCAGTTCTATTCAAAATGACCCTTTATAGGGTTTCTGAGGAGCGGTTGGTGGGTTTGAACCACCACCCTTGCAGTTAACAGTTCAGTACTTATCTTACAGTGCCAAACCAGGACACTGAACAAGGTTTTGGAACTATTTAAAAACTTAAGAAAACAAAAAACTCCTCAAATAATTAAAGTTGAAAGGAATCAAGTGATTCTTACCAAAAGCAACAACAAAAACAAAGAACAAATCCAAACTTTGATAGGGTTATACTATATGTTTCCCCTAGCAGGTTGTCCTTCCTTTGTTAACTTATTTGTGAATTTTTGGATTCTTATATATTGGTATTTCTCTGCTATTCATAAGGTTTTCAGTGACTAAATATTTGGAAGTAGTTCTTCACTCTTTTTCCTAGTCTGTCTTCATCTGGAAGCTCATCTGAAACCTGTCTGTCATGGGTGACCCTGTTGGTATTTAAAATACCAGTGGCATAGATTTCAGAATCACACAACTCACAAGCCACTACAGTACAACAAACTGACAGACAAGTGGTGGCAATTGGGTTTTAAGTGGAAACTGTCGCTTTAAATTTCGAAGAGATCTGTGTGCATGCATAGTAGAACCCTCCAAGGGTAGGGGTGGGGTGTCCATTCGCTCAGGCATCCCCTCTAGTCACCAGAATGGAGGTGTGCAGACAACGAGAGACCCATGAACAGATAGCAAAAAATAAGTATATCCACACTTGTATCTTCATGGTTATGTCAGGCATTTGTGGCTGTTCTGATCCTTCCGCCACTTGGTCTCTCCCAAGATGGTGGCTCCGGAAGCAGCTGAGCATCTTGCATTAGAAAGCACTGGATTTCTTGATTCTGCTACAAATTCCCCTAGCTGTAAGCCTTTCAAGCTTCTAAATATTCCTTTATATGTGGTTCAGAGTTCTAGCACCATCCCCTGAGCCTGCTTGGTCCGGTATACAGCATAAGAGATGACTATACACATGGACCTCACCAGATGGAATACACAGAAATCAAATTGACTACATCTGCAAAAAGAGATGATGGAAAAGCTCCACATCATCAGTCAAAACAAGGCCAGGGCAGACTGTGAAATAGACCATCAATTACTCATATGCAATTCAAACTGAAGCTGAAGAAAATGAAAACAACTCTACGAGAGCCAAAATATGACCTTGAATATATCCCACCTGAATTTAGAAATCATCTAAAGAACAGATTTGATACATAACGCACTAAAGACCAAAGACCAGATGAATTGTGGGATGACATCAAGAACATCATACATGAAGACAGCAAAAAGTCATTGAGAAAACAAGGTAAAAATGTATGTCAGAAGAGACACTGAAACTTGCTCTCCAGTGTAAAGATGCTAAAGCAAATGGAAGAAATGAGGAGGTCCAAGAGCTGAACAGAAAATTTCAAAAATCAGCTTGAGAAGATAAATCCAATCTTACAATAAAATGTGCAAAGATCTGGAATCAGAACACCAAAAAGGAAGAACACGCTCAGCATTTCTCAAGCTGGGGGAACTGAAGAAAAAAATTCAAGCCTCGACCTTTTAAAAGTGTTGAAGAGCAAAGATGTCAGCTTGAGGACTAAGAGTGAGCCTGACCCAAGCCATGGTGTTTTCAATAACCATATATGCATGAAAGGAGCTCTGGTAGCGTAGTGGTTACGAATCGGGCTGCGAACCTTAAGGTCAGCGGTTTGAAACTACCAGCCGCTCTGTGGGAGAAAGATGAGGCTTTCTACTCCCGTAAAGATTTACACCCTCGGAAACCCTGTACAGGGTCGCTATGAGTCGGAACCGACTTGACGGCACTTAACAACAACAACAACAACATATGCATGTGAAAGCTGGACAGTGAATAAGGAAGACCATAGAAGATTTGATGCTTTTGAGTTATGATGTTGGAGGAGAATATTGAAAGTGCCATGGGCTGCCAAAAGAACCAATAGATCTGTTTTGGAAGAAATGTAGCCAGAGTGCTCCTTGGAGGCCAAGTTGGCTAGACTTCATGTCTCATACTTCGTACGTATTGTCAGGAGTGAGCAGTCGCTGGAGAATGATATCATGTTTGTTAAGGTGGAGGGACAGAAAAAGAGGAAGACCCCCAACAAGATGGATTTGCCAAGTGGCAGCATCAATGGACTCAAGTGTGGCAACAACAACATATGTTGGTGGCTCCATAGGATAAGCACTGGACTGCAAACTACAAGGTGCCTGGTTTGAGTCTGCCAGGAACTCCTCAAGAGAAAGATGAGGTTTTCTGCTCCCATAAAAATTTAAAACCTCTGAAACCTTATCCAGAGTCACTATGAATCAGGATGGACTTTACATCACTTCACCACAACAGCATATTCAAAAAGAAGGAGGGAGAGAAGTATTACAATATAGAAAAGAGTTTCTTAAAATAGGGGAAAAACTTTGACCATATGATCAGCAAGAATCTTAAGAATGAGAAAAAAAGCATGTTTCTTTAATAGAAATTAAGAGTAAACAAAGCTAGAAAAAAGCCCAGATTTGAGAAAGTGAGATGAAAACAGGATGCTTTCTCATAATAAATCAGAAGGTTTTAGCTAAGAACAGTCTGTTCTCGGGAATGACATTTAAAGAGGACTAGTATGTTGGTTGATTCAAGTAAGCTTGCTGAGTTAAGTGTTCAACTGCTAACTGAAAGACCAGTGGAGTTCAAACTCACCAGTGGCTCTGTGTGAAAAAGATGTGGCAAACTGCTTCCATAAAGCTAATAGCTTTGAAAACTCTATGGGGCGATTCTACTCTGTTACAGGGTCACTGTGAGTCAGAAATCACTCCATAGTAATGGGTTTACTTTGGGCTAGGTGTCTTGGCCCAGGCTGAAGATAGGCCAAAGTTCAGGAACTTAGGGAGGAAGAGAAGTTTAATTAACTAAGATTTAGTTAACAAGCATTTTGCTTCTGATTGATGAGTGTGGACAAGAAATTCAGTTATTTATGTATGAACTGGGAATGGGAACCCAGAAGGTCTGAGTCTGATCTTGTCATCCTTAAACAATTGGATATCTCTGAAATGTATCCAAGTCAAATAGGAAGGGTAATTACTTGCAGTATGCCATTTTCTGAGCATAAAAGTTGGTGGGACTTCTTTAGACATAACTACTCTGGTATTGCAATTTTCAGGAAAATTTGACATTATCATTCTATTCCTCTAACTTTCTCTGCAAAATCAATAGAGAATTTTGACATACAACTGTCACTACTAACTGATCGCATTTTCACCTGAGACATAGAAATAGTCACAGAGGAATAAAAGTAATGCTGACCTTCTGGATTAAGTATTCATGGTTGTTATTATTTTGCTAATATAATAATCATGATTTTCAGAAAATATGCAGTAGTGTTTCTTGTTTCCAAAATATTCAAACTGAGAATTGCAATTTTTTTTTCATTTTACTAAGCTTTGCTTTATTTCATTTCACATATATTGTAATTTTTATAAATTGAAGGTTTGTGGCAACACTATGTTGTACAATTCTATCCATGCCATTTTCCCAATGGCACTCAGCTTTACTTTCTGTGAGGGCTGGGAAGTCCACTGTTCTGTCTTCTGCTCTGAGTACTGCTGCTGCTATTCTACCCCTCCTCCAGTGTCACAGCCTTCTGTCCCTTGGTAGAGGAAGTTCAATGCACAGGGGTTTTGGGGTCCAAAGGACATGCTCCACTCTTGGCGATTCTTTTTTGATGTTAGTGAGTTTCCCACTCCTGCTTTTGAGATGGTTCATTTTATACCCATGCTAGAATTTCAAGTTTTTACAAATAACTCTGCCAACTTCCACAGCTGAATCATGTTATCCCATCAATATCTCCGCCCATCTTCTCTTGCTCAGACCCAGGAGGGCAAAAATATTGTTGGGTAGGAATTACAGACCATGGCTAAGGAGCTCTGGTAGTGTAGTGGATTATGAACATGGATTACAACCCAACATAAATAAAACAAAAATCCATACAACTAAACCAAAAATTACATGATCAATGCAGAAAATATTGGTGTTTTCAAGGATTTCATTTTACTTGGATCTTCAATCAACGCTCATGGAAGTGTGTTGTCAGATACCATCGAGTTGGTACTGACTCAGGGATCCTATGCACAACATAATGAAACACTGCCCATTCTGCACCAACCTTACAATTGTTGCAAAACTTGAGCCCAATGCTGCTGCCACTGAGCCATTCCACCCTCATTGGGAGTCTTCTTTTTCACTGACTCTCCACTTTACCAAGCAAAATGTCCTTCTCCAGAACTATTGTCTTTTACCTTTGGATAATATGTTCAAAGGAGAGATGAAATCTTGTCATCCTAGCTTCTATTCCATTTGTATTCATCAATTCCCGGAGTCTTGGTTTTTGCTAACACCTTCAGTGCACCTTGAACTTCTTCCTTCAGAATCATGAGCTCTTGATCACATGCCACCTCTTAAAATGGTTGAACATTGACCATTTCTTTTTGGTACAATGACTTTGTGTGTTCCTTGCATCTTATTCAATATTTTGCCCATTTGTTGTGTGCTGTCCAATCGGTACAGACTCATAACAACCTTACGCACAACAGAATGAAACACAGCCTGATCCTGCACCAACTTCATAATCATTGCAACACTTGAACCCATTGCTGCTGCCATTGTGCCAATTCATCTCTTTTTTTGCTGATTCTCCATTTTACCATGATGTCCTTTTCCTGGGACTGTTCCCTTCTGATAATGTGTCTGAAGTATAATTGACAAAATCTGGCCATCCTGATTTCTAAAGAGCATTTTAACTGTACTTCTTTCAACACAGATCTGTTTATTCTTTTGGCAATCCACGGTGCTTTTAATATTCTCCTCCAATATTACAACTCAAATGCATTAAGTCTTCTATAGTCTTCCTTATTCAGGGTCAAACTCTCACATGCATATGAGGCTGCTGAAAATATCATGGTTTGGGTCAGGTGCACCTTGGTCCTCAAACTGACATTTTTGCTCTTGAACACTTTAAAGAGGTCTCGTGCAGCAGATTTGCTTAATGCATTATGTTGTTTGATTTCTTGACTCTTGCTTCTATGTGTGTTGATGGTTGATCCAGGAAAAATGAAGTCTTTGACTTCAAACCTTTCTCTATTTATCTTAATGCTATCCATTGGTCCAGTGGTGAGGATCTTTGCCTTCTTTACATCAGGAAGCAATCCATACTGAAGGCTGTGGTCCCGGATTCTCATCAGTATTTTAAGTCCTCTTTGTTCTCAACAAGCAAGATTGTATCATCTGCATATCGCAGGTTGTTAATGAGTCATCCTCCAATCCCGGTGCCACACTCCTCTTATACAATGCAGCCTCTCAGACGATTTGCCCAGCATACTGATTGAATAAATGTGGTGAAAGAATACAACACTGGGGCACACTTTTACTGATTTAAAAACATTCAATATTGAACATTGAATTTTGAGGTAAAAAATACCAGCAGTCTCCACGGTATGAATGAGATCTGTCCCTAAATATTTTGAAGAATTTATTAGTAAGTCAAAAGACACGCATGTGGTTCTTAAGTAGCCTTATTTTAGTGCAAGAAAGGAGCCCTGGTGGTGTAATGGATTAAGCATTGGGCTGCCAACTTTAAGGCTGGCAATTCAAACCCACTATTCACTTAGTGAAAGAAAGATCAATGTTTGCTCCCCTAAAGATTTAGTCTTGGAAACCTAAGGAGAAGCTCTGCTGCACCCTATTATGTCACTGTGAGTCAGAATAGATTTGATGGCAGTAGGTGGGTGAGTTCAATGAAAGAAAATGAACTGTGTGTCTGTTAACCATAAGGTCAGTTGTTCCAATCCACCAGCTGCACCATGGGAGAAAGATCTGACAGTCAATGTCTATAAGATCTACAGTCTCTGCTTTACAGGGTTGCTAGAAGTTGGAATCTAATTGACAGTAGTAAGTTTGGTTTGGTTCTGGTCTAATGCAAGAAAAAATTCAAAGCTTCTTAAATGACTTAAAACTTCAAGTGCAGGAAGTGTAGGTGATTGTGATGAGGAATCTGTTGTAAGTAAGGATGGCTCAATAATTTCAAAGGGAGGGCAAATTTATATAACATTAAAAAGCAAGTGAAAAGTGTTCACAAATCAGGTGCTCTTAATTGGAGAACTGCTTCTCTACACATCATCTAGTATTTCCTACTAATGCGTTTTGGCACGTGTCAGGATTGGAAGAAGACTCCTTAACAACATGAGATATACAAATGATACTATTTTGCTGGAAACAAAGTGGACTTGAAACACTTTGATGAAGATCAAAAAACACAGCTTTTAGTATGGATTACAACTCAGTGTAAAGAAAACAAAAGTCTTCACAAATGGAGCAATAGACAACAACATAGTAATGGAGAAAAGACTGAAGTTGTCAAGGATTGCATTTTACTTGGATCCATAATCACGGACGCAGTCAAGACATCAAATGACCTATTACATTTTGCAAACCTGCAAAAGACCTCTTTAAACTGTTAAACAGCAACAGTGTCACATTAGAGTACTAAAGTGCTCATGACTGGAGCTTCATGTGCATGCAGAAGCTGGACAATGAATAAAGAAGACCTGAGAATAATTGATACATTTGAATTATGGTGTTGGTGGAGAGTATTGAAATTACCATCAACTTCCAGAGAGCAAATGTATTTATCTAGGAATGTTCCTTAGAAGAGAGGATGAGTTATCAGGAGGGACCAGCCCCTGGAGAAGGAAAATATACTTGATAGAAGGTCAGCGAGTAAGAGGAAGAGTCCCAGTGAGATGGATTGGTACAATGGCTGCCAAAATGAGCTCAAACATAACAATTATGAGGATGACACAGGACAGAACTGTTTCATTCTGTTGTACATAGGTTTGCTAGGAGATGAAATTGACTGGAAGGCACCTAACAACAACAAAAACACAAGCACCGCTATCTTTGTGGCTCCTGTAATCATATCTTGGATTTTCTTCTTATTATCATTCAGTAATTTTCTAAAGGAATCTACATTTCCTGATATAAAGTTTGCTTCAGTAAAATATTTCTGCATATTCTTTATATTACCAGTCTTCTTATTTGGATTTTTAAATTAGAATTGGATTCAAAATCCTCTGGGTTAGTGGTTGAATCCAACTGGAGGCTCTGCAGGAAAAAGTCCTGAAGATACGTTTCATAAATATTACATTCAAGAGTACCATATGTGGCAGTTCTACTTTGCCACATGGGCTTACTATGAGTTGAAATTAACAACTATATATTTTTAAGTTTATATATGTGCAAGAGTCCTGGTGTGGTAAGCAGGATAAGCACTGGACTCCTAACTACAGAGTCAGCCGTTCAAACCCACCAGCACTCCTTGGAAACCTTATATATATATAAAATGTGTGTATGGAAGCACAAATGTTATGCATACACATGTGTGTATAAATATGTATATGTTTTGTACCTATGTATGTATGCACATATTTGCATATGTGTACATATGTATGCTGTTTTTAAGTGCCATCAAGTTGGTTCCAACTCATAGTGACCTTCAGTGTCACACCAGGATTTTTATATATTTGCATGTTGTTGTTAATTGCTGTCAAGTCAGTTCTGACCCATATTGACCCTGTATAGTGGCTGGTGTGTTTGAACCACCAAACTTGAGGTTCAAACTGACTGCAGTCCAGAGCATTAACCCACAGTGGCACACCAGGACTATATATATATATAGTGGTAGTTGTGTACCATGGAGTTGGTTCCAACTCATAGAGATCCCGTACAGAGTTTCTGACAAGGTCAGCAGTTCGAAACTACCAGCTGCTCCCCGGGAGAAAGATGAGGCTATCTGCTCCCATAAAGATTTACAGCCTTGGAAACCCTGTTCAGGGTCACTACGGGTCGGAGCCGACTCTATGGCACTTAACAACAACAACAAATCTTTACAAGCACAGAAAGCCTCATCTTTATCCCGTGGAACTAGTTTCGAACTACTGACCTAGAAGTTAGCAGCCCGAATTATAACCACTGTGGTCCCAGAGCTCCTAGTACCTATTTTGTATACTTACACATATGTGTTGTTATGTGCAGTTGAGTCGGTTCCGACTCATAGCGACCATGTACAGGGTTTCCGAGGCTATAAATCTTTACGGGAACAGAAAGCCTCATCTTTCTCCTGCGGAACAGCTGGCAGTTTCGAACTGCTGACCCTGAGGTCCGCAACCCAATTCGTAACCACTACGCTACCAGAGCTCCTTTTATACATATATAAGTATACGTATAGAAATACACATATATATCGAGTCCTGGTGTGGCACTGTGGGATTAGCACTCGACCGCAAGGTCAATTTGAACCACAAGGTAGGCGATTCAAACCCATGAGCTGCTCCTTGGAAGCCCTATACAGGGTTGCTATTAATTAGAATTGACTCAACAGCACTTAATAACAACATCATACATAGATATTGGTGTTGTGAAGTACTGTCGAGTCGGTTCCGACCCATAGTGTATATATGTTGTTAGGTGCCATCCAGTCGGTACCGACTCACAGTGACCCTATGCACAGCAGAACGAACACTGCCCGATCCTGTTGTTAAGTACTGTGGAGTCCGTTCTGACTCATAGTGAGGCTGCACAGGGTTTCCGAGGCTATAAATCTTTACGGGAGCAGAAAGCCTCATCTTTCTCCCACGGAACAGCTGGTAGTTTCGAACTGCTGACCTTGAGGTTGGCAGCCTGACTCATAACCACTAAGCTACCAGGGCTCCTTATAGTGTATATATAAGCATACAAAAATATGTATGCATATGTACAAATATAAGTATATATATTTTTTTGAATATTTATTTACATATTTGTTGTTAAGTACCATCGAGTTGGTTCCAACTCATAGCAACCCTGCATAGGGTTTCCAAGGAGGAGTCAGTGGTTTTGACGTATCGACATTTTGGTGTGCAGTCCAGAGCTGATACTACAGTGGCACACCAGGAGTCCTCTATATGCATAAGTATAAACAAATATGTATGCATATATACAGATATGTATGAACATATATATGCATATGCATGTATAAACCTAAAATGTATATATGTATAAATTTTGACTCATCGTGATCCCCTGAGGTCCTGTTATAGCACTGTAGCATAGATACTAGACTGAAAGTTCAGTTTGAACCACAAGTTCGACAGTTCTAATAATCAGCAACTACTCAGAAACTCTACACAGGATCACTAAAAGTCAGGATAGACTCGATGGCATTTACCAACAAGTGACCCCATGTGACAGAATATAACTTCCACATTTGGTATTTTTGGCTGTAATATTTATGAAGCACATTTCAAAGTCTTTTCCTGTAGAGACTCTGGGTGTATCCCAACCACCAAGCTGGAAAAATTTGAACCAAGTCTTTTTCTCCATAAAGATTTATGGTGTCAGAATCCTCTATCCAAGGTCACTATGAGTCAGAATAGACTCGATGTCAGTAGGTTTGGTTTTATATACAAACAAACAAACAAACAAACAAAAACAAGCCCAGTGCCATATAGTCATTTCTGACTTGTAGTGAACCTGTATACCGGTTTCTAAGACTGTTAATCTTTACAAGAGCAGAGCCTTATCGCCTCCCATGAAGAGGTTAGTAAGTTAGAACCATTGACTTTTTGGTAAGTAACCTAGTGCCTAAACTACAGTGCCCCCCTATATACATGGAGTCCCTGAGGTGACACGGTGGGTTAAGCATTGGACTGCTATCTACGAATTCAAACCCACCAACCACTCCTCAGAAACCCTTTGCATTGTCACTCTGAATCAAAACTGACTCAAAGTCACTTAACAACAACTAAAAGTTAGTTTTCTAACAAGAAAAAACAAGTACAAATGTTATTGTTCAGAAGACTAAATTACATTTTATGATATAGATTTTGCCTAGATATTCTGGATGTTTTTCTTTTATTCTCTGCTTTGGTGATTATTTAGCACAAGGACTGATATGTGTCTATTAGTTCACTTATTATTTATGTTAAAAATAGTCATGAGCTTTAAAACTACCAATTAAACAGATTTTGGCACAAATATTCCATCTTAAATTTCATGTCTAAGAGCAATTATGGACTCCTGGTATCATGTTCTCAGACCAGCACAGGACTTGGACCCACAAGGTCAGTAGTTCAATCATATCAGCTGCTCCTCTGAAAACTTATACAGAGCCACCATTAGTTGTAACCAACTCAGCGATACTTAACAACAGCAAGTATCATAATGGGAACACAGTGGTTTCATATGATAAGCTTCAGACTGCAAACTACAAGGTATGCAGTTCAAGCCTACCAGTTGCTCTGTGGGAGAATGATGGGACTTTCTGCTCCCTTGAAGATTTAAAGCATCAGAAACTGTATACAGGGTTGCTATGAGTTGGAACCTACTCAATAGCACTACACAATAACAAGGACCATCATGGGAGCATGGGAGCTCTGCAGCATGAGCATTGGTCTTCAAACCACAATGTTGGTGATTCAAGTCTGCTACTGGCTCCATGGGAGAGAGATGAGGTTTTCTGCTCCCACAAGGAAATCCTATACAGCATCCCTATGAATCGGAATTGACTTCAATGCATTCAACAACAAACATAGACCATTAAAAGTAAAGGGAAGAAAAGGATGAAGGGTCAGATAAGGTTCAAGAGTGTTGAATTTAAAATCAAACTGCAAAAATCAGAATATTGTAATTAGACAGCATCAGGAAATATCATGACATTATTTCTCTATTGTTGTATTTGTGGATTTCTGTTTATTTTTTAATTGGTTAAAAACCTGTAATTCTCACCAGCAGAGAGTTGATGTTCAAAACCTGTTCTATAATTATATATTCTACTATGATATCTTTTATACAGATGAGCATTTCTTAAAGGTTTTATTCTAGAAATTTCTTCTTTATTATCTCCTATATGTAATAAAATATTCAATATTTTTTTCTCTTTATAAAAGGCACTTTTTAATTATTGATTTGAATTAACTGAATTGAATTCATCTGGCATAGAAAAGGATTTAAAATACTTACTGATGAAGATCAAAATCACAACCTTCACTGTGGATTGAACCTCATTGTGAAGACAATACAAACTCTCACCACTAGATAAATAAATAACATCATGATAAATAGAGAAAATATTAAATTTGTAAAAGGCTTCATTTTGCTTGGGTCCATTATTAACACTCATAGAAAGAGAAGTCAAGAAATCAAATGGTGTATTGTTTTAAGCTAATCTACTGCACAAGAGCACTTAAAAGTATTGAAGAGCAAAGATGTCAGTTTGAGGACTAAGGTGTACTTGACCCAAGCCATTTACAGTCAGAAGTTTCATATACATGTTAAAGTGATAAGGATGACTATAGAAAATTGATGCCTTTGAGTTATGGTTTTGGATAAGAATATTAAAATTACCATGCATTAGGAGGTGGGATTTGATGGCAGACAAGGGAAAAAGACTTTGTAGATCCTTTTAAGCAAAAACATGGAAAAAAACAAATTCAGATAAAGGTTCTGAAACTCTGAGTTTCAAATAAAGAGATAAATAAGTGGATTGAGTGCTTACCAGGGAAAAGATGAGAAACAGAAACAAGAAAGGAGGTGACTTTTAATTTGGGACATCCACCATGTAACCATTTTGAAAGAGAGTGAGTGGAATAAGGGGCAAGAGAACACTCCTATTGCAAAAAATGCCAGCAATTTACAGAGACAGAGGTGCAAATATTATTTTACTTTTTTCTTTCTACTCATTTCATCCCTGGTGACCAGAGGTGAGACCCATATGAGTAGACACCTTCAAGGAAGACCCTGTGCCATGTGGTTCCCACAATTGGGCACAGAATCAAAGACGGAAGAGACAACAGAAAGAGTCAGTTCCAGCAGTCTCTTCCAAATCAGGGCTGGTCAGTGCTGAACTGGTTCTCACTAGGAAAAACAACTGAATAGATTTGAGGCACAGCGGGAGTATCATTAAATTCCTCAGGTGGCTTTCAAGGCAAGGATCCACTAAGAATTACACTTAATTTCCCACAGCTGCTTCATGACTGTGTTTTATTATTTTAGATTGTTATTATTAGCTCCTTATATTTTTATTTTATTTCTTTTTCCTTTTTCCATTTTTATTGTCTTGATATTGTTTTTTTTCTGAATTTTTATTACAGTCATTTTTAGTCTTCATTTTTTGGTCCACCTTTTATCTTGTGAAAGGACTTTCTCTTTTTGTCTCACCCAATAGGAGACAGCAATTGTGGCCATAAAGCCAAGCTACAGTTGTACCCTCTAAAACCTCACCAATTGGGAAAGATCCAATACCAGCTGCTATACACTAGAGTAGCACCTACAACCAAACCCAGCTAACATGCTGAATTGAGGTGTATGAACAGTGAACAGAGAAGCCCATCTCCTGATCACACCTACCAGGAGGCAATTGGAGAATGCTTAAGAATATACCAATATATATTCATCTAGGAGCTCTGGTAGCGTAGTGGCTACGAATCGGGCTGCGAACCTTAAGGTCAGCAGTTCGAAACTACCAGCCGCTCTGCGGGAGAAAGATGAGGCTTTCTACTCTCGTAAAGATTTACACCCTCGGAAACCCTGTACAGGGTCACTATGGGTCTGAACCGACTCCACGGCACTTAACAACAACAACAAATTAATACAAATAAAACACCACCACAATGCCTAACAAGCAGCAGAAAATTTCTGCTCATATGCAGAAACAAAGCAGAGTAGCTCAAATAAATGACCAAGAAGAAGAGCTATATAATGCTTTGAAGGGAGAGGAGGCTTCAGAACCATATGAAAGATAATTCAAGAGAATGATATTGAGATGCATCCAAATGTTCCCCAGAAAAGTAGAGGAAAATAAAGAAGAAGTCAAAAAAATGCCACAGGAATAATCAAGCAAAATAGATGTTTCATTGGAGACAACACAAAACTTGCAACTAGAGGTCCAGATGATCAATACTAAAATATCAGAAGTGGATAATACCCTGTAAGGACAAAGAAGTAAAATTGAAGTGATGGAAGCCAGAGTTAGCTTGAAGAAAAATCTCTCAATTCTGCTAGTATAGAAGAGCAAATAGAATTAAAAGACCAAAACAGCAAAAAAAAAAAAACAAAAAAATTCTAAAGAAAGCCTAAGAGCCATGTTGTACAACATGAAGAAGAACAGCCGATGGGTAACTGGAATTGCAGAATAGAAAGAGGCAAAGATAACTACAGAAAAGATAGACAAGAACTGCTGGAAAAAAAAAAAAAAATTCTAACATCTTGAGAAATGAGATGATAATCATTTAAAAGCTGAATAGATCCCAGTCAGTATAGGTTCCAAAAGAAAATCATCAAGACATATCATAACCATACTCTCCAAAATCAAAGACAAGGAGAGAATCCTGAAAAGAGCCAGGGAAAAAAAGAAATATTACCTACAAAAGAAACCAGTAAGATTAAGTTCTAATTTCTCAGCAGAAGTCACGCAGACAAGAAGGCAATGAGGAAATGTATACAAAATGCTGAAAAACAACAACAATAACAACACAAAACTGCCAACAAAGAATCATATACCCAGCAAAGCTGCCAATCAAATCAGATGGCAAAACCAGAATTTTTCAGGATAATCAGATATTAAGGGATTTTGTAAAAGTCAAACCTGTGCTTCAAAACATACAAAATTGAGTTCTTTGGACTGAGAACCAACAAGAGCAGACAACAAATAGAGATTGACATATGTGGCAACACCATCTGGAACTCAGTCCAGATATGGAAAAGTCCATAGCAGAACAAAACTACAAGACTGAAAATAGGGTATCTTGGATGTCAGTCTATCATTAGGTCAACTACAAAGCAAAAGAAGGGAAAAGTATAGTAACAGAGATCCAGATGATGAGGAGGTTATGTAGATTTCAAGATAAAACACAATGTATAAAATGAGGAAGAACTTAACAAAGTACAGGGTAACCTCTTAGAAGCTTAATACATGTCCACATCAAATCAAAAAAAGAAAAATTTGTGAAAATTTTTGAAATATTAAAGCTATGACAAAATTGACAAGAGAAAGCACACACTAACAATGAACTCAGCACAGGAAAACTTGCAGAAGAAAGAAACCAGAAGCACCACAAAAATAAAAGCAAACAGCATGGAAGCTATTAATTCCTACCCATCAATAATCACACTAAATGTCAATGGATTAAATATTCCAGTCGAGAGACAAAGAGTAGCAGAATGAATAAGAAAACAGGATCCTTCAGTAAGCTATCTACAAGAGACACCTTACACACAAAGACAAAAACAGATAAAAAATTAAAAGGTGGAAAAAACATATCAAGTTAATTGTAATAAAAAATGAATAGGAGTGGCTATGTAATCCCTGATAAAATAAACTTTAAGGCAAAAACCAGCATAAGAGACAAAGGACATTATCTCATGATTAAATGGTCAATTAAGAGGACATAACTGTAATAAATATTATGCTCCCAATGAAAGAAAACCCAAAATACATAAACCAAATGCTAATAGAGTTGAAGAAAGAAATAGACAACTCTGCAATAATAGTGGGAGACTTTAATGTAACACTTTCAAAAGAGGACAGAACAACCAGAGAGAAACTCAACAAAGACACAGAGGAGCTAAACAACACAATGAACCAACTTGATCTCATAGATTTGTGAAGAGCATTTAACCCAACAACAACACAATATACATTCTTTTACAGTGCATATGGAACGTTCTCTAGTATAGACCATGTGTTAGGCCACAAAACACAACTCGACAAATTTTAAAACATCAAAATATTACAAAGCCTCTTCTCAGATCACGAGAAATGCTATAAAATTAGAAATCAATAATAAGACGATCAAAGAAATAAAATCGAATACGTGGAAGCTGAATTACTTCCAGCTTAAAAGCTCTTGGGTAGTAGAACAAATGAAAAGAGAAATTAAAAAATTTGTAGACACATATGAAAACGAAAACACAACATTTCAAAATCCTTGGGACACAGCAAAAGCACTAGTGAGAGGGCAATTTAGAGGAATAAATGTGCACATCCAAAAGAAGAAAGAACCAAAATCACACGTTAACACAACATCTCCAACAATTAGAAACAGACCAGTAAAATAAGCCTACAGTCTCCAGAAGAAAAGAAATAATAAATATTAGAACAGAAATAAATGAGACAGAATAAAGAAAAAAGTGCTTGGAGGCCAGGATGGCCAAACTTCATCTCTCATACTTTGAACATATTGTCAGGAGGACCAGTCGCTGGAGAAGGATATCATGTTTGGTAAGGTGGAGGGTCAGAGAAAAAGAGGAAGACCCCCAGCAAGACGGATTGGCAAAGTGACAGCATCAAGGGGATCAAGCGTGACAACAATTGGGATGTTGGCCCAGGTCTGGGCATGGGGTTGCTATGAGTCGGTACCAACTCGATGACACCTAACAACAACAACAACAAAATAGAAAAATTCAACAAGACAAGAAGCTGATTCTAATAAAAGATTAATAAAATTGACAAACTATTGGCAAATCTAGCAAAAAAAAAAAAAGAAGGAGAAGACACAGGACATGAACAGACATGTCACCAATGTCTTCACATTCAGGCAGCCAACAAACATAGGAAGAAATGTTCATGGCTATTAGCCATTGTTGTTGTTAAGTGCCATCGAGTCGATTCTGACCCATAACAATCTTGTATATGGTTTCCAAGGAGTAGTTAGTGAGCTTGAACTTTGCAGTTCAAACGACTTTGCAGTCTGATATATTAGCCCACAGTGCCACACCAGGACTCCATTAGATAGAAGCAAATAAAAACAATGAGATACCATTTTACATCAGCACTATAACAAAATTAGAAAAAACAGGAAACAACAAATGGTGGTGAGGGGGTGGAGAGACTGGGACTCTCCTAAATTGCTGGTGGGATTTAAAATGGTTCAACCACTCTGGAAAATGGTATGTTGCTTCCTCTGAAAGTTGGAAATAGAAATTACCTTATAGTCCAATAATTCCTCTACTTGATATACATCCACAAGAAATATGAGCCAGAACACAAATAGCTATATGCACACCAATATTCATCACAGCACTATTCATAATAGCAAAAAAAAAAAAAAAAAATGGAAACAGCCAGCTTAAATACCCATCAATGGAAAAATGGAGAAACAAACTTTGGTACTTATACACAATGGAATACCTTGAAGAATAATGAACCTATAACTAATTGGATTAGCTAAAAAGGGACTGTAAACTTGCCCAGGAAAATAGACTTCTTGTTGAGTGTTTGTGGAATGTGGAGCCTTAGGTGCAACACTGGGCCCCACTCAGAACCTTCTTAAGTGTGACATTCCCATTTGGAAAGACCTGAAGACCAACCCAGAATGGCTAGAAAAACAGTAGATACTTCTTGAGAGAAAGATCAGCAGAAAAATTGTAGACTGTTTGGATATTAGAATAGCAAGCAAGCTGGATACCTCGGAGCCATCAAGACAAGAAAAGTCAGTCAATCAGGGTAAACTTCCTTCTAAGACTGAAACTCGAAACGAACCCACAAGTAGTCTAGTGTGCCCGCTGGTGATCACCCTGGTCTATTGGTGAGGGGAAGTGGAGGAAAGGCATAAATGAAGACATAGGCTGAGTATAGCCATGTTCCATTGACACCCGTTGACCTTTGGAAAAGAGAGAGCATAGAAAGGTTCTGACTGGTGTGAACTTTATGGAGACATGTGAACTCCTGAGCCCATGAACACTGACCTAGACCCTGGGGGCTAGAGCTGAAAGTGAAGTGGCCAGCTGGTCTGAATTGGGGGGAGGTGTGCAAGACTCTCAAACTTGCAGATTGTGTCCATTTGACCTAGCTTGGATGGACAGCTGACCATAACAAGACCAGAAGAAGAAGAAGATAAAGAAATTGGATACAGGGAGGAGGCACACATTGCTAAAATTTGATGAACTGGATCTTTGTTTATGGATGCAACTGCTCAAAATTCCAATAAAAATGGAAGGATTCTTAGTATCAAAGATCAAGCTTTTCTCCTCAGTGTACTGGTTTGATAGGTACAGCCATGGTCTATAAAAAATGGGAGACTATAAAGTCACAAATTGCCTGGTTACAAGCTTTCATGAATGTGCTTAGTTTTAGAATAAGGAGAGTAAGATAGAATCCCCACTGAATAGTTTCCTTTTGACCAATGGGTTTAATGAAAAGGAATAGAGGATGATGGTGAAAAGATTTTATGATTTGATTGTGAGTAATTGTTATCAGACTAATTGCAATTGTCACAACTGTAAATGGAGAATATGTGTAACTAAAAGGTGAGAGTAATTAATCTTTCATTTCAGGAACAGAAGACCCTAGGACCATCAAGAGGAAAGAGCATTAGTGGAACATGAGATCCTACCCAGAAAAGTGGTGACAACAGTAACTGTCAGTCAGGAGAATGATCCTAACCATAAAAGAGGCAATGACATAGAGAGAGAGAGCAGCTGAGGACTCTAGGCACATGGACTGAGAAATGCTATGTGCCTGTGGGTAGGAGGCTGCCTTGCAAAATATTCCCTTTATACTGTTAAATGAATATATATGTTTTGTTCTGTACATGTATATAAAAAATAAAAAAGGACATAGAAATAAATATTTTTAATTGATGGTATATGGAGGGGATTGTAATCATTGCAATGAAAAGAAATATGATTTATTGAATGTAAAACTGATAATCTGCCCTGTAAATTTTCATCAATTCACAGTACAAACTTAAATGTTTCGTTTTTTTTTTTTGTTTTTTTTTAATGTACCATTGACTGTTAGAAGAACAAACAAATATATGTTGGAAGAAGTAAAGTCAGAATGCTCCTTAGAAGCCAAGATGGCCAGATTTTAACTCTCATTTTTTGGATATATTACCAGGAAGGACCAGTCCCTTGAAAAGGACATCATGTAAGGTAAAGTGGGGGGCCAGTGAAAATGAGGAAGCTCCTTAAGAAGATGGATTGGCACAGTTGCAGTGTGCCTGTGTGCTGTTTCAATGACTGCCTCTTGGTCTACTGAGAAATTCTGAAAGAGCATAAGGAAGAGATTTAAAGTTTACATTCTTCACAGTATTATTCCTAATTTGTTATGATCCCCACTACGCAAGTTGATGCTCTTGCATAGTCAATAAAACACATGTAAGCATCTTTCCAGTATTCACTGATTTCAGCCAAGACCTACCTGATATAAAAAATGTTATTCCTCTTTCCACAACCTCTTCTGAATCGGGTTTAAATTCTGATAGTTCCATGTTGAGGTACTGCTTCAAGCATTTTTAAAATTATCTTCAGCAAAATTTTACTTGCATATGATATTAATGATGTTGTTTGATCATTTCTGTATTTTATTGGAATACTTTTCTTTGGAATAAATACAGATATGGATCTCTTTCATTCTGATGATGAAACACCAGATAGCTATTGCCTAAATCTTGGCATAAATAAGTACCTCCAGATCTATGCTGATATTTCCATTGTTATTCCTTCAATTCCTGGAGCCCTGCATTTCACCAATGCCTTAACTACAGCTTGAACTTTTCCTTCAATAGCTTCAGTTCTTGATCATATACTGTCTACTGAAATAGCTGAATATTAACCAATTGTTTTTGATACAATGACTATGCAAGTTAATACTTCTATCTTCTTTTGATGTTTCAGTACCAATATTCCATTGTTCTTCCTATAAACAACCTTTTGCTTTCATAGGCACATAATAAGTTCTAAAAATAGGAATATCTGTATAGAAAAAAAGGATTTTTTTCATGGTAAGTAGGTTTTATTCCCTGATATTAGGTTTTAGAAGCTGGACAAACACTTCACTGACTTTATGCCATTCTCTCCCAGACAAGAGTGCAATGAGCATTGGGAGTAGCTTTAAAAGTTAGTTTTCTAATAAGAAAAACAAGTACAAGTAATAAAATGAGATCGTGAGAGGCTTCACAGCTATTGAATGAACACATTTCTAGTCTGTGTAAAGTTTTATTTGCAAAATTAAAAATGATTTCTATAATTTGAAAATTGCACTTTTTCATTAATAATTCTAAAGACTGTGGTATTTTGCATGTCTTTATAATTTGTGATCTGAAACATAGCAACAATATAAATTTAAACTCTCTTCTTCTTTAACTTCCCTCCTATCTACATATATATAATATATACATATAAAATGAAGATTGCACATATATACACACAGAAGGACATATGCATTTATTGTAATTGTTATTTGATATGCAAATTATATTATAGATTTAAAAGGTTAAAGTTTCAAATATGCACATAGGAACATATATACATCATATTTACTGTGGTAACGTGAGTTTACTTGATACAGCTTGCCTATTCAAAGCAGGTTGTTGTTGTTGTTGTTAAGTGCCGTCGAGTCGGTTTCGACCCATAGCGACCCTGTACAGGGTTTCTGAGGGTGTAAATCTTTACGGGAGTAGAAAGCCTCATCTTTCTCCCACGCAGCAGCTGGTAGTTTCGAACCGCTGACCTGAAGGTTCGCAGCCCGATTCGAAACCACTACGCTACCAGAGCTCCTTCAAAGCCGGTGGGACCATGCAAATAGGGGGTGTACAGGACTCTAATGCCGGTATTGATGAGTTTTGCCATCCTGCTACATTTGACAAGAGCCATATCAGAAGCAGGAACAAACGATCCTTCAAGAAAAAAGTGCCATAAGCAGAGTGGGAGCTCCGTGCCTGGAAAAGCGACAGCAGCAGGTGAGGCAGAAGTGGCAGCAACATGGAGAGACAGAGCAGCTGTGGGCTTCCTGTCGCATGGACCCAGTAAAGCTGAGTGCCTATGGGCAGCAGGCTAACTTGACGAATGTACTTTTTGGACATTTACAGACATCGAAATGAATTCTGTAACACTTGCAAAAGCAGGGCAGAGGCTAAAGGGCCACAACATTGAGAGATCAGAGATTGAGGCACGCCTGCAAGTACAGCAAGGAGACATTGCTGAGTGGAGAATGCTCTATCCTGAGTTGTTTCTGATTCTGAGTTGTACCCTGTTCACTTCCTTAATAAAACTCCATATTCATGGGTACTGTCTATGAATTTGGTGTGGTCATTACCATGGATTATGTGAAGCAGGCATTGCTGTGGGAGAGACGGCTGCTATCAGAAGAGGGCAAAGAAAGCTGAAGGTTGCAGCCATGTCTGACCTCTTCCTCATAGGAATTGGCCTTGGGCTCATTTCCAGTTTGATTCTTCTTCCCACTTGTGAAGCCAGTGGAAGTCAGAAATGACCCCCATTCCATTTTCCAAATTCACATGTACATTTTATATACATATTTAAAAATATCTTTATAGTCTACATGTGAAATACCTGTTTCTTTACAATCTATATCTGAAATAGATGTTTCAGATATAAGCTGTAAAGATATTTTGCAATAATCTAAAATAGGTATTTCAAATATAGACTATACATATAAATATCTTAATATGCATAAGAATATGTATATATATGACTGTGTGATGCATACATTCTCCTATATAAATATTTGAAATATAATTTACATTTAATGTAGTTTAACATAATTTTGTATATCAAATAACAATGATCACAAATATACGTGTGTGCATGAAAGTTTTAAAAAGTTTGTGGAAAAATCCCATTATCTTTCAATT
Organism: Chrysochloris asiatica; assembly: GCF_000296735.1. Lineage (NCBI taxonomy): Eukaryota > Metazoa > Chordata > Mammalia > Afrosoricida > Chrysochloridae > Chrysochloris > Chrysochloris asiatica. The sequence goes on from NW_006408550.1 coordinate 15,384,387, forward strand.
CCATTTTCCCAGAAGTTTTTTGAAGTCTTCTTGTGTAAGGAGACCTGTTGGTACAAATAATTAAGCACTGGGCTGCTAACTGCAAGGCTAATGGTTCAAATCCTCCATTCACTCCATGGGAGAAAGATAAGGCTATCTATTTCTGTAAAGATTTATAGTCTTGGAAATCCTATGAAGCCATTCTATTCTGTCCTATAGGTTGGCTGTGAGTAGGAATTAACTCAAAGGCAATGGGTACAGGGTGCATATATGGAGCTTAAACATGTTCTTGAAAAAATGGGAATAAAAGATTAAGAAAATTTCCCACGAACTTTTTAAAATCCCTTCATGTGTAAGTCTATGTGTGTTCTCATAAATCTATCTGTTCTTTAGAATTTCATTGCAAGATGTTGTTAGTGAACTCCTCTAGGATTAACACTGGACTGGAGACCACAAAGTTGGCACTTCCAATCCACCAGCTGCTCCTCAGAACCCCAATACAGGGTTTCTATGAACTGACTCGAGGACACTTAGCAACATAGGGTTTCCGAAGAACAGCTGCTGAGTGTGAACTGCTGACCTTGAGCATCATACCAGATCCCCCATTGTTATATAGGTAGCACATTTACTTTATATCACCGTTATGCTTTGGGGTTATTGCTATTAAATATGGTCTTAATAATTTAGAAATTTTATGAAGATAATAAAATATTTAAGGGCTTTATTGAGAAGCAAGTAAAAACACTTCTGTGAACACTATTAATTCAAATAATGAACTTATTAATGTTTCTTAAGAATCTTAAGTGAAAGCTAAGGAAAAATGATAGCATTTCATCATAAACAAGGACTTGACTATTCATGTTTGCCCAAGGCATTAGCTGGACAATGCTCTTTTTCTCTTACACCTGGATTCATTTTAGATATATTTGTACTGATCCATTTTTGTCATATCAAATTACCACTTCAAAATTGAATGATTAAATATAGTCTGTTGGCAAAATCTTGCTAGTATGATAATAAGTGATGCTGATATATACTCAACTTTGGTCTTATATTTCCACTTGCTGAAGGATCTCTATTAGTCATATACTAAGATCAAAATGAAATTTTCTTACCTCTTGCATTAAGAAATAGAACTAACGAAAGAAAAAAAATTAATTAAAAGGACAAAGACACTGGGAATATTTATTGTACTTTCATGGTTAGAAAGCTATAACTTTTTGCTGGCATGGTACGTAGACAAGAATGCAAACCAGAATAGACAGTGACAGAATTCTGACATACATTAGGAACAGTAGACATAGTGTACGGTACCACCCTCAAAGTCATTGCTATCTTTGAGCCTTTTGTTACAGCCACTGTATCAGTCCATCTACTTGTGGTCTTCCTATTTTTCACTGATCCTTATGGTGCTCTTCTCCAGGGATTGGTCTTTCCTGATTACATGTCCAAAACGTGTAAGGCAAGGTCTCACCATCCTCACTTCTAAAGAAAGTATCTGACTGTACTTATTCCAAGACAAACTTATTCACTAATCTGGCAATCCATGGTATAGTCAATATTCTTTGCTAATGCAGAAATTCAAATGCAGCGATTATTCTTTGGTCCTCCTTATTCATTGCCCAACCTTCTCATGCATATGAGGTGATTGGATATGCCATGGATAAGTTCCAGCACCTTAGTCTTCAAAGTGTCACCTTTGTTTTGTTTTTTTTGTTTGGTTTGTTTTTAAACACTTTGAAATGATCTTTTGCTTTGTTCAATCAATCATAGTAACATATAAATCTTGTCTTGGACTGGTCTTCCAGAGAGAAACTTATCAGGTATATATATATATAAAGAAGTTTATATCAAGGAAATGGTTACATATTGTGGAGTCGCAGGTCCCAAGCAGAAAAGAATAAGCTTTTCCAGATTGTCCATTATGCTGAGAGCAAGCCACGCCTCCAAGGAAACATCTTTTCAATAGATTTGCTGTCCATAGCCAATCATCATAGAGTTAACTAAGCCTGTATTAGGTTTCATCATCATGGGATAATCACATCTCAACTACCAAAGTACTGGGAATCCTGGCCCAGCCAAGTTGGTATAAAACCTTGACGATCACAAATCTGTATAATAAAGCATTCTGAAATCCATTTCGTATTTTTTCATGGAAGCAAGGACCCAGGAATATCCCAGTACAGCACTAGGTGCCGGCATGTGCATTAAGGAGTGTGAAAAAATAGGAACTCAGTGATCTAAGACTTCCATCTCAGAACTGCATCTCTGAAGAGTGGAGTAAAATACTTGCCAGGTTTTTCTACCATGAATATATCATAATGATTTATAAGTCTATAATGGTGGCTGGCATGAATACTTACGTGGAAAAACACCACCTCTTGAGGAGCTGATTGATTTTTGGCTGTGTAGTAGAATTGCCTGGGAGTTGGCTGTACCTTCAATGTTCAGTTAACAACAGTAACCAGAAAAAACAACAACACAAACTATCATCTTTCTATGTTATCCACCCTGTGGGTTTATTAAGAAATGTTATATAGCAATTTTTGAGGAGAGAGGTTACTTTAGAGGCAACTTAGGGGGCGTTTTTGTGAGAAAAATTCTAGCTTATATCTAGTACTTCTGCCTATAAAATCTTTTTTGTTGTAAAGACATATTTTCATGCAAAAGTGAATTATTTTAAAACTTGAGACATTAAAAACACTCTCTAAGCAAAATTATATTGAAGAAAGAGAGAACAGATTATAAGTAAAGATTGATGTCCTTTTCCCTGGGCTTAATCTCTCCTGACAATAGGTACAAAGAACAAGTTTCCTAAACCTCACGTCTAAGGAACATACTGGGTGTACTTCTTCCAAGACAGATTTGTTTAGCAGTTCTTCTACAGTCTTCTTTATTCATGTTCAACGTTCACATGCATATGAGGCTATTGAATATATCATGGCTTGCGTCAGGTGTACTTACTCCTCAAACTGACATCTTTGATTTTTGACAGTTTAAAAATGCATTTTGCTGTAGATTTGTCTAATGTGATACATTCGTTCATTTCTTGGATGCTTCTTCCATGAGATGAGTGTCGATTGTAGAGTCAAGTAAAATGAAAAAACATTGTCTTTGACAACTTCAAGCTTTTCTCCATTTATCTCTATATTATTTATTGTTCAGTTGTAAAGACTTTTGTTCTCTTTACATTGTGGTGAAATCCATACTGAAGGCTGTAATTTTGGATGTATTTTAAATCTTCCAGCAAGCAGGGCTGTGTCGTCTGCATTTCATAGACTCTCAATGAGTCTGCCTCCATATATTTTCTTCCTATACCCCAGCTTCTCTGATTATTTGATCAGCATACAGATTGAATAAGTATGGTGAAAGGGTACAGCCCTCACACACATCTTTCCTGATTTGAAACCATTCAGTGTCCCCTTGCTCTGTTCAAACTTGCTCTGTGTACAGGTTCTTCATGAGCCCAATTAAGTTTTCTACACTACCCATTCTTCACAATGTTACCCATAGTTTGTTATGATCCAACAGTTGAATATCTCTGCATAGCAGATAAAACACAAGTAAATATTTTTCTTGTATTCTTTGCTTTTAGCCAAGATCCATTGGACATCAGCAACAATATCCCTAGTTTCACATCCTCTTCTGAATCTGGCTTCAGTGTCTGGTAGCTCCCTGTAGATGTACTGCAGCAGTCAATTCTTAATGATCTTCTGAAGAATTTTACTTGCATGTGATATTAATGATCTTGTTAAATGATTTCTGCATTTCTTTAGGCCACCTTTCTTTAGAATGGGCACCATTATGGATCTCTTGCAATCAGTTGACTGGTAATTGTCTTCCAAATTTTTTGGCTTAGACGAGTGAGAACCTCCAGCTCTGCATCACTTGTTGCAATATTTCTATTTGTATTCCATAAATTCCTGGAACTTTGTTTTTCACCAGTGCCATCAGTGGACCTTAGATGGCTTCATTAAGTACCATCAGTTTTTGATCATATGTTACCTCTTGAAACGGTTGAATTTTGAATAATTCTTTTTGGTACAGTGATTTTGTGTGTTCCATCCATCTTCTTTGACACTTCCTATATCACTCAATATTGTGTACAGTGTTGGTGAGTGCCATCTAGTTAGTTCTGACCCATAGTGACGCTGTATAGTGTTCCTGAGGAGCAGCTGGTGAGCTTAAAATGGTGACCCTGAGGTTCAAACTGACTTTGCAGTCCAGCTCATTAACCCACAGTGTTATATTAGGGCTTCCAATATTACAACTCAAGGCACTTTTTTTTTCTTCTTTGTGTTTGTTCATTTTGAGTAATGTTGATCATGTTCCTCCTTTCTGATTTTCTAACTCCAAGTGTTTGCACATTTCATTATTATACTTCACTTGTCTTATTGCGCTGCCTTCAGTTCTTTTATTTACTCATTTATTCCATTTCTGTATCTTCTCTACTCTCAAGAGCAAATTTCAGAGTCTCTTCTGACACTCATTTTGGTCTTCTCTTTATTTCCTGTCTTTTTAATGACCTTTTCATTTTTCATATATTTGATGTCATCCCACAATGCTTCTGGTTTTCTGTCATTGGTGTCGAATGCAACAAATCTGTTCTTGAGATGGTCTCTAAATGCAGGTGGGATAAAGTCATATTATGGCTCTTATGGAGTTGTTTTAATTTTCTCCAGCTTCAGAAATAATTTGCATAAGAGCAAGTAATGGTCTATTCCACAATTAGCCTCTGGTCTTGTTTTGGATGATGATACTGAGCATCTCCATTGTCCCTTCTCACATATGTAGTCAGATAGATTTCTAGATATTCCATTTGGTGATGTCAATGTGTATAATCACCCTAAGTCCTCATGTGACTCTTAGGATAAACATTAGACTGCTAATCACAAGGTCAGCAATTCAGATCTAACAGTCATTCTTTGTAAACTATATTCAAGGTTATTATGAATCAGAACCGAGGCCATGGAACTTAAGAATAACAACAACTATTTGTTGACAAAAGGTGTTTGCATTTAATAAGTCATTGGTCTTAAAAGATTCTCACTTTTTCTATTACAAAGGTCATATTTTCCAATTACTGATCCCAGCCTTTCTCTGTTTCCAACTTTCAGTAATTATCAATGCATCTTGATGGCATGTTTAATTCATTTCAGACTGAAGAAATTGGTAGCATTCTTTGGTTTCATTATAACTGACTTTAGTGGTTGATGTGTAAATTTGAATAATAGTGATATTAATTAGTCCTCCTTATGTTGTTGTTAAGTGCCACCAGGTTGATTACAACTCATAGGACCCCATATAGGGTTTCCAAGGAGAGCCTAGTGTATTTGAACCTTTGACCTGGTAGTTCAAACTGATCTTGTGGTCCAGTGCTTATCCTACAGCACCCTAGGGACTCCGGTCTGCCTTATAGGCATATGGAAATTATCCTATCACAGAGGGCATTGTATGTGAAGATAAAATGCTCTTTTTGTTCATGACTATGACACCATTCCCTTAAAGTTGTCTGTCTGGCATAGTAAACCATGCTATTGTCCAATTGAAAATGGCCAGTCTATCTCAGCTCACTAATACCTGGGCTATTGATCTTTATGTGTTCCATTTCATTTTTGACAACTTTTAGTTTTCCTAGGTTCAGTCTTTGTACATCCCATGTTCTGATTATTAGTGGATATTTTTATCTGTTTCTTCCAATTTAGAGTTGTTTCTCACCAGCAGTTGAAGGTCCCAACTCTATTTGATGAGGCAGCTCTACCCCGGTTGTACTTTGAGTGCCTTCTAAACCGAGGGGCTCATCTTCAGTAACTATATCTCATGATGTCCTTCTGGCACTCATGATATTTCCTGCTGAGAAATGTTCCACCTCTCATTCTTCCTAGTCTATTTTAATCTGGAAGTTCTGCTGAAATGTTTCTACCATGGGTGACCCTGCTGGTATTTAAAGTACAGGGAAATAGGTTCCAGTACCACAGCATCACATAAGCCACTACAGCATGACAAATGAGTGGGGTATTGACTGGTCTTCCTTGTAGGAATACAAATATTTTAAAATCTAACATAATGCTGATACCTCAAGAGAGACTCAAAGCAAGGGAATAATATTCTTTCAGTTAAATTTTATTAGGGACTAGAAGATGAGACAAACTTTTGGGGAACCTGACCAGATCAGATGGACACAGCTGCAGATCTGAATAACTGGTAACTGAGTAACCTCACCCTTAGTACTCTACCATACTGAAGGACTAATTGTTAATGATTGGTTTGGACTGTTTAAATAATTGGAAGGCTAAAGTTAATCCTTCAAGTAGGGTCGATGATTAGAAAAGGCAAGGGTGGCCTGTAGGGCAATTGATTATTTATTATGGCCCTTCTAGCCATATTGTTTCATTCTACAATATATTGTACTTCCTAGCTTCTATACCTGGGGTTATGGACACAGTTTGAAGTGAGTTGTTAATGAAGCAGAATTTCAGTGGGAACATGGGAAGGATTGGGACAGTGTCAGCAGCAATGGGCTCAGGCCTAGCAATGATTGTGAGGTTGGCCCAGGACTGGGCAGTGTTTCATTCTGTTTGCATAGGGTCGCTATGAGTCAGTACTGACTCGATGACACGTAACAACAACGACAAAAGAGAGTCCTGATGTGGCACTGTAGGATAAGCACTGGACTGTAAGGTTGGTTTGAACCACAAGATTGGTGGTTCAAACTCACCAACCACTCCTTGGAAACCCGATACAGGGTGATTATGAATCAGACCCAACTCAGTTACATGTAACAACAACAAAATAGGGTAGTCCTGGTGCAATGCCATTGGGAAAGCACTGGATTACTAATACTGATCACAAAGTCAGTGGTTCATACCCCCCAGCTGCTCCTTAGAAACCCTATTCAGGGTTGCTATGAGTCAGAACTGCTTTAAAGGCACTTAACAAGGGAGTCCTGGTGTGGCACTGTGGGCTAATGCATCAGACTACAAAATCCTTTGAACTGCAAGGTTGGTGATTCAAGCTCACCAGCTGCTCCTTAGAAACGCTATACAGGGCCACTATGGGTTGGAATCGACTCAACGGCACTTAACAACAACAACAAGAATTTAGGTGGAACTAAGGAGTTCCACCTTAGTTACTTGAGTGGGTGTCTCAAGTCATCACCTTTAGTTTCCCATCAGGCTATAGTCTGCATCCAATCTATTGGAATGCTTTCACAAAGTTGGATTTGGTACCCCAATGCCTGCTCATCAGCATCTGTAAGATGGGGCCACAGAGATAGGTGTTCAGAACAGAAAAATCCTGAAGGGCCAGCTGACACTTACAAGGGTTGAAGTTATCCTGGGGCTAGATCACTGTTGTGGTGATCCTGAACTTTGGAGTCATAGTGTGATGGTAAGCTGACTCTTGTTTTGCTTTGTATTTTAATCAAAGCCCTCAAGGGTACTGAAATGGTTTGGGTTTGAGGTGTCCTCAAACTGCTTTGTGCTGTTGTTAAGTGATCACTGAGTCAATTCTAACTTATGAAAATCTACATATGTAGATTAGAACCGTTCCATATGATTTTCAAGGTTGTGACTTTGTGGAGCAGATCACCAGATCTATTTGAACCATCAGTCTTTTGACCAGTAGAAAAGTGCTTTACCACTTGTATCACACTCAAACTACTGAAAGCAGAAAATTAGTCATGCTCTAAGTAGTCACTACTGGTGTCTCACAGAAAATCATAACAAAATGTGCTCATGGAAAACATATTAAAATTTCTAGAAGCTAAGTCACCATGATACATATCTATAAAAAATAAAACCAAGAAATTTAGCCTATGAACATTATGTTGTTGTTGTTAAGTTCTGTTGGGTTGGTTGTGACTCATAGAGTCCCTGTGAAGGGATTCTGAGGAGCAGCTGCTGGGTTGGAAGTGATAACATTGTGGTTCACAGTCCAGTACTGAGGCTAAAGCTCTATACCAGGAGTCCATGAACATCATACATACTGAAATAATCAAATAAAAATATATAGATGAGCTGCATATGAAATATTTAAAAGAACAGTGGATGCCACATATACACATATTCAAAGGGCCAATCAATGAAAAAAAGAAAGAAAGAAAGAATAGGAAAATAATTTCCTGGAATAAGAAGTGTATTAATAAATGCATGTAGGGAATGTATATAGGAAAAAATATGAAAAGTGTAAGGCTATCTCTATATAGATGAAATTAAACACCTAACACCATCTTAAAGACATTTAGAAAATTGGAAGATGCATATAAAAGAAATAGGTAAAGCACTGTAAAGAGTCAAAGAAAAGGGCAATATGAAAGAAATTAAGGATATGGAGTATAGTGCTAATATATATATCTATATAGAAATATTTTGTTGTTGTTGTTGTTAAGTGCCGTCGAGTCGGTTCTGACCCATAGTGACCATATAGCTATACATAATCTGAATCTAGGGAAAGAATAGAAAGAACAGAGCAGAGAAAATATTAATAGAGATGATGTCTGAAAATTTGCCTGAATCTATGAAACAACAATGCACAAACACAGGAAACAGTTTATATAACAATCAACAAAAATAAACTAGATACCCCAAATATATATTGCTGCTGTAAAATGCCATCAAGCAGGTTACAACTCCTTATGAATAAATGTAACCAGAGAAACAAAAAGAACTATACAAATAAAACAAAACATAACTCTAGGAAACCAAAAAAGACATATATAAATGAAGGAATATACCATGCTCATGCATAGAAAGACTTAACATTAAGAAAATAATAATACTAGCCAAAGTGATCTATAGATATAATGGAATTCTGATCCAGATTCCACCATAATTCTTTAAGAGATTGAAAAAAGTAATCACCAACTTTATATGAAAAAAGAGACCTCAAAAGAACAAAGCACTACTAAAGGTGAACAAAGTAGGAGGGCTTATACTTCTTAGTCCCAAATTTGCTTTACAATTATGTAATCAAAATAACCTGTTAATGGTACAATGACAGACCTATGAACCAATGGGAGAAAATTGAGAATAAAGATGTAAGAGCATTCACCTATTCAACTTATTTATGACAAAGAATGAAACCTTATTTTATGAAGATGTGATATTTTCTTTAACGAATGGTGCTAGCAATATGATATATGCATTTGCAGAAATATGAAATAGAATCCACATTTCCCACCATATATAAAAATTACTCAAGATGGGTCAAAAAACATAAAAGCCTAAAGTTATAAAGATCATCCAAGGAGAATTAGGAGCAAACTTAAGGTCCTGAGTACATGGTTAAGAAAATCAAATATTCATGGAAACTACTAGTCCATGTGACTAATGGACCACACAAACTTCAGCCTCCACTACCGTTAGACCAGAAGAACTACAGTGTACCTGTACCACTGCTAACCACTCAGAAAGAGACCATGTTAAAAGATCCTGCATAGAGTGGGATAAATATGTGGAACAAAATTCAAAATCATCAAAACAAAATAAAACAGACTTACTACACTGATAAAGGCTGGTGGAACCCCCAAGAGTATGTCCCCTAGTTACCCTTTAAGCCTCAAACTCAACTCTCACCCATGAATTAAATTTCGGTCAAACAATAGGCAGACCTGTAAGGTGAACCCACCACTCATCGGTCAGTTTGTTGTACTGTGGTGGCTTGCATGTTGCTGTGATATAAAATACCAGCAGGGTCAGTCATGGTGGACAGGTTTCAGATGAGTTTCCAGATGAAGACAGACTAGAAAGAAGGAGAGATGGACTACTCCCGAATAGTCACTGAAAACCTTATGAATAGCAGTGGAACATTGTCATATAGCACCAGAATATTGACTATTGAAACATGAGGAAGAGCACCAGAATATTGTCAGAAGAAGTGTCAGAAGATGAGCCTCTCAAGTTGGAAGACACTTAAAAGACAACTGGAGAAGAAGGACCACTGAAATTATGTTTCAAACTGACCTTGCGAGAGTGCTTTATCTCAAATGGACTAGTATTGACCATTTTGAATCTGACAATCACATGGTTTATTATGCTGAGAGTGACAAGTTGAAGAGGAATGGTATCCATTCATCAGCAGAAAGAACATTTAAAAATCTGTCTTGAAGTACGACACTGTCTATGATAGGATAATATACATATGCTTACTTCTTCAGTTTGAAATCTGATTAAGCATGCAAACAAGATGTACTGATAATTACTGTCAATTAGAATGTAAAGGCTGGAAACAAAGAGGATGGATCAGTAGTTGGAAGATATGGCCTTAGTGATAGAAATGATGCTAGAGATTGCATAATAGAATTTTACAAGACCAATGACTTCTTCATTGCACATGCCTTTGTTAAACAACATAAAAGATGACTTTGCTTATGACCCTCACCATATGGAATACACAGAAATAAAATTGACTAAATTTGTGGAAAGAAATGGTGGAAAAGCTCCATATCATCAGCCTAAACAAGGCCAGGGAAAGACTGTGGAACAGACTATCAATTGCTCATATGCAAGTTCAGGCTGAAGCTGAAGAAAATTAAACAAGTTCACAATAGCCAAACTATGACTTTAAAAAGATATCACGTGAAATTAGAGATCATCTGAAGAGATCGGGTGTATTAAATCTAAAGAATGAAGACCAGAAGAGTTGTGGAATGACATCAAGAACATCATAAAGAGAGAAAGCAAAAGATCATTAACAAGATAAGAAAGAAGGGAAAAAACAAAATGAATGTCATAAGAGACTCTGAAACTTGCTCTCCAGCATAGAGATGCTAAAGCAAATTGAAGAAATGAGGCAAAAGAGCTAAATA
>NW_006408550.1:15395471-15398783 GCF_000296735.1 Chrysochloris asiatica
GTGCATAAAAAACATTGGCAAAGAACAAGCCTCTGGGAATTGATGGAATACAAACTGAAATCAACAAACTGATGAAGCACTGGAGCATCTATGCCAATAAATTTGAAAGACAACTACCTGGCCAACTAACTGTAAGAGATCCATATTAAGTGTTCCGGAATACCCATTCTCCCCAATGTTGTCCACAGCTTGTCATGATTCACGCAATCTAAAACCATGGCATAGTCAATAAAGCACGGGTAAACATCTTTCTGGTATTCTCCTTTCTGTCAAGATTGATCTAATATTAGCAATGATATCACTTGTTCTACATCCTCATCTGAATCCAAGTTGACGTTCAATGCATATTTTAGCTGTTTTTAAATTACCTTTAACAATATTTTACTATTATGAGATATTAATGATATCACTCTATGTCTTCTACATTCTGTTGGGTCACCTGTCTTTGGAATGGGCACAAATATGGAACTCTTCCAGTCAGTTGGCCAGGTAGTAGCTTTCCAAATTTCTTGGCATAGATGAGTGAGTGCCTTTAGTGCTTCATCAGTTTGTTGACAGATTTCCATTTGAATTCCACCAATTCCTGGACATTTTTTCTTTGCCAATATGTTCAATACACCTTGGACTTCTTCCTTCAGTATCATTAGTGACTAAACTGTAGATTCCGATTCAGTATATCTAGGTGGAAAAGCAAATTCTCATCAGGTGATAGAACCTTAAAGAACCAGATTGAAGCCCTGATTTTGCCATGCCTTCAAGGAACAGAGGAGACTTTGTCCATCAGTTGTCCTACTGTGGTAACTTGTGTGTTGTTGTGATGCTGGAAGCTATGCCACCAGTATTTTAAACACCAGCAGGGTTACCATGGTGGAAAGGTTTCAGCTTCCAGACTAAGACAGACAGGAAGAAGGAGAAGATTAGCCACTAAAAAAACCTCATGAATTGTACCTGAATGTTGTCAGATTAGGAAGGAGAAGCGGGCTGTTTCTGAATACTGAAAACCTTATGAATAGCAGGGGAACACTGTCAGAGAGCACTGGAAAACTGGATACTGAAACATAATGAATATTACCAGAATATTGTCAGATATAGTGCTGGAAGATGAGTCCCTCAGGTTAGGAGGCACTCAAAATACTTCAGAGGAAGAGCTGGCTCCTCAAAGTAGAGTTGACCTTGTTGAAAAATTAAAGTGTTTAGTTCTTTCATTTGCTGATGGAGCACAGCTAAAAATGAGGAAAAACAGCTATAAACATTCATTAATAATTGGAACATGGAATGTTCAAAATATGAATCTAGGAAAACTGGAAGTAGTAAAAAATGAAATGGAAGGCATAAAGATTAATATCCTAGGCATTGTTGTTGTGTTGAGTGCCTTCATGTCAGTTTTGACCTATAGCGACCCTTTATAGGGTTTCCAAGGAGTGGCTGGTGAAAGTGACCTTGCAGTCCAGTCCATTAACCCACAGTGCCATACCAGGATTCCTTTGGCATTAGGCCTAAGCATTATTAAGCTGAAATGACTATCTTGGACTTTTTGAATCTGACAATCATGTATCTTACAATGTGGGGAATGACAGATTGCAGAAGAATGACATCACAAACATCATTATAAAGTACATTTCAAGACCTATCTTGAAGTATAATGCTGTCTGTGATAGGATAATACCCATCTTCCTAAAAGGAAGACCAATTAACATCACTATTATTCAAATTTACATACCAATCACTAATGCAAGTAATGATGAAATTAAAGAATATTACCAACTTCTCCAGTCTGAAATTGATCAAACATGAAATCAAGATGTGTTGATAATTACTAGAGAATGGAATGCAAAGATTGTAAACAAAGAGGAAAGATTAGTAGCTGAAAAAGATGGCTTTAGTGATAGACAAGATACTGGAGGTCACATGATAGAATTCTGCAAGCCCAATGACTTATTCATTGCAAAAACCTTTTTAAGAACAACATAAAATATGACTAAGGAACTCTGGTAGTGTAGTGGTTATGAATTGGGCTGCAAACCTTAAGGTCAGCAGTTCAAAACTACCAGCTGTTCCGCGGGAGAAAGATGAGGCTTTCTGCTCCTGTAAAGATTTACAGTCTTGGAAACCCTGTACAGGGTCGCTATGGGTCGGAATCGACTCCATGGCACACAGCACCAACAACAATACACATGGAAGTCACCAGATGGAATACAAAGAAATCAAATTGTCTACATCTGTGGGAAGAGACTGTAGGGAAGCTCCTTATCATCAGCCAAAATAGGGCCAAGGGCCAACTGTGAAACAGACTGTTTCTCATATACAAGTTAAAACTGAAGTGAAAGAAAACTAAAACAAGCTCAAGAGAGCCAATATATGAACTTGAACATTTACCACCTGAATTCAGAGATCATCTCAAGAACAGATGTGATGCATTAGACACTAATGACTGAAAACCAGAAGAGTTATGGGATGACATCAAGAACATACAGGAAGAAAGCAAAAGTTCATTAAGAGGCAAGAAAGAAGGAAAAAAACAAAACAAATGTCAGAAGAGACTCTGAAACTTGTTTCCCAGTGTAGATATGCTGCAAAAGCAAATAGAAGAAATGAGGAGGTGAAAGAGTTGAATAGATCATTTCAAAGGGAATCTCAGGTAGACAAAATCAAGTATTATAATGAAATGTACAAAGATCTAGAGACAGATAATCAAAAGGGAACAACACTCTCAGCATTTCTCAAGCTGAACTAACTGAAGAAAGTTTCAATCCTCAACTTGCATTATTGAAGGGTTCTATAGAAAAATATTGAATGAATCAGAAAGCATCAAAAGAAGATGTAAGGAATACACAGAATCACTGTATCAAACAGAAATGGTCTATGTTCAACCATTTCAAGAGGTAGCATATGAAGGACGGCATTTAAAGTGCACTGAGACATTGGCAAAGAACAAGGTTCAAGAAGTTGATGGAATAAAAATTGATGTATTTCAATAAACCAATGCAGCACTGGAGAAACTCACTCACCTAGTCCAAAAATATGAAACACAGCTACCAATTGAACTGACCAGAATAGATACATATTTGTGACCATTCCAAAGAGATGTGAACCTATGGATTGCAGAAATCATCAGACAATATCACTGATATCACATGCAAGTAATACTTTGCTAAAGGTAATTCAAAAACTGTTGTAACAGTACATTGATAGGGAATTGTCAGAGGTTCAAGTTGAACTTAGACTAGGCCATGTTGTAGTTGTTGTTAGGTGCCATCAAGTTGGTACTGATTCATAGCGACCTTATGCACAGCAGAATGAAACACTGCCTGA
>NW_006408550.1:15399272-15419169 GCF_000296735.1 Chrysochloris asiatica
GAAGAATGAAGTCCTTGACAACTTCAATCTTTTCTCCATTGATAAGAATGTTGTTTATTAGTCCAGTGGTGAGGATTTTTGATTTCCGTACAGAAGGCTGTGCTCTTTGATCTTCATCAGTGATGTTTTAAGTCCTCTTCATTTTCAGCAAGCAAGGTTATATCATCCTCATATATAATGAGTCTTCCTCCAATCCTGATGCCACTTTTTTCTTCATATAACCCAGCTTCTCAGATTATTTGATCAGCATATAGATTGAATAAGTATGGTGAAAGAATACAACCTTGTTACACACCTTTCTTAATTTTAAATCATTACATGTTCTCATGTTCTGTTCGAACAACTGCCTCTTGGTCCAGGTACAGATTCCTCATGAGCACTATTAAGTGTTCCGGAATACTCATACTTCACAATGTTGTCCATAGCTTGTTATGACCCACGCAATCAAAAGCCTTTGTGTAGTCAATAAAACACAGGTAAACATCTTTCTGATATTCTCTGCATTCAACCAAGATCAATTGAACATCAGCAATGATATCCCTTGTTCCATGGCCTCTTCTGACTCTGGCTTGAATCTCTGGAGGACCCTCAAGGAGATTGGCACAGTGGCAGCAGCAATGGGCTCAAAGGTATCAGTGATGATGAGGATAATGTAGGAACAGACAGTGTTTTGTTAGGTTGCTCATGGGGTCATTGTGAGTTGAAACTAGCATGAGGCCACCTAATAACAACAACAACAACAACAACAACAACAAAGGAACAGAGATTCTACCATGTATACTGGCCAGCATGTTTTAGATCGTTTCTAAATGTTAAGCAATAAAACATTATCATTTCTTCTTTTTAATTTCCTCAGTGCTTTTATAACACAGTAACTATAATGATATATTTTATCATTATGGTAATCTAATTTTATCATTAAAGTAATCTAATTTTTATTGTCTTGGGGCCTGGGGCTGTTTTTATCTTCCATCCTTTACTCTTAGTAACCAGCATAGTTTTCTGGCCCTAATAGGTGCTACTTCTGTTGTTACTGTCATCCAGTTAGGTCTGACTCACAGCGACTCTGTATAGGGTTTCCAAGAAGCCACTGGTGGGCTTGAACTCTATTATTAAATGCCTTCAATGTATGCTGTTCAGTGCCATCAAATCATCTCCAACTCATAGTGATGCTATCTATATAATGTTTCTAAGGAGTAGCTGGCTGGTGGGTTTAAACTACCAACATCACAATTAGCAGTCAAGTGCTATTCCAGAGTACCATCTTCAACATATGTTGTTGTTGTTATTAAGTGCCGTCAAGTCAGTTCCAATTCATAGCAATCCCATATAGGGTTTCCAAGGAGCAGCTGGTGCATTTGAACCATCAACTTGGCGGTTAGTAGTCCAGTGCTTATCCTACAGTTCCACACCAGGGCTCCGGGTCCTTGTCTGACAGCTACAATGCTAGAAGCTGCGGTAGCCCTAAGTTAGACAATGGTTCAGCTAAGAGTAGTTCTATTATATAATAAGTTCCATTCAATTGTGCTACTTTTAGGTAGCTCGCTGCAATTTCCAATTTCAATTGCAAACAGATAAAAGCATGTCTGCAAAATGAATTTGCACCATTTCTTATAAGTATCCAAAGGATTCAAAGCAGCATTCTATTTCTTTTTATTTTTTAATTTTTTAACATGACAATGCTTTCCACTGGCTGCACTCTATTTTCCTGTGCAAAGATTCAGAAAATAGAGCATCCCAACAAATAACCTCCAGTGAGAGAGGTAAAGTGACCTAAGCCTACATACCCACTGATCTCAAATTTGGCAGATTTCATATATTTTGAAATGATGGGATGACCCTTTTGAATTCTCTGTGAATTTGGACTGCAAGCTTTTTTTATTTGTTTTTTAAATGGAATGTTTAGAGTCAATTTTGTGTGAAGCTTTGAAAACTTCAGGGCTGCAGAACTGGAAAAAAGAACATTGCCTTTTTCTACTTACAAACACACTGATGGCCATTGCAAGGGAATTAAAACAACAACAACCAAATATTGGCTTGCTGCCTACATTATCCTTCATTCATTCTGGACTGCTCTTCATTCTTCTAATTTTCTGTTGTGTTTCCTGTGACTTCAATTCACTTGACCACATGGTATAATTTTTGTTTCGTGCTAGCTTTTTTTAAATTTGTGTGTGGAGGGCTTTGGGGAGATTGGCATGGTGGGGTGCTGTTTGTTTGATTTGCTTTGTTTATTCCTTGTTCTATATTTTTCCTCTGCTCCTGCTTATGCCCTGTATGGCTTCACCTCAAGGCCCTCTTGGAGATCAGCATTGCTTATTTTAAGTCTGTTATTTTTCAAGTTCAAACCCACAGACAGTTCACAGCTAATCCACAGATTTTCCTCAACTGCCAGATGACAATCAATGTCTTTGCCCAGCATGTGGGTTCACTATGGCCTCTGATGGCCAGAATCTCCCTCCAACCTTTCCGATTTGTGAGGGTGATCTGCACTCAGGGTGAGTTTGTGGGGAAGACATTGCTTCAACAAGTATGTAATTCTGGGAGGAAAACAAATTTAAAAAAAACATCGTTCTTTCAGAATAGGGTCATGGAAGAAAATATGAGAAAGAAATATTTTGTAATCAATCATTTATCTTTGACCTTTGTCGATTATGGGAACAAGTTGCTGGAATCAGAAAAGAAGTTTTCTCTGAAATAATGGAATTTACCTTTAGTTGATATTGTGCATTTTATAGTTCATATTTATCAGAAAAAGGTTCCATTCAGAATATCATAACAAAAACTATGGATAACATTGGGAGGAATCAGTATTACAGACAATTCCGTGTGCTCATGAAGAACCTGTACATGGAACAAAAGGTCATTTGAACAGAAAAAGGGGATTCAGGTGCCATCATTTCTCTACACTTAACGGTCATTTTTCTCTTTCATTCCTTTTATCTTTTTTCTTTCCTTTGTAATTTTATTCCACTCCTACTTCATTATTACACAACTTTTAAAAGTGTTTTTGTGTTTTGTTTTTGTTTCTAACTCACAACCTTCAGAGAAAGGTGAAACATCCTATTATATTAGTACAGGATCTGAGAATTAAAATGTCAATGCTTTTCATTATGGTCATAAAAATCCTATCAATGCTTCATCTTACTATGTGTTAGTTGTACACAGAGAATGTACTATAGGGAGTACTGTAGTTCTTAACAACCACAAGCAAAAACAACAGCAAAATCTGCCATACGTTTTCAAGAAACACTTCAATTGCCTTATGTAGTTTAGTGCGGTAACAAGTCAGGCTCATCATGAGTATTTAGTGAGCAGATGTTTAATTGAATGTCTCTTCACTTCCTTTTTCTATTCTATATCCTAGTTTCTGTGTGTCCAGATCCATCACTCATGTGGCAGTCTGTCATACTGTGGTGGTTTGTATGTCGCTATACTATCTGTATTTTAAAGAGCAGTAGGATCACCCTTGTGGAACAGGTATCAGCTGAGCCTCCAGACTAAGACACAATAGGAAGAAGGAGGCAGACCATTTCTGAATAAATAGTCGCTGAATATTTTGTAAATATCAGCAGAAAATTTTCTGATGTATTGATGGAAGATGAAGTCCTTATGTCGGAAGGTACTCAAAATATGACAGGGAAGAGCTGTCTCCTCAAAGTAGGGTTGACTTTAATGACATGCATGGAATAAAGCTTTGGGGATCTTCTTTTTCTGATGTGCTCAAAATTAGAAGAAACAGTTGCAAAAATCCATTAATAATTGGAACCTGGAATGTACAAAGTATGAATCCAGGAACATTGAAAGTCATCAAAAAAAAAAAAAAAAAAGGAATGCATAAAGACAGATTTCCCATGCATTAGTGAGCGGGAATGGACTGACATTGACCATTTTGAATAATCATATGGTTTACTGTGTAAGAAACAAGAAATTCAAGTGATATGGTATCGCATTCATCATCTAAAAGAATATTTCAAGATCGATCTTGAAGAACAATGCTGTGATAGGATAATATTCATATGCTTACAAGGAACACCGGGAGTTCTGGTGTGGCGCTGTGGGTTAATGCGCCAGACTACAAAGCTGTTTGAACTGCAAGGTCGGTGGTTCAAGCTCACCAGCTGCTCCTTGGAAACCCTATACAGGGTCACTATGGGTTGGAACCGACTCGGCAGCACTTAACGACAACAACAAGGAAAACCAGTTAATACCAATATTATTCAAATGTATACAACAAACAAAAAGCCAGTGATGATGAAATTCAAGAATTCTACCATCTTCATCAGAATCCTGGTGTACACTGTAGAATCAGCACTGGACCATCAGGTAAGCCGAACGTTCAAACCCACAAGCCGCTTCTTGGAAATCCTATACAGGGTCGCTATAAGTCAGAACCAACTCGATGATACTTAATAGCAACAACAACCATCTCCTTCAGTATGAAACTGATCAAACATAATCAAGATACATTGAAAATTACTGGTGATCAGAATGCAAATGTTAGAAGCAAAGAGAAAGTTTAATTAGTTGAAAAATATAGCTTTGTTGGTAGAAACAATGCAGAAATCGCACGATAGAATTTTGCCAAACCAATGATTTATTCATTGCAAAACCCTTTTGAAACAAAATAAAAAGTGGTCTCACCAGATGGAGTACACTGTAATCGAATTGACTACATCCGAGCGAAGGCACGATGGAGAACCTCAAAATTATCAGCCAAAACAAAGCTAGATGCCGACAGAAACAGAGCAGCAATTGCGCATGTGCATGTTCAGGCTGAAGCTGAGGAAAAGTACAACTCAGTGAGAGCCAAACTATTGCCTTGAAGATATCCCACCAGAATTTAGAGACAAATTTGATGCATTAGGCACTAATGGCCAAAAACCGAAGAGTTGTGTGATGACATGAACATCATATATAAAGAAAATAAAGTGTCATTAAAAAGACAAGAAAGAAAGAAAATATGAAAATGGATGTCAGACGAGACTCTGAAACTTGCTCTTGAGTGTAGAAATGCTAAAATGATTGGAAGAAGTAAAAGCTGGTGAAGTAAAAGAGCTAAACAGAAAATTTCAAAGGGCAGGTACAAAAAGACAAAGTAAAGTAATATTACATGGTGTGCAGCAATACATTGACAGGGAGCTACCAGAAATTCAAACCATTTTTCAGAAGAGGACGTGGAAGGAGGGACGTCATTGTTGATGTCAGATGGATCTTTACTAAAAGCAAAAAAATACCATAAGGATGTATAGTTATCCTATGCAAAGGCATTTGATTGTGTGGATCATAACAAACTATGGATAACATTTTGGAGAATGGGTATTCCATAACATTTTATTGTGCTCATGAGGAACCTGTACATAGACCAGAAGGAAGTCATTTGCACAGGACAAAGGGATACTGAATGGTTTAGAATCAGGAAAGGTGGGTACCAGAATTGTAACCTTTCACCATGCTTATTCAATCTATATGCTGAGCAAATTATCTGAGAAGCTTGATTTTAAGTAAGAAGAACATGGCATCAGAATTAGAGAAAGACTAATTAATAACCTGCTACAAGCAGATTACATACTCTTGCTTGCTAGACCTGAAATACTTGTGAAGATCAAAGACTACATCTTCCAATATGGATTGAACCTCAGTGTAAAGAAAACAAAATTCCTCACAACTAGATCAATAAATTACATCTTGACAAATGGAGAAAATATTGAATTTGTCAAAGACTTCATTGTGTTTAGTTCCATAGTAAGCAATCATGGAAGTCACAGTCAAGAAATCAAAAGATATATTGCATTGGGTAAAACTGCTATACAAGGTCTTCTTAAAATGTGTTGTGCAAAAATGTCAGTTTGAGGGCTAAGATGTGCCTGACCTTAGCCATAGTATTTTCATTCACCTCATATGCATGTGGAAATTGGAAAGTGAATAAGGAAGGCTGAAAATGAGTCAAGACAAATGAAACATGGCGTTGACGAAGACTTTTGAAAGTATCATGTTCTGCCAGAAAACAAAAAGTCTGTCTTGGAAGAAGTACAGCCAGATGTTTATCAGAAGCCAGAAAAGTGAGACTTGGTCTCCAAAACAATGATTATATAATATATTCACAAGGAAATAGACTCTAAAATTTTGCCTTTTTTTTCAATTGTACAATTTAAACTCTTTTCTCTTTTTTCATTATGATCTTTTCTATGAAAGAGCCAAGTAGTTGCGTAAAACTGATTTTTCCTAGTTTATGGATCATACTATCATTCTTCCTGTTGTGCTGTTATGGCACTGTAGAATAAACACTGGAATGCTGCCTATAAGATAAGCAGTTCAAAGCTACCAGCTGCTCCCTGAAAACACCATACAAGGTCACTATGAGTCAAAACTGACTTGGTGGTACTTAACAACAACAACAATTATTCTTCCTGGACTAAAACTTTGCAGAAATACCCATTCTACTTAGAAAGAGTTTAGAGTAGTATCCTAAATAAATATTTCATTGAGCTAAATGCTCTTCTGATTTAAATTTCCTGTCTCCATGAGTAGATACCCTATATCTATCACTCTTCATGACTTCATCTTACGCATCTGTGGTTTCTGAGGAAGACTTGTGTGGCATTGTGGGTTAATGCACTGGACTGTAAAGTTGGTTTGAACCACAGGTTGGCGATTCAAGCACACCAGTCACTCCTCAGGAGCCCTATACAGAGCTGCTATGGGTTGGAACCAACTCGACGGTACTTGACAACAACAACAATCATTGTATGGACACCTGGTGTGGGGCTACAGGATCAGCACTGGACTGTGAATTATAATGTTAACAGTTCAAACCTACCAGCTGCTCCAGGGGGAAAAAAAACCCCAAAACTATACAAGGTTACTATGAATTAGAACAACAGCATTCATTGTATGACCTCCTGTTGTGGCCCTGTAGGATAAGCACTGGAATGGTAACTGTAAGATCGGCAGTTCAAACCCACCAATAGCTCCTTGGAAACCCTGCGCAGGTCACTATGAGTTGGAACCTGCTCGACAGCACTTAACAGCAACAACAATCATTGTATGGACTCCTGGTATGGCACTGTAGCATAAGCACTGAACTGCCAACTGAATCAACAGTTCAAACACACTATTAACTTCTTAGAAACCCTTTGCTGGTTGCTATAAGTCAGTTCCGACTTAACAACACTTTAACAAGCATCAAACAAAAACATTGTATGGACTCTTGGTGTGGCAATGTCAGATAGGTACTGGATGGCTAACCATGATGTT
Source organism: Chrysochloris asiatica (assembly GCF_000296735.1). Taxonomy (NCBI): domain Eukaryota; kingdom Metazoa; phylum Chordata; class Mammalia; order Afrosoricida; family Chrysochloridae; genus Chrysochloris; species Chrysochloris asiatica. Next base: position 15,406,530 of record NW_006408550.1, read on the forward strand.
TGCAGTTCAAACCCACCAGCTGCTCCTTGGGAATCCTAGACAGGGTTGGTATGAGTCAGAACCCACACAATGGCACTTAACAATTACTGTAGCTCATTTACAGCTATAATTAAAATAAAAATAGGCTCTATTTAAAAAAAAAATCTTTTATTATAGTTTCTCTGGCAAACAGGCCTTATTCTGAATGTGAGTGATAAATTCTCTCTCTTTGCTTTCTTTCAGTACCACAAAGAAATATTGGAGGATAGCTGGTAGTGCTGTAGTTAAATTCTTGCCTGCTAACTGAGCTCTGTGGTCAAGCCTAGCAGCTGCTCCACAGTAGAGAGATACAACACTTGGCTTCCATGAAGATTTACAGCCTTGTGAATCCTATAGGGTAGTTCTACTCTGTTCTGGAGGGTCGCTATGAGTCATAACAGATTCGATGGCAGTGGATTTGATTTCTCTGTTTTTTGCTTGTTTGTTTGTTTGTTTAAGAAGCAGGCCCTCTTCTGATTACGACCAGTAGTGTTCACTTTCCTTCCCTTCAGTACCACAAAGAAATATTTAAGTCTTCACACTATTCATCTCAGTTCTTTTGGGAAGACCTAGGCTAGTTTAATACGTAGTTTTTCATTGTGTTAAATAGGATTGTCAAGTCTTTGAGCACAATTCATTTTTCCTAAAGAACCAATTTTATTTTGTAGTAATGAATGGATATAATATCCCCAAACAACTGCAAGAGCTCTTTGTCTATGCCAAATTGAGGTTCAGGGGATGCTTCTTTGGTTTGTATTCTGTCCTGTTTCCATTTTCCTTCTTGTCTCTCAGTAAACATAGCAATTTTTAAATCTGAAGATAGCTGTGACTTGCATAAGTATGCTTATTGCAATTTTTTTTAGTGCATAGCAAAAGTTTTTTGATAGAATTAATTCATTTGATGCTGTAGGTAAAGTTGATCTGCATAAAAATAATGAAACTGGAGCCTTAATTCTTTTATTTAAATATTTACATGAAAGCTCTGTAATGATGCTCTCCTGTCTTTTAAATGAAACTATATCTAATGAATAATAGCAAAGTATTGGCAACAGTTAATGCAATAAATAACATTCTGTCAGGCAACATTGGACCACATATATATCTATGGCCCCAGCCCCTATAAAGCCTATTATATTAAATTCAGTATACACACAATGGTTCATAATAACAAATGGGCACAACTTTATGACTGGCTTCCAAATGTTTTTTATTAAATATCAGTATTATTATTCCTGTATTATCATGTTAAATTTGTTTTTGTGTATCTGGAAATATTTCACTAAAGTTTTTTATGCATAGAAAGGTACACTATATAGTAGTATACACTGAGACAAATATTTGACTACCTGATGTTAGATACGAACCCTACCTCAACTGTTCCAACTTAGGTACAAATTTAAAGGCTTACTTGGAATGGAACTTAGTTGTAATATAGGAACTGGCTGTATATAATACCATGTTGCACACTGTCCAAAACACATAATATTCTAGTTCACAGAACATATCATGGATGTTAAACAATACATGACTATATTTAGAAAGTATATATATGGAATCCTGGTGTGGCACTGAAGGCTAATGAGCTGGACTGCAAGGTCAGTTTGAACTGCAAGGTCTAAAGTTCAAGCTCAGCAGTCGCTCCTCTATACAGGGTGGCTATGAGTCGGCGTCAATTCGAGGGCACTTAACAACAACAACAACATATATACATTTATGTATTTTATTTCACTGGAGACAGAAAACAAGCAATCAAACAAAAATCTCCAAATGATTTACAAACTTAGTTTTAGCTTTTACTTCCAAATGTCTTGTCTTCAAATAGAAGCAAAACAACTTTCATACATCCCCCCTTTTCTTTTTATGGCCAATAGGCAATGAAATGCAGTCAAGGTACAAAAGCAATTCTCTTTGATAACCCCTGGACTGGAGGTTCAGGAATAAGAAAAGAAAATGAGTATGTATCTGTATCAGTAGGGATCATGTGTTAGTTTGGACACTTTGTGCTAATTTGAAATGGCTAGATCTGAAACTATTTCAATAGGTTTATTTTTTATACTTTTCAATTTGGGATTTGAATACTTGGGATTTCCAGCAAGAAAATTTTACAATGAATTCACAACTTTCTCACTTAATAGCTTGGTGAACTAAGCATGGCAAAGTTATTTTAATTTCCTGACATGTTAATACAACTCTCACCAAATGTAAATTTCAGGGAGAATGCTAATATAATGTATTTAGTGTGTTATGCTGTATGATTAACTCTGCTTTTCTTGTAAATATACCTTGCTGGAGAGTTTTGGATCTAAACGTAGGAAACTTTGATGTTTCTTGACAATAAAATGTTGGTGACCCTCAAACGCTAGTAAAATATCATATATATATTATTTTCTCAACTGCTCTTTGAAAAAGGAAGTTGAAGGAGAAGTGACATGCTTGAATACTTGGATTTTCTTTTTCTTTTTTTTTTTATTGCTAGTTAATGGACATTTTAAATTTCACCTCAGATTGTGTAATGGGGTTCCTATGGAGTTTTGAAATAGAGTAAATTATCCTAATCAAAAACCACACAAACTCAGATTTTCTAGACTATTAATGATTTAAGCACTCCAATTTTTTAATCATCTCTTGTTCATCCTGGTATCTCTAGAAGGTATTTGTGTAATTCATTCAAGAGCTTTTGAAATGACTTAAAATCATATTTATATAAAGCTTGTCTATACTCTAAGTTTTAAGAACAAACAGAATAGAAGATATTTTTCAGTGATCTTGAAGCTAAAATAGAACCCTAAAAATGAATTTAAAAAATCCAAAACATTGTGCTTCATTTTCAAATAAACCCTCAAATCCAAGAATCATACAAGTCAAACATATATTTTTCAGATTCCCATGAAGACAGTTATCTAGTGTTTTTCTAACAAATACCACTTAGTCAGAATTAGCAATGGTAGTAAATGGTAGTAAAGGAGAAAGTAGAAAAGGCATAAAAAGCTAATAGCTTTTTCAAAATGAGGAAAAGAATATCATACTGTTTTAGTTCTGCACTAAACTATTTCACTGGCCAAAATTATTTCTGAAAATGTTATCGTATTGCAGCAAAGCGAAATAATTGTGACGAATTATTAGAAAAATATATTTTTATTAAGAAAATATGTGCATATGAATGGATGCATATATGTTGTCACATGTACATAATATTTTAGAAATATTTTCATTCATAGTGGTTTCAATTGTTTTGGGACTTACCAGATAAGTTACCTTTGAGACCTCTGGTTTATTATGCTACTGGTCCATAAATGCTGAGGCTTTGTATGTAATGGAAAAACCTGGCATGGAGAGATGCAGACTTCAAGTAAAAGGATAAGTCACAGAAAAGGAGAAAATATGATCTAATATAGGAATGACATTTTCTTACTTGTAAAATACTACACATAAGAGGTAACTCCTATTTCTTAATCTGCATTGTTTGGGTTTTAATTGTATTTAAGTCAGACAAAATCTAGTCTTCCGCCCTAGCAGCAGCCTCTAGACAGATCCAAGCAGGTACAGTGTGGAGTTCACTAGCAAAGTTCTGCCATGCTCCTTCTAGAATCAGAAATCACCCCCTCTCTGAGAACTCCAACAAAAGTCCCCATCCATTTGTCATATGGTCATTGCTGTGCTATGAGGGAAGGAGTGGAAACACACACATACACACATACACAAAATTCTCATACTGTTTGGGGTTGAATTACGTTCAACCCAAATGTAAATTGTAAATCCCAACTCCTATATCCTCATCCCTAAATCCTAACTGGAGTCCTGGTGTGGTGCTGTGGGTTAATATATCAGACTGCAAATCCTTCTGAACTGCAAGGTCATGGTTCAAGCTCACCAGCTGTGGCTAGAAAACCCTATACAGAGTCGGTAAGGGTCCAAACTGACTTGACCTCATTTAAGGAGAACAATGACAAATCTTAATATGTGGTTGTAATCCCATTTGGGAATAGCATGTCTTTGTTTAATGAAATAACATCAGCAAAGGGTGTGCTTTCAATCAATCTCATTTGAGATATAAAAAATCAAGCAAGGAAGAAGCAGAGACAGGGAATGAGCGATCCCAAGCCACATGATGATCACCAAGGAGCAAAGGAGTAGAAACTGAAGAGATGTGGCCCTTCTGGAAGAACGGATACAAAGAAAAATATTCCCTTTAGAGCCAGCACCCAGTTCTAACTTTCAGCCTCCTAATTGTGAGAAAATAAATTTATTTGTCAAAGCCACCCATTTATGGTATTTTTATTATAGCAGCACCAATACCTAGGACACCTGTTGTCTAAAAGTTGCCTTTGTTTGTTTGTATGTTTCAGTGTAAAGTTAGTTGTTGCGACTCTGTTTGTTTTTCAAAGTTCTAACAGAGATGACTTTATAGGCTTCCAGATGCTTTACTTGTTGACCTCATATGCATACCTGCCTGTCTGAGTATGGTATGTTAGGATCCATCTTCCATAAGCAAATGTTTTTTAGGGGATGGAAATGTTCTATATTTTTATTGTCATGCTGGTTACATGACTTTATATCTTTATCAAAATCTGTAGAAATATATCCTTAAATAGATGACTTTTTCTCTAAGCAAATTGTACTTCAGTAAATATAACTGAAAAATAAGAGAAAATTACAATAACAACTTAAAATTTATAATGTGTTGAAGAAAGTCATTGCTAAGAATATATAACTAGAAAACTTAAAGATACATTTTAACATATTTATGTGAACTGTTTCTTACTCCCTGATTGACTGGCAAAAAAATGAATCCAATATTATTTGTGTTAAGGTACAAAGATGAACATTGTTTCCTGTCACAAATCTTCTTGTCCATATGGTAAAGGTACAATATTGGCTTTGAAGTCTGACGTCCATCTGGACAGAGATACATTTACTACAGGAGGCAAAACTTTCACAATAAGCCATCTGTTTGTATGTCATTTTGCACAAACCAAAAGCCTGTAAATAAAATAAAGCAATATGTATATGAAAAAAGAGAGATCACAACATTAACACGGCATTTAGTTAGCAGAGAAAAAAATCTCTTGAAAACATATTAAGAATTTGTCATCTGTCTTATTTTGGATGTTGGAAGTATAAATATTGTCTGTGTAATAATAACTAATGTGTGTATAGGACATCAAGTCTCTCCTGAATCAATAATGTGTGACAGAAATCAAATAAAAGTTTTACTTCTTTTTTTCCCTAAGTGTTCATGACTTTTGATGTTTGTGGATTTCTGCAAGTGGTGGACAAATGGGTAAAGAAAGTATATTATTTTACTGGGAATTGGTCATTGTTGTGCTGCTAAGTGTCATCAAGTCAGTTCCCACTCATAGCAACTCTGTATAAGGTTTTCCAAGGACCAGCTGCTGAGTTTGAACCATTGACCTTGCAGTTCAAACTGATCACGTAGTCCAGTACTTATCACTATAGCATCACACCAAAACTCCAAAGAATTGGTCATTACACAGTGCAAAAATGTGAATCACCAACCCACTCCTTCCACAGACTTCTGTACTCAATCAAGTTCAATAGTACACAGAACTCAGACTGTACTCAGAATTCTAGGATTTATTAGGGAAGTTAGTAATGGAAAATTAGGGGTCAGAAATGTTCAGGGCACAGTTGTTAACAGTTAGCTACTGATGAATGCTCATAGGACACACCACTCCACCATAAGTCTCAGCTTGAAGGCACTTAGCTCTAGCTCTGTGGGTCAGCAAACCTAACTACCTCACTTAAGTGCCTGGAGACACCTCACTCTACAAGCAGACTACCTGTCTAAAGTCCCTCAGTTGACTTCCTCCAAGGAGTGAGACGTCCACTGCTCTCTCTCATGTCTTGGTTCTTGGTTCTTCTGCTCCTTCTTGGATACTCATCTATTGTACAAACTTTGAACCTCCTCAACCCAGACACTGAAAGCTGTTACAAGGTTCAAATCCTGGTTCTTCTCTTTGTCAATTGTGTGACCTTAGTCAAGTTACTGAATTTGAACCTCAATGTCTTCATTTGTGAAGAAATGACAATAATCTTGTCTGCCAGTTGCTGTAAATATCAAATGAGTTTAGAAAGTATAGTAGAATCACTACATGCTATAACGAATAAAATTTTTATTATTGTTATCTCAAAATGCACTCACTCTTTATGTGAACTAACACAGTGAGAGATGGTGAATAGAATACTCTGGGAAATGTGGAAGTAGGATCTTAAACCTTTTTGTTTTTCATACATTTGTCTATTTTAAGCTAATTGTACTAAGCAGACGGCAAAGCTCTTTTCTGTTCTTGTGTCTGAACTGTCTTGCAGGTTAGTGTGGGAAGATGAGAACCACTTGAGAAATAGAATCCCTTTTAGACTGGTTACAAAACAAAATTACTGCCATTGTTGGTGGTATTTCATGTGTTCTTAATAATAGACAAAAAGAAGAGAATTGTTAGATTTTCTAATAAGAGTTTCAGTGATTGAGGTGGATAGAGAGCTCCTTCTTGTGGATAAAATATTTCAATGTAATTAAAAAAAAAATTCAAAGGTTTTTTTTTTTTTGAGCAATGTCTATGGGTTACATTAGAATCCAAAGATTCTGATGATAGTATTTGATGATTTATCTGAATATTTCATCCAAATTGAAGTTTTTTTTCTTCAAAATTAGAGCAACAAACTCTTAAAAATATTTCATCTCTTTCTGTTTAGTGTTAACGTATCATTGGAGCATGCAAATCTGAATCTTCTAATAATTTGTCTTTAGGCAGTGTTCCTAAAGGTTTGTTGTCATTAGTTTGTTTTTTAAGTCACTTGCAGACTATCCTCTAAAGATAGTGGTGGTTCTACAGGAATAATACTTGAAAATCCCTGAGCACATGTTTATTTATATACTTTAAATAATCTTTATGCATTTATTTATGTGTGTAAGAATTACTACTCACCATGGTAAATAGTCATAATAAGTAAGTTTTACACCCACATTGGTGTAACCTTGTTATTCCTGGGCAAATGTATTAATTTGATGTATTAGTTGTAGAACATGCATAATTAGTCTGAATGATCAATTCACTCTGAAGCTTGTTGTTAAGTGCCTTAGAGTTGGTTCTGCCTCAGAGAAACCCTGTATAAGGTTTCCAAGAAGTGGGTTGATCTGCCAATCTTGAGGTTAGCAGTCCAGTACTTATCCTACAGCACCACAACAGGTCTGCTCCGAAATGATGTACTATTTAATAATAATTATCATCAAGCATTAAACTCACATATTCATATAAATAGACCCTCACATGCCCAAATGTGAACTCTTCACTATATGGGGTTTTCTTGAATCTTCCTGCCACATTCCAAGGTAAGAATCCATCTTTTCAAATTTTCATGTTTTTCATAGGTCCCTTCAATGCCCCTTGCAATAGAAGCCTAATTATAGTATGTAGTGGTAGTGATGTAAGAGAGAATGGGATTCAGGTGGGATGTCAGCACTTAGTAAGCTATGTTATTAGTTGATGACAGGTTTATTCTGATTCATGGTGTGCTTCCGAGAAGAAGTGCAGAGTAAGGATTTCATAGCTGTCATCTTTTGGAAGCAGATCACCAGTACTATTTTCTGAGGTGCCTATTGGTTGGGTTCAAACTGCCAACCTCTAGACTGGTAGTCAAGGACTTAACCATCTTTATCAGCTAGGCAATCTTAGGTACGCATGAGAGAAGCAATGGAAGTCATATAGCTCTGGATCCCTGGGGTCTAGAGTACTGGATTGCTAACCACAGGTTGGTGGTTCCAACCCACCAGCTACTACTCAGACCAGGCAAAACATGTATGTGTGTATATATCTATATCCATAATATATATACTATGGCACTTAACAACAATAATGAAAACTGCATCTACCTGCTTAAAATGACTTGAAACTGTGTATATAATAACAATGACAGCAACAAAAAGCCATTCACTTCTCAGGTTAAGAATGAGTGTGGTGATGGTGGTAGTGGTCGTTGTGTGCTGTGGAGTCAGTTCCTACTCATAGGTAAACCTGTGTAGGGTTTCTGAGGCTGTAATTCTTTTCAGGAGAAAACAGCCCCATCTTTCAACTATGGCACGGCTGGTAGATTCAAACTTCTGACCTTGTGGGTAGCAATCTTGATCTTAATTCACAACACTAACAGTGCTACTTAAAGATACATTTATTTCTCAGTCAAACAGTATAAAGAATATAGTTTTCATATAGCTTAGACACATTCGTAGTATTAATGATATACTTTTTAATGTAACTTAGATATATTTAAAGTCTGTTGTTGTTAAGTGACATCTAGTCAGTTCCAACTCATAGTAACCCTGTATAGAGTTTCCAAGGAGTGCTGGTGGGTCTGAACCATTGACTTTACAGTAAGCAGTTCAGTTCTTATCCTACAGCACAACACTATGGAGATAAAATAAAAATTTAAAGCATATATATATATATATGCATTGATATATATAAAAGCATATATATATATATAAAAGCATATATATATATATGTATAAGGTTTCTAAGGAGCAGCTGGTGAGCTTGAATTGCTGACCTTGCAGTTCAAACCGACATTGCAGTCCACTGCGTTACCCACAGCGCCACATCAGGACTCATATCTACTCTGCATATATATTTACTCTCTCTATATATATATATTTGGAGTCCTGGTGTGGCACTGAGGGCTAATGTGTCAGACTGCAAAGTCATTTGAACTGCAAAGTCAGTGGTTCAAGCTCACCAGCTGCTCCTTGGAAACCCTATACAGCGTTGCTATGGGTCGGAATCAACTCTATAGCACTTAACAACAACAACATATATATACTCAGTGGTGCACCATATATATATATATACTCTACCAGAGTAGTGATTACGGGTTGGGCTGCAAACCTCAACTCAAGGTCAGCAGTTAGGAAACTACCAACTGTTCTGTGGAAGAAAAAAGAAAGATGAGGCTTTCTGCTCTCATAAAGATTTACAGCCTTGGAAACCCTATTCAGGGTCTCTGAATCGAATCCACGGCACCCTACCACCACTACTACACACACACACACACACGTATATGGATTCTTGGCATTGTACTGTAGGATAAGCACTGGACTGCAAGGTCAGTGTTAACCACAATTTCAGTGGTTCAAACTCACCAGCTGCTCCTCAGGGATCCTATACAAGGTCATTATGAATTAGAATTCGAATTAGAGTCTGTTCTGACACATAGCAATGTTGTGCACAATAGAACGAAACACTGCCCAGTCCTGTACCATCCTCACAATTGCTGCTACACTTGATCTAATTGCTGCTATTACTCTGCCAATCCATCTCTTTGGAGGTCTCATTCCTTTTCTCTGACCCTCCACTTTATCAAGCATGACGTTTTTCTTAAGGGACTGATCCCTCCTGATAACATGTCTGAAGTAGGAGAGATCAATTCTGGCCATCTTGGCTTCTAAGGAGTTTTCTGTTTGTGCTTCGTCCAAAACAGATTTTTCTTTTTCTTTGTTGTTTTGACAGTCAATGGTAACTTAATTATTCTTCTCTAACACCATAACTCAAAAGTATCAATTTTGAATATGGTCTTCCTTATTCATTGTCCAGTTTTTGCATGCATATGAGGATACTGAAAATACCATGTCTTGTTTGAGTCATACGTTAATCCTCAAACTGACATTTTGCTCTTAAATATCGCAAATAAGTCTTGTGCAGCAGATTTGCCTACTGTAATGCATCTTTTGATTTCTTTTCTTTTCTTTTTTTCTTGTGAACTGAGTGATAGTTTACATGAGAGAACAGCAGCTTTACACCATCATTTCATTGCAATAATTACAATCTCCTCCATGCATTATCATTCAACAGTATTTGCTTCCACTTCCTCTATTTTTCTTTTTTTGGGGGATGCAGTGGTGGTGGAGGAGAATGTACACAAAAACACTCAGGAGTATATAATAATTTAAATAACCAAAGGGCACACACTCTACAAGCCTGCCTCCTGGCCACCAGCACTTAGTCCCTCTCTTTTCATGAGACAGCTGCTCCCTCTCTCTATGTTCTCATCTCTGCCTCCATCTTTAATGTCGGTCCCTCTCTGGATAGGGTCCCACATTCTGCTCATACTCATCACCCTTGATGGTCCCAGGGTCCTCTGTTTCTGAACTGTAAGAATAACTACTACGCAGTTCCTTTGATTTGTTGAATGCTGCTTCTATGAGTATTGATGGTGAGTCCAAGTAAAATGAAGTCTTTGACAACTTCAATCTTTTCTTCATTTATCATGTTATTTGTTGCTCCAGTGGTGAGGATTTTTGTTTTCTTTACACTGAGGTTCAGCCCATACAGAAAGCTATGTTCTTTGATCTGCATCAGTATTTTAAGTTCTCTTCGTTTTCAGCAAGCAAGGTTGTATCATCTGCATATTGCAGGTAGTTAATGGATCTTCTTCCAATTCTGATGCCACTTTGAATATTATGTTCTCCTTAATATAATTTAGTTTATTGTATTATTTTGCTCAACACACAGATTGAATAACTATGGCAAAAGAATATAACCTTGGCATACATCGTTCCTAATTTTAAAACATTCAGTGTCCTCCATTTGATTTGTGTACAACTTTCTCATGAACATAATTAAGGGTTAGAATATTCATTTTCTGCAATGCCATCCACAGCTTGTCATGATGCACACATCAAAATCCTTTGACTAGTCAATAAAGCACAGGTAAACATCTTTTTGGTATTCTCTGTTTTCAGCCAAGATCTACCTTATATTATTAATGATATCCCTCATTTCACATCCTCATCTTTAATTGGCATGAAGGTCTGGCAACTCTCTATCAATGTACGGTTGCAACTGCTTTTGTATTGTATTTAGCAAAAATTTAGTTGCATTTCATATCATTGATACTGTATGGTTGTTTACACTTTCCACTGGGTCATCTCTCATTGGAATGGAAACAAATATGGATCTTTTCTAATAAGCTGGCCAAGTAGCTGTCTTCTAGATTTCTTGGCGTAGAAGAATGTGTGTCTTCAGTGCTGCATCAGCTTGTACAAAGATTTCAATTTATATTCCATCAATTCCCAGAGCCTTGTTCTTTGCCAAAGCCTTCAGTGAACATTGGATTTCTTCCTTCAGTACCATTGGCTCTTGTACAAATGCTACCTCTTGAAATGGTTACACATGAACTATTCCTTTTTGCTACAGTGACTTTGTGCATTCCTTCCACATTCTTTTGATGCTTTGTTCATCAATCAATATTTTGCTCAAAGAATACTTCAGTGTTGCAAATTGAGTCTTGATTTTTCCCCTCAGTTCCTTCAGCTTGAGAAATGTTGAGAGTGTTCTTCCTTTTGGTTTCCTAACTCCACATCTTTGCACATTTCTTTATATTATTTGCCTTTGTCTTCACGAGCTGGTCTTTAAATTTTTCTGTTCAGTTCTTTTACCCTCTCAATACTTTCATTTGCTTTAGCATGTCTATGCTCAAGATAAAGTTTTAGATCTCTTCTGACAGCCATTTTGATCTTTTCTTTCTTTCTGTCTTCCTTTTTTAAATTGTGAATTATGTGTTAGTTTACATGGGTGAACATTATCTTTACATTCATCCTACCATATTTTGTTTCATTGCAATAATCACAACCTCCTGCATACAACACCAAACACTCAAAGGGTACACCCCACATGCCTGCCCCTCAGCCTCCAGCACACAATCCCTCTCCATCCTTGAGTCCAGAGTCTCCAGCTGCCCCTTCTGTCCACATCATCGCCTCTGCCTCCAACCTTAGTGTCACTGCCTCCCCAGACAAGGTCTCCACTTTGCTTTTCTCCCTTGAAGGTTCCAGGGATCTCTGCTCCTGGACTGCAAAATCAGCCACTTCCCTCCTTTTATGACGAAACATTACATTTACCTTTCCAACTCACTGTCAGACCTGATAGCAATCATTCCCTATTGAAACACAGGAGTCCTTTCCCCCTCACCTTTTATCAACCCTATTCAGACAGGTTGGAAACAATTCAGTGGAGGTTCTACCTTTCCCTGTATCCTCTGGAGCTAGGTTCCCTATTGAAAGCCGGTCACTTCTTGCCTTTGTATTCTCCCCATTTTGGGTAGCCAATGTCGACCCTGTGTACCAAGGGGGTGGAAATGATCCTCACTGTAGAGATTTGTCTGCTCCTTTGTAATACTTCATCCATAAGCATAGGTCAAAGTCAAGTTCATCCACTTATAGTGGGTTACTCCTCCCCACCCCCTTCTTTATTCATCTAGTCATGTTCTTATCATCCAGCGATTGACGCCAGGTCAAATGGACACTATCTGCAAGTGTGGGAGTTCTTGTGCATCCCCTTCACTTTATATCAGCTGGATGCTTCACACTCCGTTCTAGTCCTCTGGGGCCATGTCTCTGCACCTGGGCCCAGGAGTCTCCAGGTCTCATCGTATTGCTGGTTAACCAGGTCTCAATCCAGGTTAAAAGGAGTCTCAATGGAATGTGGAAATCATCGGACAATCTCTTTGATATCTCAAGTGAGTAAAGTTTTGCTAAAGGTAATACAGAAACAGCTACAATCATACATTGACAGAGAACTTCCAGAGGGTCAAGCTGGATTCAGAAGAGGCCGGG
>NW_006408550.1:15421894-15429054 GCF_000296735.1 Chrysochloris asiatica
GATTTGTTTTGGAAGAAGTGCAACCAGGGTGCTCCTTAGAGGCCAAGACGGCTAGGCTTCGTCTCTCATACTTTGGACACATTGTCCGGAGAGAACAGTCGCTGAAGAAGGATGTCATGCTGGGTAAGGTGGAGGGTCAGAGAAAAAGAGGAAGATCCCTAAAGTGATGGATCAGCCAAGTGGCATCATTGATGGACTCAAGTGTGGCGGTGGTAGTGAGGTTGGCCCAGGATCGGACATTGTTTCATTCTGCTGTGCATGGGGTTGCTATGAGTCGGTTCTGATTTGATGGCACCTGACAACAACAACATAGGCTGAAGATGGACTTATAAGCTTTCGCTGGTGATGTTTCTGGCTATTCCTCTCTCTTCCCTTCAAGTGTCTATTTTACAATAATAGGCAAGGGAAATGAAGGTTCAAAAGGCAGCCAAGAATCTCAGCATCGTTCCCCCACTTTTACCCACTCAAACTATGCGTCATGAGCCCTGTTGTTCCACGTTTGTGCTTAGGTCATTATTTACCTCTGTCCTATTTAGCCCATGTAAACTTGCCTAGCTATTCTCCCATCTACCTTATTTTTCCTTTTCCCCTTCTGTTCTAGTGTATGCCCACCCCCAGCACCCTATTGTGTGTCTATTCCATACCCTGTGTTCCACTGTCCTGTGTCTATTCCCTACCTTGTGCTCCATCTACTCCTCCCTACTTCTCACCCCACCTCATACACCCCAGTAACCAACAACAACAACAAAAATAAGCAAATAATAATAATAAATAAATAATTTTAAAATGAAACATAAATCCTCCCCCCCTTTTAGTATGTGTGATTTTTCTTAGTCATTGCAATAATGGATCTATGCTGTATCTCCTTTTATGACTGACTGATTTCACTCAGCGTATTGTCCTCAAGATTCATACATGTTATGCGGTGGCTTGCTGCTTCCTTGTTATCCATTGTGTATATGTACCAAAGTTTGTTTATCCATTCTTCCATAGATGGGCACTTAGGCTGTCTCCACTTTTTGCTGTTGTAAATAGTGCTGCTATAAACATTGGTGTGCATATATCTACTCGCGTTAAGACTTGTATTTCTTGTGGATAAATACCAAGTAGGGGAATTGCTGGATCATAAGGTATCTCTATTTCCAACCTTTGGAGGAAGCACCATATTGTTTTCTAGAGTGGTTGGACCATTTTGCAATCCCACCAGCAATGTAGGAGGGTCCCAGTTTCTCCACATCCTAACCAACACTTACTGTCCTCTACTTTTTTGATCTTTGCTATTACTGCTGGTATGAGATAATATCTCATTTTTGTTTTGATTTACATCTCTCTAATGGCTCCTGGTGTGGCCTTGTGGGTTAAAGTACCAGACTGCAAAGCCGTTTGAACTGCAAGGTTGGCAGTTCAAGCTCACTAGCTGCTCCTTGGAAACCGTATACAGGGTCTCTATGAGTCAGAATCGACTCGATGGCACTCAACCACAACAACAATGGCTAGTGATCATGAACATTTCTTCATGTTTGTTGGCTGTCAGGATCTCCTCTTTGGTGAAGTGTCTATTCATGTCCCGTGCCCTGTTTTCAATTGGGTTATCTGTCCTTTTCTTGTAGAGGTGTTGTAGTTTCCTATATATTTTAGAAATTAGTCTCTTGTCTGATGTGTTGTTGCAAAAGATTTTGCCATTCTGTGGGCTCTATTTTTACTCTTTTGATGTACATAAGCTTTTAATTTTTAGTATGTCCCATTGTCTATTTTTGTTTGTGTAAGTTTCAAAATGTTTGGTAGTCTGTGTATGCCCTGTATTAGAGCCCTCACATTTTCCCCTATTGATGGCCTTTGTAATTCTGGGATTCACATTAAGGTCTTTAATCCATGCTGAGTTGGTTTTTGTATAAGGTGTGAAGTAAAGGTCTTGTTTCAGTCTTTTGCATATCGCTTTCCAAATCTGCCAGCACCATCTGTTGAAGAGATTATCACCTCCCCATGCAATATACTTAGGCACTTTGTCAAAAATCAGTTGGCTATATTTGGATGGATTAATTTCTGGATCCTCAATTCTGTTCCATTGATCAGTGTATCTTTCTTTATACCAGTACCAGGATGTTTTGACACTGTAGCTGTGTAGGCAATTTTGGAATCAGGGAGTGAGGGTCTTCTCATCCTATTCTTCTTAAACAGTGCTTGGCTTATCCTTGGTCTCTTTCCTTTCCATATGAAGTTTGTAATTGGTTTTTCTATCTGTTTGAAGAATGTCTTTGGAATATGGATTGGGATTACATTATATGTGTAAATTGCTTTGGGCAGTATTGACATTTTCACAATGTTAACTCTTCCTATCAGGAACATGTTATATTCTTCCATTTTTATATGTAGTGTTCTGTAGTTTTCTTTGTATAGGTCCTTTGTTTCTCTGATTACATTTATTCCTAGATATTTCATCCTTTGGGTGGCTATTGTAAATGGTATTGTTTGTCTAATGTCTTTTTCAGCACTGTCGTTATTGGTATAGAGAAATCCAACTGATTTTTGGATGTTGATTTTATAACCTGCCACTTTGCTGAATCCTCCAGTGAGGTCTAGTAGCTTTTTTACTGAGTCTTTGGGGTTTTCTATATATAAGATAATATTGTCTGCAAATAGAGAGAGTTTTACTTCCTCTTTGCCAATTCGGATGCCCTTGATTTCTCTATCTTTCCGTATAGCTCTGGCTAAGACTTCCAACACAACATTGAATAGGAGTTGTGACAAAGGGCATCCTTGTCTGTTTCCTCTTCGCAGAGGGAAGGTTTTCAGTTTCTCTCCATTGAGAGTAATGCAGGCTGTTGGTTTTGTATATATGCTCTTAATTATGTTGAGGAATTTCCCTTCAATTCCTACTTTGTTGAGTGTTTTTTCAGAAATGGATTTTGGATTTTGTCAAATGCCTTTTCTGCATCAATAGATATGATCATGTGATTTTTTTTTTCTTTTTACTTGTTTATATGGTGGATTACATTGATTGTTTGTCTAATGTTGAATCATCCTTGTATCACTGATATGAATCCCACTTGGTCATGATGCGTTATTTTTTGATGCTGCTGGATTCTGTTGGCTAGGATTTTGTTGAGAATTTTTGCATCTATGTTCATTATGGATATTGGTCTATAATTTTCTTTCTTAGTGATGCCCTTCCCTGGTTTTGGTACAAGGGTTATGCCTGCTTCATAAAATGTATTAGGAAGTTTTCCATCCTCCTCTATATTCTGGAATAATTTGAGTAGAATTGGTGACATCTTTTCCCTGAATGTTTGGTAGAACTCACCATTGAAGCCGTCTGGGCCTGGACTTCTTTTGGTTGGGAGTTTTTTTATGACCTGATCAATTTTTTCTTTTGTTATGGGTCTGTTCAGGTTTTCTACTTCACTCTGTGTGAGTTTAGGTAGGTTGTGTTTTTCTAAAAATGTATCCAGCTCTTCTAAGTTTTCAGTTTTGTTGGAGTACAACTCTTCATATATTCTGTTATTCTTTTTTTGATTTCCATTGTGACATCACCATGTGGTTTCTAATGCGTGTTATTTGTGTCTTCTCCCTCTTTTCTTTTGTTAGGTTTGCCAATGGTTTGCCAGTTTTATTAATCCTTTCAAAGAACCAACTTCTTGTCCTGTTGATTCTTTCTATAGTTTTTTTGGTTGCTGTTTTCTATCTCATTTATTTCTGCTCTGATCTTCATTATTTCTTTTCTCTTGGTTACTATAGGTTCCCTCTGTTGGTTTGTTTCCAGTTGCTGGATATGCTTTGTTAATGTGTTCATTTTGATTCTTCTATTTGGATGTGCGCATTTATCACAATGAATTGTCTTCTCAGCACTGATTTTGCAGTGTCCCAAAGGTTTTGGTATGCTGTGTTTTCATTCTCATATGTTTCTAGGAACTTTCTGAATTCTCGTTTAATTTCTTCTATTTTCCAGTCGCTCTTCAGCAAGGTGTTATTCAATCTCCATGCATTAAACTTATTTCTTTGGTCTTCTTTTTGTTGATAACTAATTTTATGGCATTGTGATATGAAAAGATGCTTTGTAGTATTTTGATGTTTGTAAATTTATGGAGGCTTGCTTTGTGACCTAACACATGGTCAGTTCTGAAGAATGTCGCATATACAATGGAAAAGAATATATATTGTGCTGTTGGGGTTGAATGCTCTGTACACATATATGAGGTCAAGTTGGTTGATTGTGCTGTTTAGTTCCTCTGTAGCTTTTTCAAATTTTTTTTTCTGGTTGTTCTATCCTTTTTCGAAAGTGGAGTTTTAGAATCCTCCCACTATAATTGTAGATTTATCTATTTCTTTCTTCAATTCTCATAGTATTTGCTTTATATTTCTTGGTGCTCTTTCATTGGGAGCTAAATGTTAATTATGGTTATGTCATCTTGCTCAATCGACCCTTTAATCATGAGGTAGTGTCCTTCTTTATCTCTTATGCTGGTTTTTGCCTTAAAGTTTATCTTATTAGAGATTAATATTGCCACTCCTGCTTGTTTTTATTGCTATTAGCAATATATATATATTTTCTCCATCCTTTAACTTTTAGTCTGTTTTTGTCTTTGTGTGTAAGGTGTGTCTCTTGCAGGTAGCATATTGAAGGGTCTTGTTCTCTTATCTCGTCTGCCACTTTCTGTCTCTTCACTGATGCATTTAATCCATTGACATTCAGTGTAATTATTGATAGCGTTAGTGGTTATGAATCGGGCTACTAACCTCAAGGTCGGCAGTTCAAAACTACCAGCTGTTCCGTGGGAAAAAGATGAGGCTTTCTCTTCCCATAAAGATTTGCAGACTCGGAAACCCTGTGCAGGGTCACTAGGAGTAGGAACCAACTCCACAGTACTTAACAACAACAACGTGGATTAACTGCTGTCATTATGTTAAATTTTTTTTGGGGGGGGGTGCTGTTTGTTCCTTTGTCTGCATGACGTCTTGATCTGTGTTCATGTTTTTTGTGCTAGTTCTTGTCGGTTTCTTCTTTGTTTTAATGTTTCCTTGTTCTGCTTGGATCTTCGTTTTCATGGTAAGTTGTGAAGTATTAATTTTCTTTGGGGTTGCCCTATAGTCTGCTAATTTCCCCTGCGTTTAAGACAGTCTGTTTATCCTATCATTTACTCGACCTCCTCACCACCTGGATCTCTGGTCCTATATTTTTCCCTTCTTTGATATTGTTAATATTTTCATCTTTGGTTGGCCTCACAGGTCCTCTGAAATCATTGCTGTAATTTTATTCTATTCTAAACTCTGCTATCCATTGACTGAGTTCCAGGACGTGTTGCCACATCTGTCCGTCTCTGGTTCTTGTCTGTTCTTGCTGGTTTTCATTCCAAAGAATTCCCTTTAGGATCTTTTGAAGCACTAGATTGGCTTTATCAAGATCTCTAGCTTCTGTTTATCCTGGAATGTTTTGATTGCACCATTATATTTGATTGACAGTTTGGTTGGATAGACAGTTCTTGATTAGCAGTTTTTTTTTCTTTTAGGGTTTTATATATATCTTCCCATTGCCTTCTCTGCATGGTTTCTGCTGAGAAGTCAGAGCTTAATCTGATTTGCTTGCCTTTGTAAGCAACACTTCTCTTTTTGCTAGCTGCTTTTAGTATTCTCTCTTTGTCTTTGATTTTGGAGAGCTTGATTATGAAATGTCTCAGTGATTTTCTTTGGGGTCTATCCTTCCTTGGGTTCTTTCAGCTTCTTGAATGTTTATATTCTTGTCCTTCACCATGTTAGGAAAAATTTCCTCCAGAAGCTCTTCCACTCTCTTCTGTGGACTTCTGTGATTCTTCCTGTTCTGGAATGCCAATAATTCTTAAGTTATGCCTCTTCATGTTATCCAGCATGAATCTTAGACTCTCTTCAGATTTTTAAATCTTTTTTTCTGCTTGCGCTTCTCTCTTAGAAGTATTGAGAGATTTGCCTTACAGCTGGGCGCAGAACACTGGCACCCGGAACCTTAAACAAGATCCAAATCTCCATAGTTTTTCTGTGGATCACTCTTATTCTGCTTTTTTGGGGGTTTTGGCAGAGGAGTTTTCACTGTCTGTCTCTACTTTCCACCCCCACCCCCAAACTGGAAGTCCTCTTCCTGTCTTCTTAATGACTTTTCTCTTTCTACCTGTATGATGTTCTTGATGTCATCCACAGCTCTTCTGGTTATCAGTAATTATGGTCTAATGCATCAAAAATGTTCTTGATATGATCAAAACCTTATGAATAGCAGTAAAGCACAGTCTAATATGCATACATAAATATATATGTGTGTGTGTGTATGTATATCAGCCCCAGTCTTCTTTTGAAAAGTCAAAGGGGCTAGAGGACTCTGGGAAGGTAATTTAGAGATAGGGAATTTGACTGAAGGTGATAAAGAAGCACAAAGGTGAGTGATTCAGAAACAGAGTTCTCCAGCTTAGCAATTTGGTTATCATGGTACAATCTGTGTGAAGAAAACTTAATCCTGAGGTTCAGTTTGGGTCATTTACAGCAGACACATGCAATTAGGCAACTTAAAGAATGCTTTTTTGCTATCTCTCTACTTTTTCAGCTTTGTAACAAGAATGGTGGAACATTCAACTACATAAAAATTGGCATTCCAAACTCACCCAGAGGTTCCTAGGTAGATAGGTTTTAAGATCTTCTTCTAAATGGTAACAACCATGAAAAATCTATACAGAGATTCTACTTTGAACACATGGGGTGAACATGAGTCAAAATAGACTCAGGCACAACTAACAAGAAACACAGCAACAACAAAACTTCTCACCTAAAGTAGAGAGAAGACTGTGGCAGAAAACCAACTAACCTTCTGCTAAAATTCAGCCTCAGACTCTTTGTTTGGCAGGTCAACTTGCTCAACTTCACCTCTAGAAGATTTTCTAGAATAAGCTCTACTTGTGTGGTAAATGAACTCTCAACTTTGTGGGTAAGAAGATCAACATTCTTTTTAGTGAAGAAATTAATGAAATACCTTTCAGTAAGCTCTAACTCATCTTCAGGGACCATATTAACAATGAAAAATGTCAACAAATACCATACCTCTTGGAAAATGGTTCAAAAAGTTATTTCATAACCTTAGACTGCTTGTAATAGTTAGGGTTTTGTGTAAATTTAAGTAGGCCAGGATTTCCAGAGGTTTAGCAATG
>NW_006408550.1:15429702-15432051 GCF_000296735.1 Chrysochloris asiatica
TATATAAATATATATACATACACATATATATGCATATATATGTGTATATATATAGTTGTTAAGTGGCATCAAGTCAGTTACGACCCATGGTGACCTTGAATAGGGTTTCTGAGATGCTGCTGGTTAGCTTGAACTGCCAATCTTGGGGTTCAAACTAACTTTTCAGTCCAAGCGCCATACCAGGATTGCTAAGTATGTATGTATGTATATACATTTCACTGGTTTTGCTTCTCTAGAAAACCCAGTTTAAGGCACTGCTAATGATCAAATATACTTAAATAGTAGTGAGAATTTGCCTGAATGTTTGTGGAAATTGAAAATTACAGATTGTGGTTGGATATTGATTGGAACTGTCATATTAAACTGCATAATTTAACACTTTTTATATGCCATTTGCTGTAAAAAAAAAATTCATGCACTGTTCTCTGCCCTGACTTTCAAAACCATAATACATATAAAAAAGTATGCAATATACATCTATCCAGGAGTCTGATTATTCCTATTTATGTACATTTTACTTTTTATTATTAAACATTATGATTTTCTCAGTTTGAAAAACTAATGAATGAGTTTTCATATTTTGAAATGAATCAAGAAGGCAACTTCTCTATATTTTCAATGCTATTAGGATAATTTTCTATAAAATTTTAACATATTTGATATTTCTAAGTTATAATTGTCCATCTTTTAGCTAAGTGGACCACTAGTCATCTGTCTTTTTGTCATAATGCAGTGGTTTGAATGTTGTGTTGATACTGGCAGCTAGGTTACTGGTATTTTAAATGCTCGTAGAAGCACTGGTGCAGCATTGGAGGATAAATCCTGGACAACTAACCATGTGGCCAGCAGTTCAAACCCACCAGCCACTTCTTGGAAACCCTATACAGAGTCACTATGAGTCAAAGTTGACTCAATGGTATTTAATAACAACAGCAACAATAAGGGAATAATTGTTATAGAAAATATACTGACTACCTATGTCTAAGATATGACCAAATGGCTGTAACCGTTTAGGGACAAGATTTTAATAGAAATCAAGAGTGACAAGAAGAAATACTTCTTGCTTACCCAGTTTTTAAAGATAATGTCTCAGAGTCAGTAAGTTTCATAAGTGTGTGTAATTGTTAGAATTAAATATGAAATTAATATTAATATTTTATAATAAATGTATGAAAATAGGACTCCTGGTGTGTACTGTAGGATCAGAGTGGAACTGTGAACCCAAAAGTCTGCAATTCAAACCCACTAGCTGCTCCTCTGAAATTCTATACAGGGTCACTATGAGTCGGAACAGATTCGACCGGCACTTAACAACAGCAATTGAAATAATGCCATTTAATAAAAAAAGCTTTTGTTGTGACTTTAGTGATAATTTACAAGGGAGAACATCTGTTTTGCACTCATCCTATAATATTTCATTTCATTGAAATGACTGCAATCCCCTCTGTGCGCTATTGGTTAAGAGTATTTTCTTCTTTCCCTCTGTTTATTTTGGTTCTTTGTTTTGTTTTGATGTAAACTAAAACACTCAGGAATATATAATCAGAAATAATGCCATTTTAATAGCCGCAATAATTGTTTGTCTCTTGTTAACGGATATAGTTAAGACTATTCTTTGAACAAAGGACCTTGTTTTGATCTGACTTATTTTTAGTTTTATGACTTTGGACATTTCTCATATCAGATTTTTTCAGTTAATAATCTGGAAATAGAAGTAATAATGTCTACTTCACAGTTTCCTTACAGAGATTGAATTAAAAGGAAAAATATAGATAAAGTCAGCTAGCCATATTAAGATTACAGGCAACCAGCAATAAACTTAAGTCACACTCTCAATATATTCAGTTATTTTCCAGACTAAAATATTTTCAAGGCTTAGGCATTGTAAATATATAAAATAGTGATTGTGTTATATTTGTAGCTATTTTGTGTAATGGAAACATGTAAGATATTCTATTGGCAGGTTTACAGTATTTTATTAAATTTCCTAAATCAGACCACAGATAATTAAAAATGCTAAAATATTCAGTGTCAAAGAAGGTGTGTGTTATGACCTGTTAAAGAGAGGACTGCAGCACTCTGCTGTCATTAAGAATAAAATAACTTCACTTTGGTTGTGGATTTGAAAATCTTGAATTTGTCCTGAAAGGAAAAATTATGTGAAAACCTTTTCCACCTTTTCTTTTTTATGAATGACCTACTTGAAAGGGTGGTGGTGATGATGGTGATGTTCTGCAGAGTTGGTTCCAACTCATAGTGACCCTGTATTAAGTTTTCCTAAGCTATAAATCTTTATGGAAGCAGAAAGCCTCATTTTTCCTCTGTGGGCAAGCTGAAAGTTTCAAACTA
>NW_006408550.1:15433446-15434236 GCF_000296735.1 Chrysochloris asiatica
TTTATTCCATCAATTCCTGGTGCCTTATACTTTGTCAATTCCATCAATGCACCTTGGACTTCCTCCTTCAGTATCATTGGCTCTTGATCATATGCCATCTCTTGAAACAGTTGAACATTAACCGTTTTCTTTTGGTACAGTGACTCTGTGTATTCCTTCAGTCTTCACTTGATGTTTTCTGCAACATTCAATAATTTGCCCAGAGAATCTTTCAATCACGAAAGCCGAGGCTTGAATTTTTACTTAGTTCCCCCAGCTTGAGACATGCTGAGCGTGTTGTTCCTTTTTGGTTTCTGACTCCAGATCTTTGCACATTGTGTTGTAATTTTTGGCTTTATCTTCTCAAGCTGTTCTTTGCAATTTTCTGTTCAGCTCTCGGACCTCCTTATTTCTTTTATTTGCTTTAGCATCTCTATGATGAAGAGCACGTTTCAGTGTCTCTTCTGACACCCATTTTGACCTTTTCCTTCTTTCCGCTTAATGACTTTTTGCTTTCTTCATGTATGATGTTCTTGATATCATACCACAATTCTTCTGGTCATTGGTCTTTAGTGTTTAATGTATCAAATCTGTTCTTCAGATGATCTCTAAATTCAGATGGGATAAATTCAAGGTCATATTTTGGCTCTCATGAACTTGTTTTCATTTTCTTCAGCTTCAGTTTGAATTTGCATAGGAGTAATTGATGGTCTGTTCCACAGTCTGCCCCTGGCCTTATTTCGGCTGATCATATGGAACTTTTCCATCTTCTCTTTCCGCAGATGTAGTCAATTTGATTAATATGTATTTC
>NW_006408550.1:15434611-15437288 GCF_000296735.1 Chrysochloris asiatica
TACAGCTGTTTCTCTTGATTTTGAGTTGTGACCTATCAGCAAATGAAGGTTCTGTGGGCTTTTCTCCCATGAACTTAACTCTATTCACGTCATCATGGTCAACTCTACTTTGAGGAGGCATCTCTTCCCCAGTCACATTTTGAGTGCCTTCCAACCTGAGGGGCTCATTTTCTCGCCCTGTATCTGACAGTGTTTCTCTGCTATTTATAAGGTTTTCAGTGACAAGCGATTCGGAAGTAGTTCCTCACTCTTTTTTCCTATTCTGTCTTTGTCTGGAAGCTCATCTGAAGCCTGTCAACCATGGGTGACCCTGTTGGTTATTTAGAATACCGGTGCCATAGCCCTCAGAATCACAGCATGTCAAGCCACCACAGCACAACAGACAGATGAGTTGTGGACGTTTGGTTTTATGTCAAAACTGTCACTTTAAATTTCGATATCAATCCTGATACAATCAAGATGTTCTCTCCCAAAAATGAGTAGATATTTATATTTTGTTACTGTTCTTGGTGAAGGTTTGTACTTCTAAAAAGTCACAATCCCTGAACATTAACTAAGTTTACCTTGAGTGCTAGTATCAAAGAGGATTGTTGATAAGTTCCCTTGAGCTGCTTCAAACTTATATCAACCCAGTATAGGGTTTCAGAGGAGAGACAGAATCAGATCAACTTTGCATTCCTGTGCTTATCCTAGAGCCACACCTGGACTCCTACAAAGAGTATTAGGGAAATATATTGAGTCACTGAAAGAAATGACCTTGGTTCTGCCAGATAGTCACCTTCGTTTCTGCAGTTCTACAGAAATGATATGATTCATTCCAGAGCAAAGATCATAGTATTATGTCTCCGAACTTATACAAAAAATAAAAAATAAATGTATCTGGTGTGGTGCTACAGGATAATGAGCTGGACTGCAAGGGCCATTTGAATGCATTTCAAATTCACCAGCTGCTACTAGGAAACCCTACAGGGGTCACTGTGAGTTGTAACTGACTCGACTACTGCACTTAACAACAACAACTTCTCAGAGATCTGGTAGCATAGTGGTTTACAGGTTGGGCTGCTAACCACATGGGCGCCATTCGAATCTATCAGCTTCTTGGGTGGAGAAAGATGAGGCTTTCTACTCCTTTAAAGATTTACAGCCTTGGAAATCCTGTACAGGGTCAATACAAGTCTGAACCGACTCCACCACACATAACCACCAACACCAACATAATTCTATAAATATTTATTGATTTTATATATGATCAGCACTTGTAATCACAAATGATTTAGAAAAACAAAACAAAACTGCCATGACTCTGCCTTTGAGGTGCATAAATTTTACTAGGGGTACAGCATAAGAAATTTCGTGAACTTGCTATTTAAATTAATCTAGTCAGATTAATTTAATAGATTAAAAAGGTTAATTGCTGTTGTTGAGTGATATTGAGTCTGTTCTGACTATGTATAGGTGACCATGTATAGGGTTTCTGAGTAGCAGTTGGTGGGTTTGAACAGTTGATCATAAGGTTAGCAGTCCTATGATTTTCCTACAGCACCAGATGTAATCAATATTCTTCACCATTAGATACAGTATAGATTAATGTGGATTGCAGTAGTTTCAAGAAATCATATTGGAGAAAGATTGACTTAAGTTATTTATTGAAGGGTGAGTAAAGTTTAGCTAGATGGTGCGAACAGAAGGTAGCTTGAAATCTCTGTGAGTTCCATCCTGTAAATGGTATCATCAGGGTTTGGTGATAAAACTGATTAATACAGAGACTTCCTGTCTGCTGAGTGACAGTGGTTACTTGGAATTGAAAAGGCAAATACAAACAGCTGTGTAAATATAATTTTATGGGTAGTGAACAATTAATATAAGATTTTTTTTAAATGAAGTAAGTTAGTGAAATAAATAGGAAGTTATTTAAATTGCATAGCTTGTTTTAGAAAGATATAAGGATGTGAATTTAGGAGGTCATTGCAATTATTAAGGCTTGGAATGATGGGACTCAAAATTGGGGAAATTAAAGCAGAAAATGAAAATTCATTTTAGATAAAATAACCCTTTAAGGTATGTAAAACTGGTACCCATTATATAGATAAAAGAAAAAAAAAAATAGCAAGACACATATTTTGTCTTCTAGACTTGGTGTTTTTCAATAGAGAATAAAATCTCCAAGGGTTACAATGTTGGTGTGCTGATAATACTATCATTAATATTATCTGTGACTTTACTTAATCTTCTGATTGTTTTTCTACTCAACATGTAAGAAAATGTCATGAAATGTGATACCGAGTGATTGTGTTATTATTGTTATATATGACATTCTTATATGCTATAATAACAAAAGCTCTGGTAGCGTGGTGGTTATGAATCAGGCTGTGAACTGCAAGGTCAGCAGTTCAAAACTGCCAACAGTTCCGTGGGAGAAAGATGAGGCTTTCTGCTCCCATAAAGATTTACAGTCTCAGAAACCCTGTACAGGGTTGCTATGAGTCAGAATCGACTCCACAGCACATCACCACCACCACCATATGAACAAAATACTAATAATTATTCTTCGTTTTCAATAGAAAGTTTTAAGACATGCAAGGAATGAAAGAATATAAGCTATGATGTTGTAATTGTTGCTTGATAAAACATGTTTTTAAAGAAAAAATATGATACTTATTGTTGTTGTTGTTAGGTG
>NW_006408550.1:15438728-15443217 GCF_000296735.1 Chrysochloris asiatica
CTATACAGGGTCCCTATGGGGCAGAGCCAACTCATATATATATATACATAGTCGATCTATTCTCAAGTTTACTGACTCATTATTCTCAAATGCATGTTGAGATCATCTAGCAAATATGTAGTTTCATTTCTAGTGCTTTTCATCTCTAGAATATCTATTTGATTATTTTCTTTGTCATCATTTATACACTTCTATTAAGATTTCCTATTTGTTGAGTCATTGTCATCATTGTTGTTGCCAGGTGGCATCGAGTCGGAACTGACTCATAGTGACCCCATGCACAGCAGAATGAAACAATGTCTGATCCTGGGCCCATTAATTATTTTATTATATTTTCCTTTAATTATCAGAACCTATTTGTAATAGATAATTTCATGTATGTATATTTCTAAATTCAAAATATTGTCCCAATCACATCAGTTTCTATTTGTTGCTTTTGTTTTCCCTGAATATAGGCCACACTCACCTACTTTTTTCCATGTATTAACCTTTGTGTTTTATTGAATTCTGAAAATTTTAGAAAAATCATTGTACACATCTGAATTTTGAATTTTATCCTGAGTCTTTTCTTCCATCCTTCCTTTATTTGTTTCTGGAAACAGGTGTTGTGTTAGATTGTGAAATCTGCTGCACTCCCATCATCCTTCTTCAGGTTGCAGTCACTCAGGTCTCTGCTCAAACACAGTAAACCTATCAGGCTTGCCTGCTTTCTGCTAATCTGCCGATTCATCTGTTTAGGGATTGTGAGAACATTGAAAATCCAGCCATTTGTTGGAAATTATAAGTGAATATTTCTTTTTTTATTTTTCTCTATAGTTATGAGCCATCTGTGTTGTGTTTTCTTTTTGTTGTTGTTGTTCTTTCCCCATACGTTGTACTACCTGAAATAAACAAAAAACAACAACAACAAAACACTGTGTCTTTTTTCCCATTGATTATAGTATCTGCTTCAGTTACTGAATATAATTTATGTTGGTATTAGCTGCTCAGCAGAAAGATCATTTACTTAGTGAAAATGATGGTGCAGTCTTTCTACATGGGCCAATAATGCATGTCAGGACAGAGAAGTCTGGGAAAATCTCTGCATCGGTCATCACGATGTCTGCTCACATCCACTAAGAGAGTGTGCTGTTGCTCTTGATCTGACTTCTTTTTTAAAATCTTAAACTTTAAAAGAAAAGTGAGAAAACAGCACGACATAAGCTTTCTGGGGATATATAAAGTTTGTAATGCATTAGAACTGCCTGTAAAAGAAACATGTGCAGGCTTGCCTAGACACTGAAATTAATCCAGGAGCAATGAAAAATAAACAGAGATGGGTTTAGGAGACTTTATAGACTATCTGACTTTTGTCTCCTATTGTTTTTGCATCAGGCAATCTGGGCATTACAAATCCATAGCTGCTATAAGCAATGATTGTATTCTTTTAGCCTAGTGACATAGAGATCAAGACTATTGCTACATAATGTCTAGGCTACAAAAAGTAATCATAGACTAAATGAAATTGTCATAATTATTTTACTTTAATGCCCTTACTGGAGTCCTGGTGTGGCGCTGTGGGCTAATGCATCAGACTGCAAAGTCGTTTGAACTGCAAGGTCGGTCCTTCAAGCTTACCAGATGCTCCTTGGAAACCTTATACAGCGTCTCTAGGGGTTGGAATTGACTCAACAGCACTTAACAACAACAACAGCAACAATGCCCTTACTGCTTGTACTTTTTTTTAAAAGTGAGATTTTGTTAGTCATTTCCCTTTTTTGTGCTTTCACATATCTGTGAGCTTTACAGGACCAAAAACAGTGAAACATTTAAAACTGAGACCCATAAAAGTGGCTTGTACAAAAATCATAGGCAAAGAAATGTAATATCTATAACAAAGATTCTGCATATTTAGTACTTTGAAGCAATCAAAACTAGAAAGTAGATTGAGGTAATTAACAGACTCATTCACAAGAATGAGGATTCTTCAAATATCTGCTGGATATTGGTCTTAGCAAGCAAAAAAAGCAACATACAGGCAAACAATAAAATCTAGATAACTGATAGGTATAATTTATCATTGAATGATGAATGATCTGGAAAGCAATTCAGTGTCCTAAATCAATAGAAAATATGTATTTTTTTTTTCCCAACCATCACCCAGTGATGTTAGAGATGATTCTTCATTTGGTGGCAGTACTACAGTACTGTCCTGTGAATTATTTGATTAGATTTTCCTCTGGATATTAAAGGAGAACACTGTTGAAAGAAAACCTTGTCACTATTTTGGTAATTTTTTTTACTAATTTACCCAAAAATTGTATTTGTGCAATTCCTAGAAAAGCCGAGATCCACTCTTCGTTTATCACAATAAGGCATTATGTACCTCTCCTGATGGTGGATCATGACCAATATATAGACACATTCAGCCTTTATAACCAATTCAATCATATGCCTTTCTTACCATGTCAGAACAAACAAGAGACACTAAATTGTAATGCATATTTGGAATTGCAAATTATGACTTAAAATGCTGCTATATGCTCAACAGTCTTAAATTTAAATTAATCACCACTTAAAAGACCAAGTTCCTGGCATGTTGTGTTCTTTAACTCAAAACTTTTTTTTCTTGACACATCACTCTTCTACTCTGTTCAATAAACATTGATAGAAGTACTTCGGTAAATTGAAACAACAATAAAACAAAGGTTTGAGCAAAAGTATTAGGGAAAATCAAGCAGTTGATCTAAAGTCTTTTCTTTGAACATGATACCATTTTGACTGCTCTCAGGAATAGCTTCACTTGCCATACTTTTCAACTTTGAACCTAGTCAGCTGGCTGGTAGCTGCTACTCCCTCCTGCCCCAAGGCATCTTGCATCCAGACAATTAGTACTAGGTAGTTGTTTCCACCTACAAATATATTGTATGGAAAATGCACTTGAATTGGCCATTGTATTCATAAAAAATTAAAAAGCCTGGCCCTGAGCTAAAAGGCTGCTGCCATTTTAGAATTATATGCAGTTGGAATTCATTGCTGTTCTCCTCCTATTGGTTTTATTTTCTCCTGGTCCATCTTGGCTGTTACATGCTGTCTTGTCCTTTTATATTGCACCTCCACCTCTCCCCCAAGTTGTGCTATTTAGAGAGTCCCCTCTCCTGGAATGTGGCCCCCATGCCCTGCTCACCACTCTGCTGATTAGTCTCTTTGTATGGATGTCCATCTGCTTAATTTATAATCTTCTCTTGTCAGTTTGAGCCACTAAATACATGCTCCCCAATGCTGCTGCTAAATTTTCTAATTATATTGTCATGATTATTTATTAGGGATGTAATTTTGTACAAGATTTTATATTGAGTTGTTATTATTAAGTACCGTTGAGTCAGTTCTGACCCATAGCGACCCTGTATAGGGTTTCCAAGGAGCAGCTGGTGAGCTTGAAACACCGACCTTTCAGTTCAAATGACTTTGCAGTCTGACGTATTAGCCCACAGCGCCACACCAGGACTCCAATAAGTGCTTCAAGCTGACTCTGCAGTCTGGCGTATTAGCCCACAGCACTAAACCAAGATTTGACATAAAATCATTTCCATTGAGTTGATACTGAATTGACCCATAGGATTTCCAGTGCTATCAGTTTTAAAGGAAGTTGGTTGCTCCATCTTTCTCTCACATATCTGCTGGCAGATTCTAACAACTGACATTTTGGGTAGCATCAGAGTGCTTAACCACGGCTCTAGCAGGGCTCCTTGTGAAAGATATACCGTGTATTACTGAATGGCTCCGTTTTCTATTAAAGGAGCCCTGTGGCATAGTGGCTTACAAGCTGGTCTGCTAACCAGAAGATAGAGAAGAAGCCTTAATCAGAAGGAAGAGATTTCTTAATTGATCTGAGTTTCTCTCCAAATAGACCTAAACAGCATTCAGAAAGAAGTAAAGAGAAAATGACATGGAACTTAAGTTCCTGAACAGATTTATACAGAAATAAATTTCCGCACTTATTCTGTCCTTGTACTCTCATCTCTGGAAAATGAGATGTATAATATATGTACTTCCTAATTATCTTGGTGTTGCACTGTAGGATAAGCCTGGACTGTAAGGTCAGTTTGGACTGCAAGGTCGACAATTGAAACTCACCAACCTCTCCTGGGAAACCTTATAGAGGGTCGCCATGAATGATAAACAACTCGATGGTACTTAACAATAGTTATCTAAAGTTACTAATTTTAGAGATCCTTTGAAAGCAATTCAGCTCAAATTTGGATCTAAGAGTAGTCTTGTTTTATTCTATGATTTATAAAATATTTTCAAAATTTCATTATATATTTTTATGGATCAGATTTGTTGCAAAAAACTATCGACATTTGACAATTGAATACCTGGAATATTAATAATATTTTAGTTTTTTAATATTGCTAAACTTTCATGCATTCCAAATCAATTACTGACTCAATGAGCATTATACCTTAGCAATACATTATTATTATTATTTAAAAAAAAAAAAGATTAG
>NW_006408550.1:15445758-15446256 GCF_000296735.1 Chrysochloris asiatica
GCCAAACTGGCTTCTAAGGAACATTCTGACTGTACTTCTTCCAAAACACATTTATTTGTTTTCCTGACAGTCTATCATACTTTTGATATTCTCCTCCAGCACCAAAATTCAAATGTGTTGAGTCCTCTATTGTCTTTTTTACTCATTAGATGATAAATATTATATAAAAATAAAATATTTTTATTCCTTAGTTTCAGTTATGCCATTAGAGACAAATTTGTATTTTTTTTTTTATTTTTATTATTTTTTTTTATGAGAATGAGTGAGAGTGAGAGAAACACAGAGAGAAGAAAATTCCTATGATACTTCAGTGTAGCTACATGTTTATTATAGGGAATTTTTCCTGATATTCATGATTATATTAATACATTTAATGGAAACTAGAACCAAAAGTTTTCACTCAAATATATTTTGAATAATGGTAACTTCATATCTTAAAGAATAGAACTGTTCTCTAGGGTTTTTCTGACAGTTATCTTTATAGAAGTATATCACCAG
>NW_006408550.1:15446356-15453248 GCF_000296735.1 Chrysochloris asiatica
GAGATGGAGCAGCTGGGGATTCTAGACCCAGAGAGGGATAGAGGCTGTGTGATGATGACCAGGAGACAGGCTTGCAGAGTATAACCATTGGTTGGTTGAAGATGCATGGAGGGGATGCATGGCAATGAAATGAAATACAATAGGATGAATTTCATGCATGGCAATGAAATGATATACAATAGGATGAATGTAAAGCTAATGTTCTTCCATGTAAACTATCACATAATTCACAATAAAACATTAAAAGACAAAACAAAACACAAAAAACAAAAACCCAAAAAAGTACTGGCCAGACCCTGATTTAAATTATCAGCCTGTTCTGGCACATGGAAACCATGGAACAGCTTTAAGACTGTGGAAATAAATGAAAACATCCGTAAAGAGAACAAACAGAGGCTATTCGTTCTGAATTTGCCACATCAAGGAAGTATAGCACTATCACTTTCTTTTGGCAAGTGCTCTAAAACAGACAGGGGAACAGGAAAGCTATATATAGTGAGCTATAAAGGGAGGGATTTAGGTGTATTCGGATTGGAAGTGTACAAGGAAAATAGAGGTGGGTTAACTAGAAGCAGACCATTTTATGTAACTGGTTTGGGGAGCATACCGTAAAGATCACAGCCTTGTATTCTACTGCATGGGAGTGGGTTGGTTGGAAGATGGGTGGGTAAGGATGAAATTAGGAGACTGGTAGTTTTTAGGCAAATCCTGAATATTGTGGACTAATGATTTAGAGATTGTAGTTTGATGTCACAGTCTCGCTGTTGCAGAGTTTCAGGGTCATAAAACTATTTTCATATATGGTCTACTCACATACATATTTTCATCTTTGCTTAATAAAATCCTGTCTATTGCAAGAGTGATAACAAATCAGTCTTATTACTGTTGGAATGCGACAACTATTAATTTCTATCTCATCTGGACCTTAAAATGAAGCTGCAGCTGGCATTTTAAGGGAATTCAAACAGAATGGAGTTGATGGCTGAGATTTATGGTTATTGTTGGGAAGACTAGGAGGGATCAGTACAACTTTGACAGCAGTTAAAGAACAGTTGGATGAGACAGAAAGATGAAAACAACAGCAAGCATTATTATTACCTTTGTTCGAGTTGAGAAAAAGAATGATGAAATCATTTCAATCCTCATTTATATATGTACTCCATGCCAACCATCGTGTTAGTATTATGGACTGACAATTTTAATTCTGTCTTCATGGATATCGGTGTAATGGAAAATCATTCAGCTTCTTTTATTGGCATATAAAAACCCATCATTTGATGGGTTTTTTAGGAGTGGGTTGTGACAGCTAAATTTATTTTATTATTATTTTTTTCTTTCTTAAGGAGTATAAGGATCATTATTCTACTTTTAATGGAGAATTTATGCAAGCACTGGACTGTGAACCACAAGGTTAGTGATTTGAGACTACCAGGCCCTCCAAAGAAGAAAGATGAGGATTTCTGCTCCCACAAATATCTTAAAAACACATCCAGAAACCTTATACAGGTTCCTATGAGTCAGAACAACATGATGGCATTTAACAACATAAGCACTATACCTCAAGGTCAATTTGATTTGGTTCAAACCCACCAGCTGCTCCTTGGAAACCATATGCAGGGTCCCTATGAGTCAGAAAGGACCCATTGCACTTAACAATAACACAACATAAAGTATATATGTATAATTAGGTGTGCTTGCTGTTATGAAAGCCAGATACATATGTGCCATCAGAAATTGTATACATAATGGAAATGTGTTTTTGGTAACCTATTTTAATTTATTTAATTTCAAATGTCAATGTATTGACTAAAAATTGTTATACTGCTCATGTTTAGTCAATTCCCAAATAATAAATTAACATAATTCAACATTATTAGAATTAGGGTTTTGGTATTTAAACATAAGTGTCACTAGAAACTGGACAATTTAGATTTTGCATATTTTTGAATTACCATCCTCACCATTGAAACAATAAATAACATCATGATAAATGGAGAAAAGATTAAAGTTGACAATCTTTTTGCTTGAAACCACCATTAACACTCATGAAAACAACAGTCAAGAAATCAAATGACATATTGCATTAGTCAAATCTGCTGCACAAGACCTTTTTAAATTGTTGAAGAGCAAAGATGTCAGCTTGAGGACTAAGGTGCGCCTGACCCAAGCCATGGTATTTTCAATCACCTTATATGCATGTGGAAGCTGGACAGTGAATAAGGAAGACCATAGAAAAATTGATGCCTTTAAGTTATGGTGTTGGAGGAGAATATTGAAAGTGCCATGGGCTGCCAAAAGAACCAACAAATCTGTGTTGAAAAAAGTGCAGCCAGAGTGTTCCTTGGAGGACAGGATGGCCAAACTTTGCCTCTCATACTTCAGACATAATGTCAGGAGGGACCAGTCGCTGGTGAAGGATATTGTGTTTGGTAGGGAGAAGGGTCAGAGAAAAAAGGAATACCGCCAGTGAGATGCATTGGCAAAGTGGCAGCATCAATGGATTCAAGCGTGGCAATGATAGTGAGGTTGGCCCAGGATCGGGCAGTGTTTCGTTCTGCTGTGCATAAGTTTGCTATGAGTTGGTACCGACTCAATGACACTTAACAACAACAACAACAACAATGTTCTAATACTTTTTAGTTAAGCAACCTTATTTTTCATGCTTAAATGACAAGTCATATAATATTACCTTTCTGCAAAACTAAAATATGGGAACACAATGTCACATGTGATGTGACTTGCCCCTTCAAGGCTATTTTATTTTGTCCTCATAAGCCCTTATTTTTCTATTATGCAACATCATTTCATTAACATATTATGTTCTTTCTCTTAAAGCATCATTCAAATCAATAAAAGAAACCGACATATTCAAATTTAAATATGATAAATAGTTCAAACTCTTCAAATACTATGTTTTTAAGATTTTTCCCCCCTGTGTGTTTCTGTTACTTTCCACCTCTTTTCCTTTGGCAATCTTACACATTGAGTTGTTTCTAAGTCCTCAATTTCAAATGTGCTTTTTATTGATCTCTATATCTTCACCCTCCCAACC
Organism: Chrysochloris asiatica; assembly: GCF_000296735.1. Classification (NCBI taxonomy): domain Eukaryota; kingdom Metazoa; phylum Chordata; class Mammalia; order Afrosoricida; family Chrysochloridae; genus Chrysochloris; species Chrysochloris asiatica. The sequence continues at coordinate 15,449,409 of NW_006408550.1, forward strand.
TTTAGCAATAGAAGGTTCTTCCAAATATGTTTTATATATATTAATACATGTGTCTACTTTTTGTGCACATGAACTTGACTTGTCTGACTTTATCCCTCATCCTTGCCTACTTGGTTCCTACTGAGTCAACCAGCAAGACTGAGCATCATTTCAACCCTGAACCTCCAGCTTGTGGTAGATGTCCCCTCCATGGTGAGAGAACTTAGTCATATTAACACTTCCCTCCCCGCCAGACTGTGAGTTCCTTGAAGACAAATTCTGAACTGAGACTGACCTGTTGTCACAATGCAAGGATCACATTGCACTCAGTGTGGTTGGAGAAATCAGTGGATGGATAAGCTACTGGGTGGATATTAAATGAAAACGCACAGTGTCCTCTGCTTGCCTAGACTTCTTCTCATCATCTTTATATATGTATGAGAAATGTCAAGATTCTAATCAAGTGGCCAGAAAAGCAACTTAATTTGGAATAACGAAAAAATAATTCCAAGTTTAATAATTATTGAAAAGATTTTGTTTTTTTCTTTTCAAGACAACCCCCCTGTATAGGATAATATTTCCTCTTTCATTTAGATTATATTCTGGAAAAGATAAAACAATAAATCATTAGGGATTCAGTAGTTTGTTTTTTAGCTTGGTTTTTTTATTTCCTCACAAATCATTCATTTGGTTAAATCTGAGCTCATTTTCAGCTGACAGATTTAGTAGGTTAACAAATTGAGATTTACTATCAGAGATCACAATTGGTATAAGATAAGCTTGCCATTTTCAAAATACTATTTTGGTTGGAGATGCCTGTTTCCAAAGCCGGAGCAGCAACTTTTGTCTTTTAACACCATTAGTTTTCTCACAGGGCCATTGTTTTCTTAATAGTTGAAGACACATTTCAAGAAAACACTAAAACTGTCTCTATAATGATTGCATTGAGTGATTCTCAGAGCTCCACATTTGTTTGAAAATAACTAATAAAGCTGGCCTTTTTCCAGACATCATACACATTTTGAATATTTATTTTTATTCAGGATTACAGTATAAACATATGTCTCCCTTCTTTCTGAAAGGAAGGCTGTCTTAGCTCACCTCATGCGTAGACTTAATAAACTCTCTACAATAAAGTAGTGTTGATTATTGCTTTGCGCGGTTGTAGCAGCCTCATTAGTTTCACTACATAGCTTGAAATGGTTTCATGCCAAATTAAAAATGTAGGTCATTCAAAGGACTAATGGCGCTAGTTCAGCATGAAGTGATTTCAAGCTCACCCATATCCAGCAGTTCATTTTCTTATTCCGGTGCAAACCACTTCTTGCAATGGTTATAATTAAATATGTCATTTTGATGAAAGCATTTATAATTATATTGTTAGTAATGCATGTCTTACATGCCCACCAGATTATGGAATATTTGAGGCAGTAATTATTTGTGCCTGATAAATTACTCAACAATTATTTTTCTTTAATTCCCTAGACCAGTGTTTTTACAAAAATATATCCCTAGAACACTGGTTCTACAGACTTAATACATGATATTTGAAGAAGGAAATAATGATCAAGTACACTGAGACAGTATAAGTTAAATCATGTTTCAATTTTCCAGGCCCTCTCAAAACCTAATCTATGAATTGACATATCTCAATAATATATCAATTACAATAAAACATGAAACACTTCTCATTCCTTGTTAAATTTGACTTCTCCATTATATCCAGCAGAATGGATTATCCCTACTATTGAACAAAACATCAAGTTATTTACTTAGTTATTGGAGATACAATGCATTTATTTACGCATTTGAGATTTTTAAAATTATAGAGTCATAGTGTTCTAGCTCTTTCCTTACTCTGTTCCTACCCAAACCCAAGTATTCAATGTAATTATATATTGTCAGTTTAAATATTGTCAACAACTCACAAGCAAAGCTAAGTAAAATGTATTGCTGTTCTTATTAGGATTCCAGTTTATGCTTGCATGCGTTAACCAAACAAAACATGTTTAAACATGACTTTGTGATCAGTGGATGGTTACAGACAACTTCCCTCAATAATAGACTTCTATTGGTCTCATTAGGGTGCCTTCAAAAAAAAAAATATATCTCTATATATATATATATGTGTGTGTGTGTGTGTGTGTGTGTGTGTGCAGTTGGGCTAAAAAATTAATTTTGAGGTAAGGGCTTATATCCAATTTTTAGCAAAATTCAAGTGGATATCTTCCCCCCAAGTCATTGAAGCTTTGTAAGACACTTATGGGAATGCTGCCCTCATAAAGCAATTGTTTTTAGGTGGGTCAAGAGTTTTAAGAAAGGTCAAGAAAACCCCAAAGCTCAGCCAAGGTGGGAAGACTTCCAACTTTCATAAAGGAAAAAAAAATAGTGGCGGAAGTATAGAAACAAGAATAACTCTTGATACCGTAACTACTGAAGGTGGGATCTCACATGCTGCTACATTTCCAATTTTAGGTTACATCCTGGCCTCTGCAAGTTTTCAGCTAGATGGGTGACAAAAGTAGTACACAAAAATTAGCTAACTCAAGTTTCTGAGCTTTCTTTAAGCAAGATGGAAGCTAATGAATATACTTTTGTATGAGTTGTAACCAGAGAGGCGTATTGGATATACCAATAGGATCCAGAAAGCATGGTCCAATCAGAACAATGGCTTTCAGGGCATCCGTTGGGCTACATAGATTCAAGGCATAGATAGCTTTTCAGAAGATTATGACAACTGTTCTTTGGGATTCCTAAGCAGAAATCTGGATAGATTTTCTTTAGAGACACAGTACAACCCCAGTGGCTTACTACAAAGAAGTTTTAAGAAAATCGAAGGCTGAGAAAATGCTCCTGCTCATTCTTCAAAGGTCACAATGGCTGTCCCACAAGAATGTCATTGGGAAACCTTACTCCATCTGTTATACAGTCCTTATCTTACCCTTTTAGACTTCTTTTTATTCCTAAAACTCAAATCTGAAGAGCACATGGTTTGAGTCCCTTGATGATGTCAAAACTGCTACTTTTAAATGTTATAAATGGAATATCATAACTTTTTTCAGAGAAATGCTGTTGTTATTGTTGTGAACTGTTGTTGAGTTGGTTCGGACTCATAGCAACCCTGCTTAAGGATTCTAAGAAGTAGCTGGAGGCCTTAAACAACCAACCTTGTGGTTAGCAGTCCAGCGCTTATCCTATCCTATAATGCCAAATTAGGACTCGGGGAAGAGTTGTTAAGTGCTATCAAGTCTTTTTCGTCTCATAGTAACCCAAATAGGCTTTCTGAAGAGCAGCTAGTGAGTTTGAACTCCCGAACTTGTAGTTTGCAATCCGGTTCAGATCCTACAGTACTCCACTGCCTTCAGAAGTTTATAGACCTAGCTGGAGAACATGGCAAGTAACAAGAGCTTCAGATTTTGATTTTTTGCTTAATAAAGGCTTTTATTTTAAGCAATTTAAAAAAACTTACCTTTACATGTATGTATTTTATGTGCTTATCATATGTATGTATGTATACATATATGTTTATATTTATAAAATACATATAATCCATAGATTAAAGACATTAATTTTTTAATTCATAAAATATACTTGAGTTCTTTTTATATCGGTGCATTAGATAGCTTATTGCTCATTTTTATAGCTACATAATATTCTGCTCTTTAGATGTAACAATGTATTAAAATTATTGTATACTGATGTGCCTTTGTTTCAATATGTTATTAATATAAAACTTGTACATATATTATTTTACAACTGTACTAGTGTGTATATATATATATATGGAGCTCTGGTAGCGTAGTGGTTACGAATCGGGCTGCGAACCTTAAGGTCAGCGGTTCGAAACTACCAGCTGCTCCG
>NW_006408550.1:15459380-15462385 GCF_000296735.1 Chrysochloris asiatica
TTTCTGACTCACAGTTACCTGATATGCAACAAAACACGCCATTGACTGGTCCTGTACCATCCTCACTATAGTTCATGCTCCTAAATGTGACCTCATTGTGGCAACCACTGCATCAAGCCATCTTGTTGAGAGTATTCTTTTGTTTTTGTTGTTGACCGTCTACTTTACTATGCATGATTTCCTTTTCCAAGAACTGGTACCTCCTGATGGATAACATGTTCAAATTACATAAGATAAAGTGTCACCATTCTAGCTTCTAAGCAGCATTCTAGCTGTACTTGTTTCAAGACAGGTTTGTTCATTCTTTAGGCTGTTCATGATATGCAGTAGGTATTTTGCTAGCACTATAATTCACATCCATTAGTTCTTTGTTCTTCCTTATTCATTGTCTAGCATTCGCACACATATGAGGTGATTGAAAATGCCACATCGATGGTCAGGAGCACCTTCATTCCCAAAGGGACATTTTTACTCCTTAACACTTTTAAAGAGGTGTTTTGCAACACATTTAATCAATGATAGATGTTAACGGATTTCTCGAATTCTATTTCCATGGAGGTTGACTATGGACCCAAGTAAAGTAAAATATCTGACAGCTTCAAAAGTTTCTCCATTTATCACGATGTTGCTTGTTTACCCAGTTGAGAGGATTTTGGTTCTTTTTGTACTCCATACTGAAGACTGTATTCTTTGATTTACAACATTAAATGCTAACATAATTTGTTCATCTATTAAGTTAAGCAATATTAATTATATTATTATTGATAATAACATATCATTAATATTATTTACTAACATAATATTATTCTACTAATTGAAATTAGAAACTTCTGGAAGAATATCTTGTAGAATTAGTGTTCTTACAAACATATGTTATACTATAAAGTATAATGAAGTTGGAAGGAAACTTTAAATTTGAGTTCAACTTCTTTATTATACAACAACAGAAAAAAACAAAACAAGGTAACACAGAATAGGACAGTAGATGCACTACCAAAATTTCTATTGTTTGAAAGAACTTACACTTACATGCATATCCAGAAGTAAGGCAAATGATCTTTGTAGAAAGAAATGAAACACATTTTTCTTTCTCTCTCTTTGAAGCCTGCCATTCTGTCCTGCTCATCACTATTGCCTTATAGAGACAATCAGCTCAGTTTTTTCAGCTATTTTGAACTTTCATCATGATGGATGAGCATTGTTCAGTGAAGCCTTTCATGAGGTATTGCAAATCAAAGTCAGAAAACAAATTTGAAACAGATCCCTCCATAGCACTGAGGATACCGTATGGTAGCATATTATAACAGTCAAGGTCAAAGCTTTTTCCTATTTTTTTTTTCTGAAAATACTAATTAAGTTTCCTTGGGCCAAGTTTGATGAATGAAATAAAGAGGTTCCCTTTTATGTCTTGAAACAATATTAAGTGTGTTAAAATCCCATCTTGGCCTCAGTACTTAGCAAAAATATTCAGACAACTGTGCCAATTACTGTATTCACTTGGCTTGCTAACCGTTTCTGATTTCTGGAAACCAATATGGACCTGTTTTCTTTAATCTCATTACATTTCTGAAGATTTTATTATGGATATAGGATCATATATGCTGTCTATTTTTTCCAAAGATTGCTGAGTCACAAGCTTATCTGTTTTCATAAAAGTGTTTTTATTTGAGAGGAAGGAGAATGATTAAGTCCCTGAAAGTGTTTGCTACATAATAAAACAAAAGAAACAAACAAAAAACCTCAACAGATATTACTGTGGGCACCAGGAAACGGAGTAGCATTTATTATATTTATGGGATTGATAATTGTTGTTTTGTTTAGTACCTTCGAGTCAGTTCTGACTCATAGTGACCCAATGTAAGGTTTCCAAGAAGCAGCTGCTGGATTTTAACCACCAACCCTGTGGTTAGCAGTCTAGTGTTTATCCTACAGTACTACACCAGGACTTCAGTGTACCATCTAAAAGTTGTTAAATCAAACAAATGTTGAGATTGATAACTGTATGAATGTTGGGAATATGGAGTATCCTTTTCAATTCTGTGCCTAAATTTTAGTAATTTTATGCCAAAGTTCAAAAACTTTGAAATAGGTAGGCCATCTCTTTCATGACAATTTCATCACCTTCTCTAACTTTTCTTTCTGTTTCAAAAATGACATTAGAATAACTTTCATGCATTTTTTGGGGGGTTATTCCTGGTGTGATGCTATAGGATAAGCACTGGATGACAAGGTATGTTTGAACTGTAAAATCTGCCATTTAAACCCACCAGCCACTCCATAGAAACTCTCTACAATGTCACTATGAGTTGGAACCAATTAGACGGCACTTAACAACATTATTTGCACACAATAGCATTTAAAATTACCAATTCCCTTCTTGAATGGTTATGAACAGACCTTTGCCTTTTGATTTTAGAGTTTGTCACCGCCACCTAAGACATCTGCACAGATAAGTGTCTCTAAAATGTTCTGTTTATAGAGATGGGAATTACCAAACAGGGACTGTAGGAAAAGAAAAAAATTTCATTTCAAATCTTTGCATAATTGTCATTTACATGTAGCAGATGAAACTGCACAACAAAATGAGTCAGTCAGTCAGATGTTCATTTCATGGAACACATCAGTGACAATGCACCTGCCTTGTCATAGGTACAACTATTTTGGAAAAAATAACATTTAACACAACTAACATAATGTTGCATACCACAATCAGAGCAAAAAGTTGGCATAGTAGGCAGTGGTGACATTAGTACTAAGAAGATTTTGGGATTAGTTATGGCTCTGTTGTTAATTTCTGTCAAGTTGGCTCAACTCATGTTGACCTTACTTATAACAGAATTAAACGTCGTCTGGTCCTGCTCCATCTTCATGGTCATTGATATATTTGAGTCTATTGCCTGAACTATTGTGTCAGTCAGTCTCATGGAGGTTTTGTCTCACCTTCACTCATCCTCTACTTTCCTAAACATGATGTTCTTTGCTAGTGATTGGTCTTTTCTGATGAC
>NW_006408550.1:15463233-15464532 GCF_000296735.1 Chrysochloris asiatica
TTAACAACAACTATATATATATAAAGTATATAATATATATATGCAGTACACACATGTGTATATATAGGTAATGTATATATACATATACATATCTATCTATCTATATCCTGTATAAGGTTTCTGAGGAGCGGCTGGTGAACTTGAACTGCCAACCTTGCAGTTCAAATGACTTTGCAATCTGGCGCATTAACCCACAGTACCACACCAAGACTCCATATACATACAGATATGTGTACATATATGCAGTGGCATCATAGTTTTGTTTTATACACATTTGTCTCATGAGGATTTAAAATTATTTTTCAGTGTGTCTAAGGGCAACTTGCATTTACTATTTTGGGACTTATCTGTCTATGTCTTTGCCCATTTTTTTATTGTGATATTTTTCTTTTGATTTTATCAGAAGTTCTGTTTATATTATGGAGAACTCTAATTTATAATTCAGAGAAAGAGTTAATCTCATATATATGTTGTTGTTAAGTGCAGTTGAATCGGTTCAACTAGTAGCAACCCTGTATAGGGTTTCTGAGGAGCGGCTGGTGAGTTTGAACTGCCAACATTGTGGTTCAAACTGACATGTTTAAATATGTCTTGTTTATAATAAACTTGTGCATATATGAAATGAAACCCTAGTAACAATACATTTTGAGTTATCCTTGTGTGATAGTTAAGATTTCCTGTCAAATAGACTGGACCAGGATCCTCAGTGGTTTGGAAACTTAAGAGGTGTGGCGCTGTGGGTTAATGAGCCAGACTGCAAAGCCGTTTGAATCGCGAGGCCGACGGTTCAAGCTCACAAGCTTCTCCTCGGAAACCCTATACAGAGTTGCTATGGGTCGGAATTGACTGACAGCACTTAACAACTACAACAACAATCCCACATGATGCCATCATCTATGAGCAACAAATCAGTCGAAAAGAAGTTTCTTCAAGGCATGATCTGTTTCCAATTTATTGAACAGGCGAAGCTTGTTTGCCTGTTTCTGAGTCTGGATCCTGCAACAGGCTTTTTTTGGACTTAAGCCAGTGGCCTACCCTATCATCTGCCAATCCAAGAGTAGTCAGCAGCTACCATCTTAACTGTCTGAGCTGACTACCAGCTGGCTGAGCTGCCAATATTGGTTCATCAGTCCTGCATCTATGGGAATCAAGCTTCCGGCCTGACGTCTGACCAATGGACTTAGAATGTGACCATCTCCTGGAGTCCTGTTGTATCGCTGTAGGAAAGCACTCTACTGCTAAATACAAGGTAAGCAGTTCAAACCATCAAGCCAGTTATAGTATTTATGAGTTAGAACT
>NW_006408550.1:15471257-15479010 GCF_000296735.1 Chrysochloris asiatica
TTTCATTTCAAATCTTTGCATAATTGTCATTTACATGTAGCAGATGAAACTGCACAACAAAATGAGTCAGTCAGTCAGATGTTCATTTCATGGAACACATCAGTGACAATGCACCTGCCTTGTCATAGGTACAACTATTTTGGAAAAAATAACATTTAACACAACTAACATAATGTTGCATACCACAATCAGAGCAAAAAGTTGGCATAGTAGGCAGTGGTGACATTAGTACTAAGAAGATTTTGGGATTAGTTATGGCTCTGTTGTTAATTTCTGTCAAGTTGGCTCAACTCATGTTGACCTTACTTATAACAGAATTAAACGTCGTCTGGTCCTGCTCCATCTTCATGGTCATTGATATATTTGAGTCTATTGCCTGAGCTATTGTGTCAGCCAGTCTCATGGAGGTTTTGCCTCACCTTCACTCATCCTCTACTTTCCTAAACATGATGTTCTTTGCTAGTGATTGGTCTTTTCTGATGACGGGTCTAATGTAAGTGAGCCAAAGTCTTCCCATCCTTGTTTCTGGTTGTATTTCTTCTAAGAATTATTTGCTCATTCTTTTGGCAGTTTATGGTATAATCAATATTCTACAGCAAAACCACAATTTAAATGTAGCAATTCTTCCTCTTTGATCTTCCATTTTAATTTTCCAGATTTCACAGGAATGTGAAGTATTTGAACAGACCATGGCTTGGGTCCGGTGTACTTAGTCATCAAAGTGAAATAGTTGCTTTAAAAACATTAAAGAAGCTATTTCATCATATTTGTCCAATGAAATACGTAGTTTTAATCTTAAAAAAATTAATAAAGGGAAATATGATTTAATCTAAATAAAATAAATTGAACCTATTTGCAAAAAGAGTTCTGCATTTATTGGAATGGTTGGAGAGAAATATAAATGCCATTTAACTTAAGGACTAGTAAGTCATTTGCAAATCAACTCATTTCAGGAATGGAAGAATCCTTGCCATTTCTGAATATCAAACTTTATACAGGTTTCAATTTTGAATATATTCTACATCAAAGAGGCAATTGTACAAAGTCTTCTCTTTTCCTAACGGAACAATTTATTTGTTTCAGTCAGCTCTCAGTGGAGGGACAACTAGTATAAAACCATCTCCTCAAACCAAAAGCACTGGAATATTCTGTTCTCTTGATTTATATATCTCGTCATATACTTATCTATCAATTTCTTCTCTATGCCCTAGCATTACATTTAAATGTTGATAAGCATGCAATCTTTCTTGAAGCCTAGGTCATTTCATATTTTCACAAAAACATGCTCATCCAGACTGAACCTGATGAGACCAGAGGTTCCTCTACTTGGTTGGTAGTTTGTTGCCTTCTTATGCTTCAATTACCTAATTTGTGAAATAGGGTTGAAAACAGTTGCCCTGGTAGCATAGTGGGTTAAGGGTTGCTAACTGCAAAGTCAGCAGCTCAAATCTTCCAGTTACTCCAAGAGAGAAAGGTGAGGCTTTCTGTTCCCACAAAAATTTCCAGTCTGGGAAATTCTGCTGTGAGTCAAAACCCATTTTACAGCACACAACCACCACCAAAGTGAGGATAGTGAGGTTCATTTCACATACTTTGGACATGTTATTAGAAGGGACCAGTCCCTGGTTTAAGTTGTCCTCCATATTTCATGCCCTACCTGTTTGATTTTGTTTACTGCAGATTTTGATTCAAGTAAAATGAAATCAACAACAACTTCAATAATTTCTCCATGATGTTGTTCATCTGTCTAATCATAGTTCAAATTTCTCTCTGCATGTACTCACTTCTGTGGATGTCATTATACTCACATTTAAAATACAGATAATGATATCTGGAGTGCTGCTGTTCAAAAGTTCAAAAATCACTTCTGGACTTTTGGTGTGGCATGATAGAATAAGCACTGGTCTGTAAACTACAACATCAGTGGTTCAAACCCACCAGTTTCTCCTTGGAAACCCTATACAGGGTCTCTATGAATTGAAATTGACTAGATGGCACTTATCAATAACAAAAAGTATTACCAAGAAACAAAGTCAAGTTAAGCCACATGCCATATTGGGTGTGTGAAGTAGAATAGTCAACCTTTTGATGGTTAATAGCTTAATTTCTAATAAACCTACCAGGGTAAGGTTGTATTAAGAAATACATGTATACTTATGCACTTACATATGAAATACAGCTTGCAGAGAGACAGCAGACTCTAGCATTTATAAGCTTATGTGGATTCTATAGCCAAACGGCCTAAACCAGAATCTAGTTTGCTACTTATTAGCTTCTGTACCTTAGGAAGATGATTAACCACTTTGTGATGCACTTTCCTCATCTATAAATACAATGATAATAGTATCATCTACCTTAGAGGTTTTACTTAAGATACTTGAATGAGTAGTAAGCTGCCTGACAATATTATTATTAGTTACCACTACTAATTAAGGAGGAACATGGTGACTCTGTAGGATACACACTAGACTGCAAGCCACAAGGTCAGCTATTCAAGCTCACCAGCAACTCTGAATGAGAAAGATGAAGGATTTTTTCTCCCACAAAGACTTACAGCCTTAGAAATCCTACGCAGGGTTGCTATGAATCAGAACATATTCCAGAACAATTAACAATGACAACATACTTTAACTCACACAGACTTAGAAAGCTCATTCTTTTATTTATTTCTCCATTCCTTAAAATCTGTTTGAAGTAAAGACAGTGCAGCTTGCTACTGTTATTGTGAAGTGCTCTCAAGGTGGTTCCTACTAATAGCAATCCTATGTAGTGTTTCAAAGGAGCAGTTGGTGGGTTTGAACCCCCAACCTTGTGCCTAGCACTACAGTGTTTTTTCTACAGTGTTGGAAAAATACCAGGACTCCACAGCTTACTATAGTCAGATAAATCAATATTATTATTCAAGCTCTATTGACTATAATACTTCGGCAAAGTTTTCAAACCTTTGAAATCTCAATCCCACATCTAAAAATTGAGACTAATAAATTTTTTTGTTACATGGGGTATTAAATGACAGAATTTGTTTTTCTTGAAAAAAAAAAAAAGTAAGAGGAAGAAGATGGAAGAAGAAGAAAGAAAAAAAAAAAGAGAAATTTCATCAACATGAAAAAAATTTAACAGTCAAACATTTACTTATTTATTTTTAGGATTTTAAGCATTGAATCAAAAGTGTGTGTCACACACTGTGGGGTTTTCGGTATTGTCTAACTGACTGAAGGATTGAATCAATGGAGAGATCCCTGTAATTGAACAGAATAAATGAAAACTATGATGTATCTCTATGTGGATCAGCCTTTCCCCGGTCTACACCTAATATATTACCCCCGCTTCATCCACGCTCAACTCACCATCTTTTTCAGGTGATGCTGTAGGATAAGCACTGGACTGCTCACCCAATAGACACTCTCTGGGAACAAGATGAGTCTTTCTGGTCTGGTAAAGATTTATAGCCTGAGAAACCATATATAGAATTGAATTGATTGCAGTGGGGTGAGTACTTTCACTTGCTCTTCTTTCTCTTTTTCTCATTTTATTTCAGGTTACTTCATAATTTCTCTTCAAACTTCAGTTCAAATTTTACTATTTCTGAGAGCTCCTTCCAAATCTTCCCAAAGTCCTCATTAACGGTGTTGCCTTTGTTTTTCGATGGCGTCTGGTCATAGAGTTGTTGTTGTTAGGTGCCATTAAGTCTGTACCAACTCTTAGTGACCCTATGTACAATAAAATGTCCAGTCCTGCCCCAACCTCACAATTGTTGTTACACTTGAGCCCATTGCTGCTGCCACTGTGCCAATCCATCTCATTGGGGCCTTCCTCTTTTTCTCCAATCTTCCATTTTACCAAACTGATATAGCCTTCTCCAGGGTCTGGTCCAAACTGTTAATATGTCAGAAGTATGAGAGATGAAGTCTGGCCATCCTGACTTCCAAGGACCATTCCAGCTGTACATCTTTCAACACAGATTGTTTGTTTTTTTGGCAGTCCATGGTACTTTTAATATTCTCCTCCAACACCATAGCTCAAATGCATCAATTCTTGTACAATCTTCTATATTCACTGTCCAAATTTCACATGCACCTTAGGCCTCAAACTGACATCTTTGTTCTTGAACACTTTAAGTATGAAGTCACTTAAAAATATGTAATATTCTTAATTAATATTATTTTGAGAATATACATGTTTTGACTTAACAAATGACTTTTTAAAAAATCCCTGTTCCCTGTTGATATGTGTGAAATTTCATAGAACTGCACAACTCGCACTATACTATTGTATAACCTTTAGTTATCATAGACTAGGAGATAAATAGCCATGGTTTCTTGATGTTTTTATGATTAGTTATTTTTCTAAATTATCTCCTACTCAGTCAAATTATGAAACTCATTCTATTGTATTGTAATCATTTGGTTAAATGTCTCACTTGCTTTGGTCCTGAACTCTTCAAAGTTGAAAATTATCTTTAGCTTAAATTTGTTTAATTGTACAATACATAAAAAAATATAAAACATAATATATATTGATTAACAATTATAATTAATAATCATCTAAATCTAATCTAATTCAAGCACAAGATTATTACTCAAATTTAGTATCTGATTTAATTAAGGATTTTTATATCTTATCATGTCATGTTTCCTTTTTTTTTCTCCAAAAGAATTTTAGAATTTGTTGGTGCAAGAATCAGTAAAAGGACCAAAGAAACAACATAGGACAAATCAGTTTCATGAATATGAAGTTTTCAAGGCAGGCTGTTATAAAAAGGTGGGCTTTAAAAAAGTAATTTACTGGGTGAATTGATCAGTCATATGAATAAAAACAAAAAGATAAGAAAAATAAACCCTTGGACTCTACCCCATACCAAACACAAAAATTAATTAGACAAAGCATGAATGATAAAACAAAAAACGGTTTAGATGAAAACATCAAAGAATATCTGCAAAATTTAGGGTATGAAGACAGGTCTAGTGTTAACCATAGAATGAATGACTGGTTGGACTTTATTAAGAACTCTGTTCATTAAATTCATTAAGAAAAGCATATTCACTGAGTAAAGGCAAACAATGATAAAGAAGAATATATTTGCAATATGCATATCTAAAAGCACTCAAATTCTGAATACATAAAAGTAGTTCAAGTTAATTATAAAATGAGAAGCAGCCCAATTTAAAAACGGAATGGAATAGGCTCATTTGAAAGCTCCAAAGTTTTAAAACAAAGCCATGAAATCATCTTTAGTTAAATGTAGTTCTAAGAAGGAGGAAAGGATCCTTTTCACAACAAAAAGAGGATTGTTGGATACATTATTTGAGGACTGTCAGCAGACCAGCTGATGTTTACTATAGGAGAATATGTAATACAAGTGAAGTTCATGATTCTGCACAGCCCGGAAGAAAGAATTACTTAGACAAGATTGCAACTCAACGTAGGGAATGGTGTCAATTGCGTCTGTTTGGAATAAAAGATTTTACAGTAATAAAATTAACTTAATGGACTAGTTCATTCTTTTCAAATGTGCTGTTAAAGTTTACTATTGAAACACTTGCTCTCCAGGGAATTACCGTCCCTTCAATTTATTTGCAGTTTCTGTCCTATATAGTGCTGTGATTATTTTTTTCCCAGAAAGATGAAATAACAACAGTACAGTAAATCACAAATAACAAAAGCAATTGTACTGGGGCAAAAACAAAAAAAGTATTTGAAACTTTACATAACAAATAACATACTTAAATCAGATTTTAAACTGTGGATGATTTCATTTTTAGACTCCTCTAAGAAGACTAAAGAACATGAAGAGTGAGGCTAAGAAGCAAACTACTCAGAAATGTATAGCATCACAGAATTACCCCCTATAGGCTACCTCTCATGACTCATCTATTTATTAACAACCCCCTAAAATCTCTATTCATGTGGAAATTCAATGGTTTCCTATAATAGTTTACACTTGAAAATCTTTATCTTCCTCCAAACTTCTAAATAAGCCCTTGACTTCTATTGATTTGCTGTGCATAAATTTGTTGTTGTTAAGTGTTGTTGAGTCAGTTCTGACTCATAGTGAACCTGTATAGGGTTTTCGAGGAGCCACTGGTGAGTTTGCACCTCCAAACTTGAGGTTGAAACTGACCTTGCATTAAGCCACAAAACCACACCAAGACTCCTTTATTCTCCTACCTCTTTGGTACCTTGTCATATTTCTCTTTTTCGAAGGATACCTCTTCTATTATTAAAGAGCTACTCCTGGAATGAAAACCTGTATTTGAAATGGACACAAATCCAATAAAACAAGAAATCTCTGGCTGGCTTGTCTCAGATCTCTCCAAGCAGATTTTAAAATCTAATGCTATTAGATCAGTTGTACCAAACAATCTCCATAGTGAAATGTGAACAAACTGATGTAGGACCTTAATTACCTCAGTAGATTAGTTTCTCAAAAGAATCATAATTAATGTTTGATTTAATAATTTAAATAAGGTGTGTGCATCACAAGGGCAAGAATCTTGGTGTGGCAGAATTGAATATTTTGGCATTTAAGAGAAAATTTTAGATTATCTAGTTCAGTTGCTTCAGCATCCCCCTGATACTGATAATATTTTGTTGTTTATATTTTATCAAGCTTCATAGTCGTTCTTTGTAAAAATACTGGTCATGAGAAAGAGTAACATCAAGATATTTGTAATTGCTACTTTTTTTGGAGTGAAGTAAATGCTAATTTTCATACAACATTAAAAATATCCTATAACTATCATTTCATTTCATTCTGCTGTGCATAAGGTCAAGAGCCAATGATACTGAAAGAGGAAGTCCAAGGTGCATTAAAGGAATTGACAAAGAACAAGACACCAGGAATTGATGGAATAAAAATTGAAATCTTTCAAGAAAGTGAGGCGGCATAGGAGGCACTCAGTTATCTCTGCCAAGAAATTTGGAAGACAACTTCCTGGCCGACTGATTGAGATCCATATTTGTGGCCATTCCAAAGAGAAGTGACCCAATGGAATATGGAAATCATCAGACAATCTCTTTGATATCTCATGTGAGTGAAGTTTTACTAAAGTAATACAGAAACAGCTGCAAGCATACATTGACAGAGAACTTCCAGAGGTTCAAGCCGGATTCAGAAGAGGCCGTGGAATGAGGGATATCATTGCTGACATCCAATGAATCTTGGCTGAAAGCAGAAAATATCAGAAAGATGTTTACCTGTGCTTTATTGACTACGCAAAGGCTTTCAATTGTGTGTATCATGACAAGCTATGGACAACATTGCAACGTATGAGTATTGCAGAACATTTAATTGTGCTCATTAAGAATCTGTAACTGGACCAAGAAGCAGTTGTTCAAACTAAACATGGGGACACTGAATGGTTTAAAATTAAGGAAGGTGTGTGACAGTGTTGTATTCTTTCACCATTCTTATTCAACCTGTATGCTGAGCAAATAATCCAAGAAGCTGGGTTCTATGAAGAAAAACATGGCATCAGGATTGGAGGAAGACTCATTAACAACCTACAATATGCATATGATACAACCTTGCTTGATGAAAGTGAAGAGGTATTAGAACATTTATTGACGATCAAAGAGCACAGAAATGTGTTTTACATCTCAATTTCAAACAAAAATCCTCACCACTGGACCAATAAACAATATTCTTATCAATGTTGAAAAGTTTGAAGTTGTCAAGGACTTCATTCTTCTTGGATCAACTATCAACACTCATGGAAGCAGCAGTCAAGAAATCAAACAATGTATTGCATTA
>NW_006408550.1:15481540-15482139 GCF_000296735.1 Chrysochloris asiatica
AGGATTAAAGCAAAAGGTCATCAAGAAGACAAGAAATAAAGAAAGAAAAGATGAAAATGTATGTCATAAGAGACTCTGAAACTTGATCTCCAGTGTAAAGGTGCTAAAGTGAACACAAGAAATGAGGAGGTAAAAGAGCTGAACAGAAAATTTTAAAGGGCAGCTCAAGAAGACAGAATCAAGTATTATAACAATTTATACATATACAAAGATCTGAAATTAGAAAATCAGAAGGGAAGTACCAGCTCAGCTTTTCTCAAGCAGAAAGGACCGAAGAAAAATATTCAACTCTCGATTTGAAATATTGAAAGATTCTATAGTCAAAACATTGAATGATGCAGAAAACATCCAAAGAAGATGGAAGGAATACAGGGAGTCACTGTACTAAAAACAAAACAAAAAATGGTCAGTGTTCACCATTTCAAGAGGCAGCATGTCATCTGGAGTCAATGATACTGAAGGAAGAAGTCCAAGGTGTACTAAAGACATTAACAAAGAAAAGGGAGCTGGGAATTGATGGAATACAAATTGAAATCTTTCAACAAACTGATGTAGTACTGGTGTTGCGGACCGTGTAAGACTGGTCAGAGGTTCGAGGC
>NW_006408550.1:15482239-15492779 GCF_000296735.1 Chrysochloris asiatica
TAAGGTGGAGGGCAAGAGAAAAAGAAGAAGACCCTCAATGAGATGGATTGGCCAGGTGGCAGCATCGGCAGACTCAAGCATGGCTAACAATAGTGAGGTTGGCCCAGGATCAGGCAGTGTTTCATTCTGCTGTGCATAGGGTCGCTATGAGTCAGTCCTGACTCGATGGCACCTAACAACATCATTTGATTTTATGTATAAAAATAAATTACACAGGATTGTCAGAGATGGCAAATTATGTGTGAAGTTTAAGTGTTCTTGATTTTTTCCTAAACTCTGAGGGTAGAAAGTCAACGTGAGAATTGTAATACCTGAGTCAATATTCAGTCATTAAGCAAATAATAACAGATTTTGGAGATTATCATGGATCCTGCAATTTAAGTAATTCAGTTGTCTATTGTAATTTATTATAATTCAATCTGGTAACATTATATCTGGTAACATTATATTAATTATATCACACTCTATGAATACAAGACACAACATTAAAAGCCTAAAAAAAAGAATCAACTGTAATATCTAAAGCAGATGATTTAGTGTAGCTGGCTATGAATATATATTTATACACAAATTATAATTATGTGCTTGTCCTTTATAACCATGATTCTGGTTGCTATTATTATGCCCCTATATATAGCTTTGATGAACATGTACAGTGATCAGCTGATTGTTCTGCTCATACAATCATGTGAGCTCTCTGGCAAGTTATTATTTTGGCCTCTACCAATGGAGTCTATCTGTCTCCAGAAATGCTTCTGTGTTCTTGTAGACAAGCCA
The DNA here is from genome assembly GCF_000296735.1 of Chrysochloris asiatica. Lineage (NCBI taxonomy): Eukaryota > Metazoa > Chordata > Mammalia > Afrosoricida > Chrysochloridae > Chrysochloris > Chrysochloris asiatica. The sequence continues at coordinate 15,483,017 of NW_006408550.1, forward strand.
TGTTTTCCTTCAAGCAGAGTCATGCTGCTGCTGATTGCTTTATTCCAAACTATTCTAGAAGATGCTTCTTCTCCCTGCTTTGACACTGAGACCACATTGCTTCCTATTATTCCCTGCATATTCTCGAAGAATTAATTCTGTCTTCCTTTCCTACAGTTCTCCCATTTTAGGTCATTCAACTGTCTCAGAGTTAACATTAAGGTCAAAGTCTTTTTTAAAGAATGAAAATCCCCTTATGGATGAGTTATAATGAGCACCATTTCTCCCTTCAGTGATTTATAGGAGACTTTGTGCTTCTACTTTTAAGTGGAGCTGTGGTGTGTGGAAAATGAAAGTCTTCCTCAGAATGTGTGAAAATTACATGAGAATTAAAGGCATCCTTTATACTGCTTTTACTGGGTCACAAACTACAAAAACAAAAGACATAATTGAAAATAAATGAATTATTTCTTGCTTCAGATAGTTTGAAGATATTAATAGCAACTGTGACCGTAGTCTGAGACGTCCAAAAAGAAATATCATAGTAACTGTATCTTGGATTTTTGTTTATTTTTCATGTATTTGATGAGCATTTGCCAAATATTTTCTTGTCCAAAAGTCATTGAAATAACCAATCTAACTGATCACATTCCCATTTTAGAAGGACATATTATAGAACATAAAACAAACATGAAATTCATTGGCACAGCATTCTTTTAAAGGAGATGCTCATCTGAATTGTTCCAAATATAAGTCAGTTTAACCTAGAGTTGTTCCTATTTTTCCCAGTTGCCTCGGTGTTGATTCTGATTCAATGCAACCCCGTATAGGTCAGAGGAGAATTGAGCTTCAAAGAGTTTTCAGTAGCTGGTTTTTAGAAGTCACTCACCAGACCTCCCAGGTGGCTCTGTGTAAACACAGAATTCTAGTCTTTTGGTTAGTAGCACTTGTTTGCTGTACCCAGGGATTCCTGAAACAGTTTGTTGTTGTTAAGTTCCTTTGCCAACATAGTTGATAGTCCATACTCCTAATGAGTCCAGACCAAATCCACTGCCATCTAGCTCCTTCCAACTGATTGTTGTTGTAGTTGATGTTAAGTGTCGTCAATTCATCGACTCTTTGCTACCCTGTGTAAGGTTTTCGAGGAGGGGCTGGTGAGCTTGAACTACCGACTTGTGGTTCAAACTGACCTTGCAATCCAGAGCATTAGCCAACAGCATGTTGTTGGTGTTAAGTGCTGTCGAGTTGGTTACGACGTTTAGCGACTGCATGTAGGGCTTCTGAGGAGCAGCTGGTGACCTTGAAAAAATGACTTTATATTGGGTTTCTGAGACAGTAAATCTTGATTCGAGAATACAGCCTGGTTTTTCTCCTATAGAACCACTGACCAACGTCTAGTGCATAGCACCACCTTATTGTTGTTGTTAGTGGCTGTCCAGTCTGCTCCGACTCGTAGCGACCCTATTCACAACAGAACGAAATTGCTAGGTCCTGCACCAATCTCACAATCATTATTATACTTGAATTCATTACTGCTGCTAATATGCCAATCTATCTCGTTGGGGATCTCCCCTCTTTTTCACTGACCCTGCACTTTACCAAGCATGATATCCTTCTCCAGTAACTAATCCATCCTGATAATATATCTAAAGTATCAGAGAAGTTGGTCATCTTGGCTTCTAAGGAGCATTCTGTTTGTAACGCTTCCAAAACAGATTTGTTTGTTCTTCTGGAAGTCTATGGTACCTTTAATAGTCTTCTCCAATACCATAACTCAAATGCATCAATTTTTCTATCGTCTTGATCATTCATTGCCCAACTTTCACACGCATACAAGGCTATTGAAAATACTAAGGCTTGGGTCAGGCACACCTTAGTCCACAAACTGACATCTTTGTTCTTCAACACTTCAGAGAGGTCTTGTGTAGAAGACTGGCCTAATGAAATACATGAGTGTTGATGATAGATCCATGAAAAATGAAGTCCTCTACAACTTCAATCTTTTCTTCATTTATCATGATGTCATTTATTGGTCCAGTGATGAGAATCTTCATTTTCTTTATACTGAGGTACAAACCATACTGAAGACTTTGTTTGTTAATCTTTACCAGTAAGTATTTTACCACATGTAAAATACTGGGTTTTCTAGAGAAGTAAAACACATGACTCTTATATATGTAAAACACCAAGTCACCAGTTGAAAACATAGCAAGCTTTTATTGCATGTCTATTATATTGGGAACAGACCACATCCCAAAGAAACATTCTTTCATTTGATGGGCTACTGGTAGTCAATCATCATAGCTTTAACTATGCCTGTATTAGATTTTGCCATGAGAATAACCACATCTCTACTGCCAACCAACTAAGAATCCTGGCCCAGTCAAAACATTAACTATCAGAGTCCACCCCTTCTCAGCTTGGCACCTATAAACTATATGCATAATCTCTAAACAAAAAACATTGTGAAGTCATACTTGCACCTAACATGATAAAACTAACACACATGCAACTGAAAATACACTGGTCCTATTCAAATCTTATGTTCTAGCAATGAACCAATAATTAAAGCAAAAATATGTGATGCACACATGCAAACAAAACAAAACAATATATATTCAAAACAATTACAGACCTCATTTCTGCAACTGGTCACATGGTTGCAGTTGGTATTTAGAACTACCTTCTTCAACTCCCCATTCTATATTCCCTTTGCTCTCAGTAAACACATTAGCTGGTTGTGATTCTCAGCCAAGTGGGGTGACCCAAAACTTCATTCCTGAAGTGTCTAGGCTATTAGTCTTCATGTTGGAATTAGGTTGCTGTAGTTTACCGTTGAATTTAATCACTGGACAGGATAGTACTAAAAGATACCTAAATAATCTCTTGGATTCCACACATATTTGTCTTTGCCTTCCTTATGTAATGTCAAGTCAATCATTCCCTCGTTAATCAAGATCAATCACACCACCCAGTACAGTAACTCTCTTCTTTGGCTGTTGACTCAGAGACATGAGGAATGCAAAATAGCCGAGGCATTCTTAACTTCCAGTTCAGGGCATTCTGTGCTGTGTCTCCAGGTGGGAATATCTTCCCTTTGGAACTAAAAATCCAGACTTGAAGAGCATAGGTTCACAGAGACAGGAAGCAAAACATTTTCAAGTTGGTCACTAGGAGTAATAGTGAATGCTGCCACTCCCATTTTCACTCCTTGGTTCCTGGACCCATGAATCCTGGAAATAGGGAAAACAGCACCATAAATCGGACACTGGTTTAGCTCATAGACAGCCTCCTGGAGAACATTGCCCCAACCCTGAAAGGAATTGCCACCTAGCTGCTGCTGTAATTGTCTTTAGAAAGTCATTCCATTGTTCAGTCTATGTCACCTTAACCTCAATGAAATCATCCAAATATTTCCTCTTGTGATGTTTTCATGGTTGTTAAATGGAACATATTTTTAGACACTGCTCCTTATGTAGAAATATGTAAATGCAAAATTCAAGTCAGAAATAGTCTTGTCTACAATACAGTTCCTGCAACAGGGCTAGGCAAATAACTCATTTAATTTATACTTCCTACATGGGAAGGATCGAAGGAACTGTTTTTGTAAGCTATTGATAATTTGTTCCACTTAATAACCTTTATAACCCTTTTGGTTTAGTTCTATCTTTTTTTGATATCAGTATGCTTGTGTAAACATTTACAAAATAATCTTTAGAATGCTTTTAGGGAGGCAAGAGTAGTGAAGAGGACTGCATGAGGAAGTCTAAGAATCTAGTTTCATTCAATAGCATTTGCGTAAAGAAGCTTTATAGAGCAGCAAAAGGGGGGAAAAGACTTTACTTCAAATACAGTGTTGTGCTTTTCTAAAGTCCTGATAAAAAAGCACATGAAAAAATAGAAAATAATGTCCTGCTAATGTCTGACCAAAGGAAAATTACATAGAAATACAGCATTACAGTCACCTCTGCTTAAATGAGTAACAGTCAAACAGATACAATGATAATAAAATATTAGCATGTTTTAGAATCTGCTACATAAGATCTCTTTTCTCACATGAGACTTAAAGTTAAATAATTGAAATATTTCATGAACTTTTGAGCCATAATTGTCATTTCTATATTAGCTTCTCATATTTTCTCAGATTTTTTATATTTTCTGTTTCACGTTTAGTGAAGATGGATTACTATAATTTATATCATCAGAGCTTTTACACTTAGAATTTGTTTGATCGTTAGTATAAGCATATTGATGATCTGTTTTGCATATGGATTCTATTATTTAGAGAGTTAGGGCAGCACTCATTTTTCTTTGAACTAAGGAAACAATTTTCTGCCCTGCTTGGAAAAAAAAAAAAAAATCAATAAAATACTGGCTATTTTTTCTGGGCTATGCAAAACATACATTTAAAAAAAAAAGAAAATTAAAAGAGGACAACTTTGTAAATATTCAAGAGTCTGACTGAAGTAATTATTTACTTCCCATTAGACTTGAGTTTTTATACTTCTATTGTGGTGAGCAGGGGTTGTAAAGGGATTGAGAGGAACTTGAATTTAATCCTAAAATATCAGGTATATTGTTAAGTGCTATGGAGTCACTTTCTACTCATAGCGATCTACTCATAGCGATCCTGTATAGGGTTTCTGAGCCTTTAAACATTTTGCGGGAGCAGAAAGCCTCATCTTTTTCCTAGGGAGCAGCTGGTATGCACTCTTTTATGAACAGTCCAATGTGATGAATATTTTCCTCTGTTTTTTGTGTATCCTAGCAATCTGCAACTATCCCCAAAAATGTTATTCATCGACATTTATGGTTTAGATGACAAATGAATCTTTGTTTTCTATTTTTTATTATGCCTGAGAACTCAAGAAAAACATCATTCAAATGAACAAACATACATGTTTGTTCTGTGTATAAATATATTTTATAAAAAACATTAAAGTATTCCATGAGTTAGGAATGAGCAGTTATGATTCAGGAATGAGGACTTAAGAGAATGATTTCTGTTTAGTTAGTTGGACTTTGCACATACTAGTTTTTTCCCTTTATCTTGTATTTCCTTTTTTTATGACTTACTATATTTCTCGATAATCCAATCCCGTTTTCTTTCATCCTAGTTTATAGAAGAATTTACCTTGTGTCTGCCTAAGTGGAGACAAGAATATGACTTCTCCTATTTTTCTCTTTGATAACTTAGCCTGTCATGGTATTACTATCTGTCAGGAGATCACAGATCTTCACCATCGGAAACTTCACTAGTAACTATGGCAATGGGAGAAGAAGATGAAAAAGTGTACCATGATACTTACAGGCTTTATTTCAGAGGTTTTATATGTAATTTCTGCTTACATTTGAGTAGATATGTACTGAAAAATGTAATCCTACCAGATGTCTTCTAGGTAGAAGAGAAGATACATACCAAGAGCACTAGAAAATGTTGTCCTAACTATGTACTATCCTCCAACTGGGACAGGAGTAGAGAATATATAAGTCACTAGTAACTTGTCATTCTAGAAAGTAAAAGAGTACTAAAATGTTTTTTTAAAAATCATAATGATAGGTGTACTTCAAAGGTACAAGAGAGCCTATGGAATGAGCTCCCAATCACGAAAACTGGAATATTTTGTGCAATAAAATAAATAATGTAATATCAGATCACAATCCATTGTGTAAGAAAAGTATCTATTTTTCCACACTTATAAATAACTGATTGAATGAATTGAAAAATAGGATTTTGTTGTTGAGTCGGCTCTGACTCACAGAGACCCTGTAAGGAGTGGATTTGTTGTAGTTATGTGCCGTGGAGTAGGTTCCGACTCATAGCGACCCTGTACAGGGTTTCTGAGGCTGTAAGTCTTTACGGGAGCATAAAGCCTCATCTTTTTTCCCGTGGGACATCTGGTAGTTTCAAACTGCTGACCCTGAGGTTAGCAGCCCCATTCATAATCACTTCACTACCAGTGGATGGAACAGGCAAATCTTTCATGCAAAAGAAAGTTTAATTAATTTATATGATATTTTCACCCAAGGAGTTGAAGCATACCTCTCTACTTCATAAATGGGGTTTATCCTTATTGACTACCTTAGAAAGAGTAAAATTTTAAAAGGAAGAGGGCCATACCCTTGCCTAACAAGCACTGCCTCACACAGATGATCAAGGTCAACATTGTTGCTGTCTTTAATGACCATGAAAGTGACCCCAAGTCATGGTGACTTCACGTACAACAGAACGAATTGTTCTGCCTGTTCTTGCCTCGTCCTACTCCACTCTCCATCAGCTGCAGATAGGACTGTTGTGATCTTTCAGGCTTTCATCCGATGATTTTCATAAGTAGATCTCCAGGCTTTCTTTATAGTCTGTCTGTTTCAGAAAGCTCTACTGAAACCTGATCAGTGTCCCAGCCACACACAAACCTCCACTGACATGCTGATGATAGCTGTACATGAAGGGCAATGGTCAGAACCTCTGCGATCTTTCTTCCAAAATGCACAACCCCAATCTAATCATAAGAACACCATCAGACAAATTCTATCAGTGAGGCACTTTATAAAATACCTGAGCAGCACTCCTCAAAAATGCCAAGATACTTAGGCTCCAAGAGCATGCTAAAAAGACATGATCATTAAATGCCATGGATCGTGAATGGAATTCTAGAACAAAACAAAAAAGATTTCATAAAAACCAAGGAAACATGAATACAGTAGAGACTTTTGTTATTGTTAGGTGCCATTGAGTCAGTTCTGACCTATTGCAACCCTATGGACAACAAGGAAACACCCTGAACACTGTGCCGTCCACACAATTGCTACTACTTTTGAGTCCATTGTTGCTGCTATGGGGCAGTACATTTAACTGGGGGTCGCCCTCTTTTTTGCTGACCCTCCAGAGAACATCAAGCATGATGTTCTTCTCCAGAGACAGGTCCCTCCTGTTAATATGTCCCAAGAATGGAAGGCAATGTCTGCTCATCTTGGTTTATACAGAGCATTTTTGTAGTACTTCTAACACAGATGCATTTGTTCATCTTGCAGTCCATGATACCTTTAATATTGTTCTCCACACATTAACTCAAATGCTTTAATTCCTCTGTGGTCTTCCTTAGTCATTGTCCAATGTATATGAGGTTATTGAAAATACTATGGCTTGGGTTATGTGCACTCTAGTTTTCAAGCTGACATTGTTGCTTATGACATTTTAAAGAGGTCCTTAATTAATAAAAATACATCAACAGTTTTCTCAATTATAACAAATTTACAATATAATGTACATGGAGGTCAAATAAGTACTGGGGGAAATGTGTGCCCATATATAAGAATATATGTTCTCTTTACAATAGCGGTAGGAACGTCCAGCCTGCAGGCTATATAAGGCCAGTGAAATCATTTGGTCTGTACCTGCCAAAGCAATTGCAGGTATGACTCAAAATTCAATAAATCTAGGAGCTTTTTGCATAGCAATATAAATTTATATTAAGCAAATGATAATAAAAGTGTAATTTTTGAAGGACAAGCAAGGAACGTCCATTACGGGATAGACAGGATACATATGAGTACATGATGGGACAGACATAAATGCTTCTGGTCAGCTGTCCACGTCTGTCTGCCTGTATTGTCATGATTCAGAGGACAGTCATGAAAACCCTGTACAGGGTCCCTATGAGTTGGAACCGATTCCATGTCACGTCACGAGGATGACCATATAATGCATATTGTTGTTGTTGAGTGCCATCAAGTGAGTTTCAATCTATAGCTACCCTGTATAGGGTTTTTAAAGAGTGGCTGGTGACCTAGCACTTTTGGTGGACATGTAATATCACATGTCTCACCAAAGAAACGCATTTCCAGCCATATTGTTGTTGATATAGTTAAGTGCTGTGGAATCGAGTCCTAACCATAGTGACCCTGTCTAGGGTTTCTGAGGAACAGCTGGTAGGATGAACCACTGACCTTGCGGTTCAAACTGACCTTGTGGTCCAGCGCATTAATTAAATGCTTGACCAAATATGGCAGGCTAATTTTGAAGTTGATAATTTTTTATAGCCCATGAAGGATGTTATAAATATCCAAATAGCCTTTGGCAGAAAAAAGATTCCCAAACCTTGCTTTACAAATTTTCTGTTTAGTTCTATTCTAAATTAAATTTTAATTGTAAAAATCTACCATTGAAATTATTATCTATGACTATTAAAATGTCATACAATTTTTAAGTGCAATTAATTTCATCCAGAAATGTAACACAAAACTTTAGTTAAGCTACAAAAAAATCTGTCAAATTTCTAAAGAATAATGATAATTAATACAATTAACATTTAATACCTGTCATTTTCACTTAAAATTATTATTATAGATATAGGCACATCTTTAAATATTTATATTCATAAAATTAAAAATAAATATGATTAAATTAAAATTCCTGTGCAAAGCTGTATAAAGTATATGGCAAATAAAAGAGCATAAGGAGAAAATAGTAAAGATAAAAGCAAAGCTGAATTAATAGCAATACCATTAACTAGTTTAAAATTACTATTTTTTAAAATACATTTATAAACATAAAAATAATTGATAACCTAATTAACAAAGGAAGGAAAAAGTATAAAAAAAAACCCTAAATTAAACATGACTAGGAGTAAATTTAAGGAGCTCTGGTAGCATAGTGGTTATGAATCGGGCTGAGAACTGCAAGGTCAGCAGTTCGAAACTACCAGCTGCTCCGCTGGAGAAAGATGAGGCTTTCTGCTCCCGTAAAGATTTACAACCTTGGGAACCCTGTTCAGGGTCGCTATGGGAACTGACTCAATGGCATTTAACAACAACAACAACAATGAGTAAATTTAGCATTTTTTATACTTTTTCCTTTTCTTGTTAATTAGGTTAGCAATTCTGACTAGGAGTAAATGGAGTCCTGGTGTGGCACTGTGGGTTAATGCCCCAGACTGCAAAGCCATTTGAACTGCAAAGTCGGTGGTTCAAGCTCATCAGCTGCTCTTCGGAAACCCTGTACAGGGTTGCTATGAGTTGGAATCAACTCGATGGCACTTAACAATAACAACAGGAATAAAAAACTAGTGAGAAATTACAATTTATAAATGAATTTGCACAGCTCTATGAAATGCATTTTAAAAATTACTTTTATTGTTCCTATTAAGTGTCTTCAAGTCAGTTTTTACTCATAGCAATCTTCAGAATTTCTAAGGAGCAGTTGGTGAATTTGAACTTCTGACATTGTGATTAAACATGACTTTGTGGTTCAGTGCTTATCCTACAGTGCCATACCATAAGCTAAATTAATTAGATATTTTAATAAAAGTGAAGCATAATTTTCCAAAATTAACTGCAGTTTGTTGTTGTAGTTAGGTGTTGGTGAGTTAATTCCAGCTCATAGCGACCTTATGTAGAACAAAATGAAACACTGCCCATTCTTGTGCCTCTGTGACAATCCTCCTTGTTTGGGGTCTATCTCTATTTTGCTGACCCTCCATCTTTACTAAACATGATGTTCTTCTCCAGGAACATCATCCTGCTAATAGCATGTCTCCAGTATGAAAGGTGAAGTTTCCTCATGGCTTCTAAGGAGCATTCTGGCTTTAATTCTTCTGCCACAGAATTGTTTGTTCTTCTGGCAGCCCACAATACTTTTAATACAATACAGTAATGAAAATGCAGCAATTCTTCTATGGTCTTTCTTTTCCATTGTCCAACTTTCACATGCATATGTGGCTTTAGAAAATACTATGACTTGGATTTAGGCACACCTTGGTCCTCAAACTGACATCTTCACTCTTGA
>NW_006408550.1:15496534-15508043 GCF_000296735.1 Chrysochloris asiatica
TGGAAAACAAAGAAGACTTAAAATATTTACTGATGAAGATCAAAGACCACAGCCTTCAGTTAGGGTTGCACCACAGTTTAAAGAAACCCAGAATCCTCCCCCATTGGACCAATAAACAACATCATGATAAATGGAGGAAAGATTGAAATTGTCAAAGACTTCAATTTGCTTGGATCCACTACCAGTGTTATTTGCAGCAGTAGTGAAGAAATAAATCAATGCATTGCATTAAACAATTCTGCTGCACAAGCCCCTTTAATGTTTTGAAGACCAGAGGTGTCAGTTTGAGGACTAAGGTGAGTCTAACCCAAGTCATGGTATTTTCAATTCCCTCTTATACAGAGGGAGCTCAGTGGCTCCACAAGATAAGCACTATACTGTGAACCACCAGGGCCACCATATGATCCTTCCAGCAGATCCATGGGAGAAAGAGGAGGCTTTCTGCTGGCGTGAAGTTTTAAGGCCTCAGAAACCCTATACAGGGCTCCTAGTCCTTACAAAGTATATTCATAATAAATAAATAAACAAAAATTTTGGCTTTCTTATTTTGTCTTTGCATATTTTCTATACACTTCAAATGAAGAAAAGTTAGATGATTGTTCAACTGAGACGCCGTTTTAAGACAAGAGTAGTTTCAAAAGATTCCTAGATACAGAAGGTTGTTTTAATTAGTTTCCAGGGAGTCAGATCTGTCTCATGGTGATCCAATAGGTACAGAGTAGAATAGCTCTTCAGAAGGAGATCACACTTGTCTCCCCAGAAACCTCTGGGTAAAAACCATCAATCTTCCATCTAGTAGTTGAGCACTTACCCATTTGTGCTACCAAATGCAGCCTGGGACCAAAGTCCATGGTCAACAGCTTGTATGGTTCCTGTCCCAATGTTGTTATTAAGTTAGTTTTGACTCATAGTAACAATGAATAGTGTTTTTGAGGATTGGCTGGTGAGTTTAAACCACTGACCTTGAGATTCAAACAGACCTTGCTGTCCAGTGTTTATCCTATTATCCTATTTTGCCACAATAGGATTCCAAAGGAGAGATTTTAAATTATTAAATATTGAAAATCAAAAGTATCATATTTTGTGATATGTGAAAGTTTTATGAAATTCAAATTTCATTGTCTAAATAAAAAAATATATAAAAGTTTAGTAGTTTTGACAGAAAATATTTACCATATAGTCAATTGCAAGTAAGAAAAAATAAGAACTGGTCTGCTAACAAAAGGTCCATTGTTCAAACCCACTAGTCACTCCTCTGAAACCCTATACAGGGTCGCTGTGGGTAGAAATTGAGTTGATGGCACTTAACAACAACAACAATGGTCTATTACAGGAGTCCTGATGTGGCACTGTAGGATAAGCTCTGAATTGCTAACTGTAAGGTCAGTTCAAATCCATCAGTCACTATTTGGAAATTGCATACTGGGTCACTTTCTGTGAGAACCCACCACTCATCTGTCAGTTTGTCATACTGTGGTAGCTTGCATGTTGCTATGAATCTGGATTCTATACACCAGTATTTAAATACTAGCAGGATCACACTTGGTGAACAGGTTTCAGCTGAGCTTCCAAACAAAGGCAGACTAGGAAGAAGGAGAGACAGACTATTTCTGAATATTTAGTCACTGAAAATCTTATAAATAGCAGTGGTACACTATCAGATGTTAGGATGGCCTGACATCGTCTCTCATACTTTGGACATATTATCAGGAGGGATCAGTCCCTGGAGAAGGGTGTCGTGTTTGAGAAAAAGAAGACCCCCAACAAGATGGATTGGCATAGTGGCAGCAGCAATGGGTTCAAGTGTAGCAACAATTGTGATATAGGCTCAGAACCAGGCAGTGTTTCATTCTGTTGTGCATAGCATAAATATGAGTTGGTGCTGACTTGATTGTTGTTGTTAACTGCCGTTGAGTCGGTTCCAACCCATAGTGACCCTGTACAGGGTTTCTGAGGCTGTAAATCTTTGTGGGTGCAGAAAGCCTCATCTTTCTTCTGTGGAACAGCTGTAGTTTCGAACTGCTGACCTTCAGGTTCGCAGCCCGATTCATAACCACTATGCTACCAGAGCTCCTTCTGACTTGATGGTACCTAGCAAAAACAACAATGTGTGGGAACTGACCCTTTGGCACTTAATGACAACTCTATTACACAGAAATATTGCTGATCTCTGCTACCAAACACTGTAGTACTACCTGAATATCAAATTAGCACAACCATTTGCTGTTATTCCCCCTGCAATAAATATATTTATTTCTATATATGAAGAATACAGGGCTGCTAGGAAAGAAACTACTGCTTCACATGTAGCATAATGAACAGTAGACATAATGATGCTAGGCAAAAATACTATATCTGAATTATGTATTTGTAAGAAGTTTTTAATAGGTAAAATTAATCCATGGTGCTACAATTTCAATTACTGGCTACTTATGCATAGGAGACTGTCAGTTGTTGTTTTTTAGAGTCATTGAGTTGGTTCCGATTCATAGCGACCCTGTATAGGGTTTCCAAGGAGTGGCTGTTGAGTTTGAACTGCCGACCATGTGGTTCTAACCAGCCTTGCAGTCCGGTGCTTTACCCCACAGTGCCACACCAGAAGTGCTCTATATCTCAATATGGTGAATGATTACACAACACACACCAGACTTTTATTACTCTCTATATAGACTCAAACATAAATTTACATATAAATGTTGATTGGGATGTAGACCTAATATTTCTGTATTATATTGTTTCTACACTACCCGTCAATTAAAAATTAAAGGAATATAATATGCAAAGCAGAGCAGACTTAGTCAAGAGTTATTTCAAGAAACTTACTTGCAAAAACACAAAGAATACCACTCAAATGACAACAACAACAATAAAAAAAATGCAAGAATTTTCGTGTTTTTTTGTTTCAAACTTCAGGAAACGTGCATTTTAAATGTTTCAACAGTGATCAGTTTTGTTTAATATTCCTTTACAGTTGTGAGATTGTGCAAAGAGATTGATTTAAGCAAATCTGAAAGCATATATTGTAAAATGTGAATTTAGATAGAATAGTATTCCTTATGAAGAACAATGTAAGAGAAGAACTGTTAAGTGGATTACATAATCCTTTCATTTTATGAAACAATGCAATAATTTTATATCAGGACTAGGATATAAACCAGTACACATTCAGATAATGGTTTCCTTAACCATTTATTGAAAAATATCAAACTCTTTATTTATTTTTTTCTTTATTTATTATTCTTTAATTATGAAGAATTTCTTAGCTTTAAACATGAAACCCATTGCAAACAAATACAGTTCTCTGAAATCAGAGGGGCTGATAAAATACAGAGCAACCCGTGCTAATACAATAAAAATAGGCATTTCTAACAAATGTTCCCAGTATGGCCCTTTGATCTCAAGAAACTTCTAATGTAGCAAAGTCTTGTGCTAAAATTGATGTAGACATTTTCTTGGACACTGTTTAACTGGTATTTGACCTGGATGCTTTCTCTTAGAACATGTCCTTGTTTTCTGGAAGTTCTTATTTATATTTTTGGATTTACTTCGAATAGTCTAGAAATGCCACCTTTTCAAACCTACTACTAAATCCTTAAGGAGCCCTGATAGTGTAGTGGGTTATGGATTGGACTGCTAACCACAAGATCAGTAGTTGGAATCTACAGTTGCTCCATGGGAGAAAGATGAGGCTTTATACAGGGTCACTATGAGTTGGAAGAGACTTGACGGTACACATACCCACCACCACACCACCAAATCCTTAAGAAAGTTACTTTTTTAGTAAAATAAAATAAGATCTTGAATCCAAGTCTATTAATAAAATCATCAAACTGAAATCTAAAACAGAACCATCCAGTGCATAATCATTCCTTCTGAATTGCCCTTGTAAATTAAAAATAAAACAATTAAGCTGCTGTGTCAGAAACAATGGTTAATTTGACAGGTTTAACTTACTCAAAAGGCCAGAATAGGTCTTGATGTCAAAGCAAATAAATCAAGAAACTATTGCCGCAGAGTGGATTCCAACTCAGAACACCCCCATGTGTTTCTAAGCAGAACTGTACCGTAGAAGCACAGACCTGCATGCTGGTGGTTATGTGCACTAGTAACTCTGTATAGAGTTTCGGAGGCTGTAAATCTTTATGGGAGCAGAAAGCCTCATCTTTCGCCTACGGAACTGCTGGTAGTTTCAAACTGCTGACTTTGAGGTTAGCAGCCTGACTTGTAACCACTACACTACCAGAGCTCCTTATACCTGCATAGTGTTAATGTAACAATATCTCAACTGGCTGGCTGTGTGCTTTCGAGTCAGTTCTCACAAAGAGCAAACCTGTGTAGGTGTTTGTGGCATTGCAAGTTAATGAGCTGGACTGCAAGATTAGTTTGAACCCAAAGCACATTGATTCAAGCTTACCAGCCACACCTCAGAAACCCTATACAGGGTAGCTGTAAGTTGGAATCAATTTGACAGCACTTAACAACAACAACATAGGGATTCTGAGGCTGTAAATCTTTACAGAATACGAAGCCTCATCTTTCTCCTGTGAAACATCTGATGGACCCGAACTGCTAAACTTCCATAATCTACTACACCAATATTATTGTATAATTATTGCAGTATTTTATTTATCTGAACTTTAACTTGTGAGGAAAAACAACCTTTCCTTGTAGGAGTTCACAATAACTAAGAATGCTATATGAATTTCTTTTCTCTTTGCCTTTTCAATTTTTTTTAAACCTAGTTTTCCTGCTAAAGGCAGAGCTGTTTCTAGAGGAAAACATAAATCTTGCTTCGAGCTCTACCCCATTATGTTATATTTTTCAAAATGGAACTGGAAATGCCTTCAAAGAGAAATTTATATGGCAGCATTAAATAACTTCAAACTTACTGTGTTTCTTCAAGGATGAACTAAGTGTTCATAAACATTTTATACTTAATAGTTAGGCAAAAGCACACCAAAGATCTTTAAAAGTAAGAAAGACTGAGAATTTCCACAGTTTTCAATACTTGAAAGTTTAGCTAATCACAAAACATTTCTATTGGATATGTTGCTTTATATGGTCTATTTTTTTTTTCAAGGAATTGCATTGATCAAAATCATTTTGGTAGGTATAAGTGTACAACAGAAATATATCAATAATAACCTTGTATAGTAAATGAAAAACAAGGCAAAAGAGCCCTAAGAGAACATATAAAATGCAGTATTATATAATTTTAAATCCGCTGCAGATAGCCAGTAGCGTATGTACAAAATTAAAATGAGCAGGCTGGAGCTCCAGGCTCAGACACGTTCACTCGACTCCTACTAATAATTCCCTAATGGACAACTCCCGTGCATGATGGGGTTGTATTTTTTAAATAACGTTGTTTTGCCATGGATTGACTTTTTTGGATGGTACAGTTTAGAGAAGGAATGATAATGCTTTGAAGAGAGAATTTCAGAGAAAAGTGAAACATTTTACAGCGTCCTTTTGAAAAATGTCATTACAAACTCTTTTTAGATTGGTCGGGTTGGTTCTAATTCATAATGACCTTTTGAGGAGTAGCTGGTGTGTTTGAACTGCCAACCTTGTGGTTCGAAGTCCAGTGCTGAGCCAACAATGCCACACCAGTAGTCATCACTGTAGAATTCAATAATTCAAATAAAACTTCTGAAAAGTGTGCACAAGAGCAATTTAGATATTATATATATTCTTATCTATTTTAGACATTCTCATCTACTTTATCTATATTTGTATCTATTTAAACCATAATAAAACATGGAATGTTAAAGTCAATTTATTTGTAATAATAGGAAAGTAACCTCTGATAGAAGGGTTTTGACAGTGGTCTTAAATTACAATCTAGCTGTCTACACTATAATTTCTTTAAAGACCAGTTTTAGTATTTTGAGGTTATTGTTGTTGCTGTTGACAAAGTTCTGATAACGTGACCCTGCATTGGGTTTCCAAGGCTGTCAATCTTCCTGGGAGCAGAAAGCCGCATCTTTCTTCAAAGGAACAACTGATGTTCAACCTGCAACCCATTGTATCACCAGGACTCCTTGGATCTCAAGTTTATTTTCAGTCACAGCATTCAAAATTCCTAAAGTAAGTGGTGTTATTGGTGCCAGAGAGTCTGTTTTGACTCACACTTATCCCTTGTGACAGAGTAGAGTGCCCCTAGGGTTTTATAATCCTGTAATCTTTATAATCTTTGTGGCTACTAACTGAAAGGTCTTGAATTCCTCAGATAATCTGTACGAAAAACATGTAGCCATTTTCTTCAGTAAAGATTTACAGCTTTGTAAACTGTTGGGCAGTTCCCCTCTGTCCTGTGGGGTTGCTATGATTTGGAATGGACTGCACTGCACTACAGTGCATATGGGTTCTTGTATTTTCTTTTGGTAATCTTAATAGGAGCTCCTCACCAGGTTTTTCCATCACAGAGCTGCTAGATGGTTCAAAGAGCCAAGCTTCTGGTTAACAGCTGAGGGTGTAACTCTTGTACCACCAGAACTTCTAGACTCAGTGTTCTGAGAATACAGTAGAAAGACGTCAATTTGGAAAATGAGTCTCATCAATACTTAGCTGAATCTTATTCAAAGATTCAGGTAAGCCATGGCTTAGCTTCTATTCAACAGTCAAACTTTTCATAAAGTCTTTGTAAGACCAGGAAGACTAATATAAGTAACATAATAAATGATAATTTTATACTGTAACATCCTGAGTATTGATCAATAATTACATGTAAATATCCAATCTTGGCTATTTGTATTCTATTGATTTGACTTCTAGGTTAAACACAGAGAGAAATTGCTATCATAAAAAATATCTTATATAGAGAAGTGGATTTTCTGCATAAATTTATGTAGAAATCAATTAGAATAAATAAACGTATTCATTGCAGAGTATTCATTTAACTTTGAATTTATAATATCTTAGTGGAAATTTCAAATGAAATTTCTAGCAAATATAAAGTATAAAACTTTCACTTCAGAATTTTTAATACTTTTAGTTAGACGGTTGCTCATAAAATGAATAACTAATTAAACACACAGAAAAGTGTAAAATCCCCATGCAATGCAAGATCAACAATGCATTATATTCAATATTTAGCACAATTTTAGCCTGCATATAAGTCCTAAATATTTTAAATGTTTGTTTTATATTTACCAAATTTAAATAAAATCAATCTCCATTATTAAACACTTATAACAGTGGCCATATTCTGTAAACTCTTAAAAAATGAAAATTTGACTTCTTGTTAAATGAAATAATTTGGATTAACCTTCAAATTGCTGAGATTTTGTTGTATTTAAAGTTCTGTTAATATTGTTATAGAAGCAGCAGTCAAAAGCTCAATACATTGCATTGGTCATATTTGCTGCAAAAGACCCCTTTAAAGTGTTACAAAGCAAAGATGGCACTTTGAGGACTAAAGTGTGCAAGATCCAAATCATGGTATTTTCAATCACCTCATATGCATATGAAAACTGGACAATGAATAAGAAGACTGGAGAATACGTGACATCTTTGAATTACAGTGTTGGCAAATATATATTGAATATATCATGTACTTCAGGAAGAATGAACAAATTGTTTTTGGAAGAAGTACAGTTGGAGTAAAGGAACTCTGGTAGCGTAGTGGTTATGAATCGGGCTGGGAATCGCAAGGTCAGCAGTTCAAAACTACCAGCTGCTCCGTAAGAGAAAGAGGAAGCTTTCTGCTCCCATGAATACTTACAGCCTTGGAAACCCTCGCTATGAGTCGGAACCAACTCGACGGCACTTGACAACAACAACATCTGGATTGCTCCTTGGAAGCCATAGTGGTGAGATGCTGTCTCACGTACTTTGGACATGCTCTCAGAAGGGGTCAGTCTTTTGAGGGAGGACATCATGCTTGATGAAATTGAGAGTCAGAGAAACAAGGCAGATACTCAACAAGCGGCTCAACAATGGGCTGAAACATAACAACTTTGATGACCGCACAGGACCAGGTATTTTGTTCTGTTTTACAGAGAGTCACTTTGAGTTAGAAGCAAATTGATGGCGCTTAACAAAAACAACAATATTGTCTGGACTCAAATCTTAGGTTTTCATGAAATTCAAGTAAGTAATGTTTAGAATTTTTCACTTGTCCCATAAAATAAGAAAACAATAGATCAAGTGGAACATGAACATTTCTTACTGATCATAAAGGAAAAGTATCTATGTTTCTATCCCATGCCTCCAGTAACACAGCTTTCTATCGTTGGGTAAACACACTCGAACTTAAAGGACATTCTCCCCTCCTGGCTTTTCTTCATAGACGACAGTGAGATCACCTGTTTGCTTCTGAGATAACTCATTTTATACCCCGGAGGATGGCAAAATTGACCAGTCACAGCTAGTCCTGTTAACTCACACTGAACCATATAATTCATCAGCATCTTCCCCTCACCTTCTCTTACCCACATTCATCATGAAATTGTTCTTTGGTGGGAGTTTACAAAGACTGTGGCTAGCTAGAAGAGACATCAAGTAATTCACTGCACCACACACTCATAAATAATACACTATCAATAAGTTATTTCAATGAAACATTCAATAAATATTATCGCAGAACCTATTCTAAGTGTTGTGTATACAATGATGGTGGAAATAGAATTGGTGAAAATAAGACATTGTCTTGGATCTTCTAAGTTGGATCATTCAAGAACCACACACCAGCAAAATTTATTTATGAAGTCCTTACTAAATTCTAAGGACACAAATAATCTTTTTGGACAGTAGCTATTCATTTGCACATTATTTAATGATCTGCTTTGCTGTTGATGTATTCACATATCAATTTCTCTTCCTGATATTCTATGCACATCTACATGCAAAACATTTGATAAACACTATCTGAAATTCAATAAAGTTAATACAGTAAATTCATTAGAAGAGCCAATGCTACTAAAGGAAGGAGTCCAAGGTACACTGAAGGCACTGGCAAAAAACAAGGCTCAGAGAATTGATGGAATACAAATTGAATTCTTTCAACAAACTGATAACAGCACTGGATACATTCACTCATCTATGCCAAGAAATTTGGAAGCTAGATAACTGGCAAACTGATTAGAAGAGAATCATATTTGTGCCCATTCCAAATAGAGGTGACCCACAGAATGCAGAAATCATTGGATAATATCACTGCTAACACTGCAGGCTTTTGCTAACAATAACCCAAAACCAGCTACAACAGTACATTGGCAGAGAATTTCCAGAAGTCCAACCTGGATTCAGACTAGGACTTAGAACAAGGGTCATCATTGCTGTAAGCATAAAAGAAAGATGTTTAGCTGTGGCTTACCGACTATGCAAACACTTTCAACTGTGTGGATACATAATTCTGGAACATGTAATTGTGTTCATGAGGATCCTGTACATAGACCAAGAGGCAATCATTCACACAGGATAAGGGGACACTGAGTGGTTTAAAATTAGGAAAGGTGTGCACCAGAATTGCATTGTTTTACCATACTTATTATATCTTCATGTTTAGGAAATAATCTGAGAAGTTGTATTATATGAAGATGAATGTGGCATCAGAGATGGAGGAGGACTCATTAATCATCTTTGATACATAGATGATACAACCTTGCTTGCTGAAAGAGAAGAGGACTTAAAATACTTACTGGTATTTTAATTTAAATAAAGTAATTTAAATTATTTTATTCAGCATGGTTTGCACTTCAGTGTAAAGGAAACAAAAATCCTCACCATTGGCCCAATAAACAGCATCATGATAAATGGAGAAAAGATTAAAGTTGTCAACGACTTCAGTTTGCTTGAATCCAATATCAACACACATGGAAGAAACCAAGCGTCCCATTGCACTGGGCAGATCTGCTACATAAGTGTTCAAGAGCAAAGATGTCAGTTTAAGAACTAAGAGGGGACTGATCCAAGCCATGGTACTTTCAACAACTTCACATGCATGTGAATGTTGAACAACACATAAGAAAGGCCTGGGAAGATTTGATGTGTTTGATGTGTTTGAGTTATGGTGTTGGATATGAACATTGAAAGTGCCATGGAACAAAGAAATCTGTGTTGGAAGGAGTACAGCCAGAATGCTCCTTAGACACCAGGAAGGTGAGACTTTATTTCTTATACTTCAGACATGTTATTAGGAGGGAAGGATGTCATTCTAAATAAAGTGAAGGGACAGTGAAAAACAGGAATACCCCCAACCAGATGGGCTGAAGTTTAATAGTAATTGTGAGGATGGCACAGGACAGGACAGAGTTTCTATAAGTCATAACTGACTAGATGACACCTTACAACAAGAATAATTGTATAAAATAAATTATAATTGATTCCTAAATCATTGACAGACTGATGTGGTACTGTAAGAGAAGCACTGCACTGCTAACAGTAAGATCTTTAAGAGGTTGAAATCTATGAGTTGTCCCTCAGAAAGTTTATACAGGGTCACTATGATTCAGAACCAACTTGATGGTACTTACCAACAACAGAGTCAAGAGAATGATGATTTTAAGCCTCAGAAATATTCTAAGTTCTAATAAAAGCAGCCTCTAGTAGCGTAGTAAGGAGCTCTAGTAGCATAGTGGTTACGAATTGGGCTGTGAACCTTAAGGTCAGCAGTTCAAAATTTCCAGCAGTTCTGCAGGAGAAAGATGAGGCTTTATGCTCCCGTAAAGATTTAAAGCCTTGGAAAGCCTGTACAGGGTCGCTATGAGTCGGAACCGACTCCACGACACATAACCACCCAACCACAGTAGCGTAGTGGTTACAAATCAGGCTGCAAACCTTAAGGTCAACAGTTCGAAACTACCAGCCACTCTGGGGGAGAAAGATGAGGATTTCTGCTCCCGTAAAGATTTACAGCCTTGGAAATCCTGTACAGGGTCGCTATGGGTCGGAACCGACTCGACGGCACTTAACAACAACAACAACAAAAGTATTGAAAACAACATATTTGGAGTTAAAAATTGTTTACTGGTTTTCACTTTTATATTTCTGATGGAACATAAAGCAATGGAGCGAATACCTTAAAGATACCCTTGCGGTACTATGAGCCATTCATAAAAAAGCAGAGCAGCATAGAATCATGGTAGCATTGGTTGTCAGGAAAATCACTCCTAAAACACTTCAAGAAAATTCTATGTGAGTGACACATGTCAAGACCTGGCTCATTTGTAATGAACAGCTTCACTGTTGGCCAGTGGTTTTCAAATAATAAACTTTTACTGCTATGGGTTCTAATAATAGGTTCTTGTCACTTCCAAATCATAGTGTTTCCAAGGGAGAGTATAGACTTATTCTTTAGTAGCTCATTTCTGACCTACAAAATTGTCTGGAAATAACTGTATGCATTGGATTGTGAGTCAATAGAAACAGTGTCAGGAGCTAAACAAACTTCTTTATCAATTGTTGATAAACAGAATTTTCAGTTCCAGCAATACAGTTATAGCATTATTTGTCATTGTTGTTAGGTGCCATCGAGTTGGTACTGACCCATAGTGACCTTATGTAC
>NW_006408550.1:15508143-15509300 GCF_000296735.1 Chrysochloris asiatica
GGAGTTTTGTTTTCTTTACATTATAAAATACAGTATTATAAATAATAGGTCAGTCTAACATAGTATTCTTTCTAAACTGATGCAATAGATTCTGTGGCTCATCCAAATTCATGACTCCAGGAAGTCTGGGTTCATGAGAATTTGAAATTCTATTCTGAGTTTTCTTCCATTTGATTGCTGTTACTGAATGCTGTAGAGTCAGTTTCTATATAGGGATTCTGAGGAGAGGCTGGTGAATTTGAATCACCAACTTTGTGGTTCAAACCTATCTTTCAGTTCAGTCCTTATCCTACAGCACCACAGTATCCTCCTGTGGTGGTTTGAGAGTTGCTGCAATGCTGGAAGCTATGCCACTGGTATACTAAATGCCAACAGGGTCACCCACGATGGATAGGATTCAGCTGAAATTCCAGATTCAGACAAACTAGGAATAAGGAGAGAGAGACTACTTCTAAATGTTTAGCCATTGAAAATCTTACGAATAGCAGGAGAATCTTGTGAGATATAATGCTGGATCTTGAGCCCCTCACATTGGAAGGCACTCAAAATATGACTGAAGAAGTTCTGCCTTCTCAAAGTGGAGAAGACCATGATGAAGTGAATGGAGTCAAGGTTTTGGGATCTTCTTTTGCTGATGGGGAAAAACTCAAATTGATGAGGAACAGCTTCAATTAATTATCAGAATATGGAAGTTATGAAATATGAATTTAGTCAACTTGGAAGTTGCCAAAAATGAAATGGAACTCATAAAGATAAATATCCTAGGTATTCATGAAACAGGCTGGAACCCGGAATTCTGAACCAGGTAATCATACAATTTACTATGCCAAGAACAAATTGAAGTGGAAGGGTATCATATTCATCATCAAAAAGAACAGTTCAAGATCTATCTTGAAGTGCAATGCTGTCTGTTTGTGATAGTACAATGTGCATACACCTCCAATGAAGACTTGCCAACCAATCACTGAAGCCAATGATGATGAAGCTGAAGAATTCTACCAACTTCTTTAGTGTGAAATTGATCAAATATGCAATCAAGATACATTGTTAATTACTAGAGATTGGAATGTGAAGAAGGATCAGTAGTTGGAAAATATGGCCTAGGTAATAGAAATGATGCTGGAGCTCACTAGCAAGAACACTGACTTATTTATTGC
>NW_006408550.1:15520450-15528398 GCF_000296735.1 Chrysochloris asiatica
TCCTGACACTATGTCCAAAGTATGAGAGGATTATAGGCTCCTTCTATTTATGAAAATTTAACAGGGCCTTAAACACAACTCCTTTAATTGACTCAGTGTTGGCTGATGCTCCACCAGATGTGGAGATGTAAACAATGGAAAGAAGGAACTCAACATTTTAAGTGAGGTGGAGAATATCCATAAATTACATATAAAGGAGTTGGGTAAAACTGATTCTACCAGGATTAGCTAATGGTCAATCTCCAGCCTGTTTAAAAAGACTGAAGAGTGCAGGGAAGTTTTCTATGGGGAGGAACGCTAGTGTACTAGATTGTTTCCCACACAAAGGAAATGTTAGTCTTATTCCTCCAGTTAATTCAAAAAAGGGGTTCAAGGGAAATATTCAGAAGCTTTGACTTGTGTCTCCTGGAGCTAGAAGAGCAAGAGTTTTAGTGTTTGCCTCAAGTATGAAAGAATAAAGATAAGAAGCCCTACCTCTACCTGCTTTCTAAGCAAAAGGAAGTGCCTGTAAACTGCAGGGTGCATACATCCAGGGGCTAGTTCTTGTGGGAGTGAAGCAGAAACACACTGGCTTACTTTAAAAAGACTCAACCAAGAGGATAAACAAAGATATTTCAGTGAAGGAGTGGGTGATTGGAAGCCCAAAGGCCAAGAAGATTGCTAAATGTAGCACGGAGATAAAATGTTCCAAGACACAGACACGAGAAACATTTCCCGCTAAGTAGGGTGCTGGCAAGGTGCTGTAGGATAAGCACTTGTCTGCTAACCAGAAGGTCAGTGGTTCAAATCCATCAGCCACTCCTTGGAAACTGTATGCAAGGTCATGATGAGTCCGAACCAACTGAATGGCACTTAACTACAACAGGATGCCTACATACCCAAAGTATCCTCCAGGTGGGGATATCAATGGCACAATCACATACAACTGGGCTCATGCCTCAAATTTTCTCTCTAAACCTCACTCCCAATACTCAAACAGATATTGGAGAACCAGTAAAGGAGGGTGCTAAGTAGAGTGTATTTATATGACTTCCAAAGATTGGCCACTATTTATCTGTCAGTTTGTGGTTGTTTGCATGTTGCTGGCTGTGTTGATAGAAGCTATGCCACTGATATTTCACGTACCAGCAGGGACACCATAGTGGACAGCTTTCTATGGAGCCTCCAGACTAAGACATAATATGAAGAAGGCTATGGTGAGCTAGTTCTGAAAAAAAAAATGTTAAGTGGTGTTGAGTCAATTCTGACTCACAGGGACTCTGTATAGGGTCTCTGAGGAGCAACTGGTGGATTTGAATTGCTGACTTTGTAGTTAATAACCCACTATGTCACCAAAGCTCCAGTTTGGAAAAAAAATGGCCAATAAAAATCTTATGAATACAATATTTTGGCAATTAGCATTTGTGAACTTATAACAATAACTTTTTAAAAGAATGAAGTAGCAATTAAAGGAAAAGAAGAAAGGTAGTGTTTTAAAAGGCTCCTGTTCAGTTACTAATCATTTTATAGTGAACAATATTGTAATTCAATGTAGAAATATTTTACAAAACACTTTTCTTGTTAGCTATTCATATTACTGAAGAAATATGACATTTAAACAATTTCCATCAATATTTATCACATGTTATTCTATGATTAAAATTTATTTTAAAAAATTAAGGATTCTATATGGTCTGATAGTGAAGGAGTCCATGAGAAGTGGATACCATAAGTCACTGCACTTGCTGGCATCAGACCTAGTGATGTCATCGTGAAGGCAGACTGCCACCTCTTTCTCCTGCTGGATTCACAAATTTGTTGTGTTTTTGTTTTTTGTTTTTTAATCAGCTGATAGCTTAACCACTGTGCCACAAGGACTCCTTAGAGATAGACTTATAACATTTTGACATATTCAAAATAATGGGAAATATTATATAATGTTATAAATGATAAAATATTCACTCTAGGAGTCCTGGAGTGGCACTTCAGGGTAATGCGCAGGACGGCGTCCAGGTTGGAGGCTCTAAATCACCAGCCGCTCCTCTGAAACCCTACGCGGGTCGCTATGAGTAAGAATCAACTTGATTCTTAACACCAACAATACGAAATTAGTGGAACAGTATTAAAATTCATTTTTAATCATGACAATTTAGAGTCCTGGTACTGTGCTGTAGGATAAGCACTGGACTGTTAATCATAAGGTTAATGGTTCAAACCCACCAGTCGCTGCTTGGAAAATCTATGCGGTGTTGCTATGAATTGGAACCAATTGTTGACACTTAAAAACAATGTAATGTAAAGAAGTTCGAATATGAGGGAGCCTAGAGTCTTACTTAGGAGCTCTGGTAGCATAGTGGTTACGAATCGGGCTGCGAACCTTAAGATCAGCGGTTCGAAACTATCAGCTGCTCCGCGGGAGAAAGATCAGGCTTTCTACTCCCGTAAAGATTTACACCCTCGGAAACCCTGTACAGGGTTGCTATCGACTCAACGGCACTTAACACCAACAACAACAACAACAACAAGAGTCTTACTTGGTGGGGCGCTGTGGGTTAATGCGTCAGACTGCAAAGCCGCTTCAACTACAAGGTCAGCGGTTCACACTCACCAGTCACTCCTTGGAACAGGGTCACTATGGGTTGGAACCAACTTGACAGCACTTACAACAAGTATCATTAGCGAGGTTTCGTATGAAAAAATAAGCTTTGATTTTGCTGTCATGCACATCATTACGGAAGAATACACTAGCATATACTACTAAGGAGCTCTGGTAGCCTAGCGGTTACGAATCGGGCTGAGAATGGCAAAGTCAGCAGTTTGAAACTACCACCTGTTCCATTGGAGAAAGATGAGGCTTTCTGCTCCCATGTTTTTTACAGGGAAACCTTGTACAGGGCAGCAATGAGTCAGAACCAACTCTAAGGCACACAACCAACCGAACATATGGTGGGGAAATAAAACACTTTCAGACTGTGTCAAAAATCTCCAAATCTGATTTCAATAAGTTAGCTAAAATCAATACAGCCAATCCATATTTTTTCTCTATTGATATTGCATTCCCTGGAAGACTCAGTCAGATTATATATCCAGTTTTAATAATTTTCTAAAATACATTTCTTTTAAACAGATACTGTACATTCTTGAGAGCTGGTTAGAAAGTCAGGATCTGTGCATTCTATTCCTTTGTAGTGATAAAGTACAAGAGTCGTAGTTCTCAAGGAGTAATTCTGGCCCTACCAGAAGTGCCATCATCACCTGAGAACTTGGTACAAAGCCATACTTCTGCCTCATGGTCAGAAATTCTGATTGTGCCTAGTCATCTACATTTTCAGATCTCCAGGTGATTCAGATACTTCCTTCTGTTTGGTGCAATGGTGTGTTTTTCTAACATAAATTTCCCTGGTAATTGTTTCAGATTATAAAATGCTTACTCAACATATCCTTTGCGAACTTGATTTGAATATGGTTAATTGTGAAGGCTATTTTTCTGATAGAGTCTCCTACTCATTTCTGTCTTTCCAATGGATTAACAGATTGGGAGTATCAAGATGATTTGAAAATTACTATGTATGGGGAAAAATAATGGTTTGGAATTGTAACACTAACCTAATCAACCAAATCCTATAACCCAAAATTTACTAAGACTTAAAAAGAACAGTTATTTGGACAGAAACCCTTATCCTGGTGATAGTAGTACATTTTTCATGCTTTAATATTTTAAATATTTTGCAAATCAATATTTCAAGTAATATTTATATTGATTAATGTATGTACATATGTTGTTGTCATTGTTAGGTGCCATCAAGTTGGTTCTGACGCAGCGAGCCTATGCACAACAGAACGAAACACTGCCCAGTCCTGTGCTAGCCTCACAATCATATGCTTGAGCCCATTCCTGCTGACCCTCCACTTTTCCAAGCATGATGTAATTCTCCAGGGACTGGTTCTTTCTGATAATATGCCCCAAAATATTATCTTTTCCATATTCTGTTGGCTCACCTCTCTTTAGAATGTACAGAAATATGGATTCATTCCAATCAGTTAGTCAGGTAACTGTATTCCAAATTCTTGGCAGAGATGAGTAAGTGTTTCCAATGCTGCATCAGTTTGTTGAAATATTTCAATTTGGATGTTACTTCTTGAATAATGAACATTTCCACTCATTGCTGTGACTTTATGTATTCTTTCCATCTTTAATTTGATATTTTTTTTCATTATCCAATATTTTACTGATAGAATCCTTCAATATTTCAAGTCAAGGCTTGAATTTTTTCTTCAGTACTTTCAGCCTGAGAAATGTTGAGTGTGTTCGTTCCCTTGTGGTTTTCTAACTCCAGATCTTTGCTCATTTTATATAATACTTAACTTTGTCTTCTAAAGCTGCACTTTGAACTTTCTTTTCTGCTCTTTTACCTACCCATTTCTTCAATTTGCTTTAGCACCAATCTTTAGTGGCTAGGAAGTAGGCTTGCAGAATGTGCCGTTTGGTTGTTTAAATGATTACATAATTTTTTTGTGTGTACATCAGCACACAATTAAAACCCCAGAGGGAATAGAAACAAATACTCTAAAATGATGATGCATGGAAGATATTGTAATCATTGCAATGAAACAAAGTATGATAGGACGAGTGCGAAACCGATGATCTCGCATGTAAACTATCTCTCAATTCAAAATAAAAAATAATATATGAGTCAAACTCCTAAAACCACAAACTGCCATTGAACTGATCCTGACTCCTAGTGAACATTTATAGTTCCCAAGATTGTGAATCTTTTATCGAGGAGATGGCTTCATCTTTCTCCTTTGGAGAAACTGGAGGGTTTTTAGCACAGACCTTTCAGTCATCAGTTCAACTCCTAACCCGTTCCCTGAGTAGCTCTGAAGGAGTTGCCAACGCCATGTGGGTTGTAACAAAGGAAAGGATTTATTGTGCTAGTGCGTGGCTCAGTGGATTCGTATCCAGAGGCTGAGCCCCGTCTTCTCTGTGTGATGATATTTTATAGGGAATAGGAGGTACATACATGAGTTCATTTGGGATTGGTTAGCGGGGGCCAACAGCTTCACTGGGCTACCTGGGATTGGTTGGTTCAAACATATGGTGGGGAAGGATGTATGAGCAAACAATCAAGCAGTTACAGAAGCGGAAGCAGGTGAACATTAGTTTGCGGCTTCGTTCCCTCCCAGAGGTGGGTCAGGAACAGGACATTAGCCTGGGGAATCACTTGAGGCTGAGGTGGACTGTTGCTCATTTCCTGGAATGTCAATCTTGCTCCAGGAATGAGCTATGAGCCTGCAGAACATGGGATACCAGGGCCTATTTCCACAAACCCACAGTATTTCCAAGAATCCTAAAATTACTATAAAGACATTCATTTTATAAATGTATCACAATTTTAAAAGCTTACTCATTGCTATTTTATTATTACAGCAAGGATTCATGGTGGTGGCAAAGGGATGGACTGCCAGGATAGATATGTGTTATAAGTACAGCCAGAATGCTTCTTAGAAGTGAGGTGGCAAGACTTCATCTCAAATACTTTGGGTATGTTATCAGGAAGAACCGTTGTCTGGAGAAGACATTGTGTTTGGCAAAGTAAAGTTTCAGCGCAAAGGTAAAAGATTCACTGAAATGGACCCGACACAGTGGCTTCAATAATGGGCTCAGTCACGATTGTGAGGATGTCACAAGACCAGGCACTGTTTCGTTCTGCTATGCACAGGGCCGTTATGAGTCAGAACCAACTTGAAGTTGGTTAACAACAGAATGTATTAAGTAATTCTGAAAACAATGCATCTACATCATTAATATAATTGTTTTCTTATGATAGATTTCCAGGTAGAAAGTGTAAGGATCAAACTGTATAAAGCTGTTTTATTGTTGTTAAGAGCGGTTGAGTTCATTCCAACCCATAGCGACCCTGTACAGGGTTTCCAAGGAGCAGCTGGTGAGCTTGAATCACCGACCTTGAGTTCAAATGACTTTGCAGTCTGACGCATTAACCCACAGCGCCACACCAGGACTCCTGTTTATAATGTTTGAAAATTGCCACTCAAAAGTATACCAATTTACCTTCCCCCAAATGCTGATCTGAGTGCCTCAGTATAAATAACTGCTTACAACCTATAATTTATATGAGCTTAATTTTTCCTCTTACATTAGAGTGAAAAATTAAGAAGATTATATATTGATCTAGTCAGTGTATCAAGACTATCTTAGAAGAACCACAAAGTATGGTCATATTTTCTTTCTTACTCTCTTAGAGATTATGTTTAATTTCACTGTTACATGTAACATTAAAAAGAAATCTCAGAAATTAATGAATAAGCAGACCATGAAGTAATGTTCCCAAAAGGATCATAATTCATCACTTATAACTTAAATGTTATATACAAAGATAATGCTCCCCTAGAACTGCATATATGACAAACTGATTTATCTTTGTGTTCTTTATGTTATGATGCACAAACTTTTTAATGGTATTCATTCATTAATTTGACAAGGTATGCCTCCTACTTGTATGATACCATGATTGTGTGGGGGTATATATATTAACGAATGAAATACACACTCTGCCCTCAAGGAGTTTAAAAACTAGAAGGGAAGAGACATGAATATCAATAGTCATGATATAGATGTGATGCTGAATTCTCCCAGAGCAGTATGAAGATACACTCCAGGAGAATGCTGATGTATACTCCTGCTTCTCTCTAAGGGAATCAGAGAAGTTGACATTAGCTGCGAATGTAAAAGTTGAAGGATAGTTTACTTTTCTTCTAGAAGGTCATTCTTTTGTTCTGCTTTGCAATAATAAAAAGAATGTCATTTTTCCATAATTGGTAAATGGCAACAACCAAAATGGAGTACAGGTATGGTATGGCACTGAAGGATGAACATTGAACTGCTAACCAAGAGAAAGGCAAGTCAAACCCAGCTGTTTCTCAGAAATTCTATATAGGGTCACTATGAGCAAAAATGAACTTGACAACATTTAAAGATAAACAAAAACACTAAAATAGTCATAACCAGTTCCATCTTATGGGTACTTCAGGTTTTCAGAATATAACTAACTGCTCCATTGGGTTTTCATGGCTCTGACCTTTTGGAAGCAGATTGTCAAAACTTTCTTCGGAAGCCTTTCTCTGTGGGTTTCAACCACCAACCTTCTATTAGTTAATAGCTGTGTGTTTAACTGAGACACTCTAGGAAGGACTCTCAAAGAAATTTTCATACTGATATGTTTTTGTTGTTGTTATTAAGTGCCTTCCATCCAGTCAGTTCTAACCCACGACAACCCAGTATAGCGTTTCCAAGGAGTGGCTGGCGAGCTTGAACCGCTGCACCGATATGCCGACCTTGCAATACAAACTGACTTTGCAGTCCAGTGCATCAACCCTCATCACCACAACAAGACTCTGTATACTAGTATACTACCAGGAAGTGAATAGAACATGCGGTAAGTGAAGATTTATAATAAAACTTTATTTATTTAACCAAGTTGTTCTTCTTTGAGTGCCTAATCTTGCCAATCACTATGATATGATTCCTAGATCATTTACCTTTGGCTGAAAATTAGCGTAGTGGTTACGAATCAGGCAGCGAGCCGCAAGGTCAGCAGTTCGAAACTACCAGCTGTTCCGCGGGAGAAGGATGAGGCTTTCTGCTCCCGTAAAGATTTACAGCCTCAGAAACCCTGTACAGAGTCGCTATGAGTCGGAGCCGACTCCACGACACAAAACCACCACCACCAATATCTATAAGGAATAAAGGCTTATTTAAAATGTTTGAGCCTATTGACGTGGGTCAAAGCAGAGGTAACTGCGACTAAATAATAATAATAATAAATGAAGAACTCATTAAATAATTCTGCCAGAAAAATCCAACCTCCATGTACACGCTATCATGAACACACTATTTTCTCTCTCTCTCTCTCTCTCTCTCTCTCTCTCTCTCTCTCTCTCTCTCTCT
>NW_006408550.1:15528498-15545569 GCF_000296735.1 Chrysochloris asiatica
CGCGGGAGAAAGATGAGGCTTTCTACTCCCGTAAAGATTTACACCCTCGGAAACCCTGTACAGGGTCGCTATGGGTCGGAATCGACTCGACGGCACTTAACAACAACAACAATATATATATATATATATATATACTTACCATTTGAAGCAAAATGCATATTTAACACTGTTTTGTGTGGGGTTTTTTTCAATTGGAGAGTACTTTTAATTCAGAATCAGGACACTGTGGTTAAGCCTTTCTTCCGTAAGTAATTAATAGTAAGATCTTGGGATTGTCCTTTGACCTTTCTAGGTATAGATTTCCTTGTGATTTCACCCAGAGGCCTCTGAGTCCCCCTTAACTCTGCCTAATGTTTTCTTTACTTTTAAATTTTTTTCTTTGTCATATCCTAAATGAAATAGTTGCTGGTATTAAGTACCGTTGAGTGGGTTCCGGCTTATATAAATCCTGTGCACTTTCCAAAGAGTGGCTGGTAGGCTTGAATTGTTGACCTTATAGTTTGCAATTCAGTTCATACCCTACAGTGCCCCCTACCAGAACTCCAAAGGAAATACTTACTTGAAAATTGATTTTTTTTTTTTTTTGCAGAAAGTCCAAGAATTGGTCCCATGCCAAGTTGGAGACTCATATGCCCAGTTGTCTAACATCAACAATTAGTTACTTTCTGTCCTTACCCAAGAGATGACTGCATTTTAAAAGTTTTTGTCTTCCATAACTACTTACTGCAACATTAAAATTCAAGCCTCTATTCAAGTGTTACTGCAAATTAATTTTTAAAATGATAATTACATGTTTTATTTGTCTTTTACATACAATTACATAATAGCTGCAGAGCCTTACTTTGTATTGAATGCAGGTAATATTCAAAATAAAATGTACCTTTTCTGAACAAAGAAAAAACAGTTGTGCAAATCATAGCTGTAATTACTAGGTGCAGGTGCGTAGAAAAAATATTCTCTAGTGAATGTATTCATTCACCTTATTTTGAGTAGGAAATTATAGTTTGCTTAAAAAAATAAATTTGTCACTTTAATTTTCTAAGCAGAAGGTTGGTTGAGTATATCACACACTGCAACTTTTTCATGCAAAGTTTTCCTTTCTAAAAAGGTAGAGCTCTAAAAAAAAAAAAAAAAAAAAAATCCATAGGATATTACTTTTTCCAAAGTGTCAGCTCAAGGCTGAACTATTGCTTGGAACATGAGAAATGGGTTACCATTTCTACAGGTCTGGTGCTCACTCCTGTAGCTTTCTCAAGAGCCCAGTGACAGAATCAAATTAGCAGAGGTCACTGAAGAGGTTGCTATTGATAGTGTGTATCACACTGGAGCTGCATCATTGATACAGCTACATTTTTTATCAGTGTTACACAGCCACTTAGTGCCAAGAAAATTTAAGATTGGCTGGTCCACCAGCATCCATCCTCTCCCACATAGACTCTGACCAGTTCATGGGACTCTAGGGTTTCAGTGAAAACGAACCTGTTCAATTAAAAACATATACTGTTGCTGTTGTTCAGTGTCATAGAATCAGTTCTGACTCATAGTGACCCCTTATAGGGTTTCCGAGGAGTGGTTTGCTTGGTGGATTTGAACCGCCAAACTTGCAATCCAAATTGATCTTTGCTTCAGTGCTTATTTTACAGCAACACACCAGGACTCTTTCTCTGTCTGTCTGTCTATCTGTCTCTATGTTGTTGTTTATGTTAAGTGCCATCGAGTCGATTACAACCCATAGCGACCCTGTTTAGGGTTTGCAAGGAGCAGCTGCTCCAGGACTTCCTCTCCCTCCCTCTATCTATCTATCTATCTATCTATCTATCTATCGTGGTGGTTATGTGCCATGGAGTCGGTTCCGACTCATAGCTACCCTGTACAGGGTTTCCAAAGCTGTAAATCTTTACGGAAGCAGAAAGCCTCATCTTTCTCCCGTGGAACAGCTGGTAGTTTTCAACTGCTGTCCTTGTGGTTCGCAGCCTGATTCATAACCACTACGTTACCAGAGTGCTCTCTCTTTCTCTTTCTTAATTTGGAAATAATTGTTGACCAAGCCTTTGCAAGTTGCTTCAACTATCTTCTACATTTGTAAATCATTTTATTCTTATAAAATTGTATTTATATATCGATTTAAACTATTTAAAATTACATACAAATATACCTTCATATCCTTTTTTTTTTTAAATTGTAAATATACTCTGTATAAAGGATCCCTGGTTCAGCATTAGGCTGCTAACCAGATGGTGAGCAGTCCAAACCCACCAGCCACTCTGATGGATAAAGATAAGGCTATGTGCTCCCATAAAGACTTACAGTCTCAAAACCCTATATAGGGGTTAGTTCTACTTTGTCCTATAGGGTTGCTGTGAGACAGAATTGACTCAACAGCATTTGTTTTGGTTTTGTGGTTTGGATTCTTTGATATAATTGGGAACATGTATGTTTAGAACAGCATATTATGTGTAGTGTACTTTAAGTATAAAGACCTCTAATGGCTCAATGGTTAAGCACTCGGCTCCTAACTGAAAAATTAGCAGCTCAAGTCCATCAATCGCTCTGCTTGAGAACAGACCTGGTGAACTGACCCCAGAAATGCTCCCCAGAAAGGCAAACTAGGTGCCATCAAGTCCACTTCAGATTATAGAACCACCTAAGGACAAACTATGGAATGTGCAGAAGCAGGCTGCCTTATTTTTTGCCTCATCTTTCTCCCATGAAATAGCTGATGAGTTAAAAAGCCCAATACTTAACCCATTGCACTACCAAGATGCCTGCCATAAATATTAAAACCTAGGAAACCCTGTGCGGTAGTTACAGTCTACCCTATAGTGTCGCTATGAATTCGAATCTACTCCACAATACCCAGCATCAACAGTTCCAGGATTCTATTTTTACAGGCTTCTTAAACAAGGTTTTATTTTAATTATCATTTAAATTAGAAATAATAACTGGAGTTTTAATTATTTTTCAATTTCAATGACACTTATAAGCTCAATTATGAGCACAATTTATATATATTAAATAACTGAAGCATAGCCAATTTTTTTCTTTTTAGAAAATACAGATAGACTTGCATTTTACTTATCTCTGACCTAAATATAAATATCAAATACCTATTCTACAGTTAAAATTGACAATATATTTTAAATTGCATTTGAAAATTTTTAGTACCATTCAATATCCAGTAGCAGAAAACACCCAATTTGCTTTATATTTTTATGCAATGATATTATGGTTTTGTTACCTGCTGTAACTGACCACAGACACATTTTATTTTATTCTGTTTTATTTTGGTGATTCACTGGATAAGACAGATGATGCGATAATTTTTAAAACTACATTCCAAAATATGTATAAATAGTTTTTGCTTTGATACAAACTATTTATATTTACTGGTTACAACTCTGGAGTGGTGCTGTGGGTTAATGTTCTGGGCTCCAAAGTTGGTTTGAACTACAAAGTCACCTGTTCAAGCTCACCAGCTGCTCCTTGGAAACCCTACACAGGGTTGCTATGAGCCAGAACCAACTCGACAGGGCTTAGAACAGAATCAATTCTGAAACTCAAAGATATAATTTTTATTTAAATATTTGACTCATTGATTTTCCATGTTTGCTGTGTTTTTTTTTTGTTTTGTTGTTGTTGTTTTTGTACTTTACAGCAAACTTGGCGAGGCCATTATTCTAGCTAGGGCTACTTCACTAAATAGAATACACAGAATTCAAGTTCCAGTCCACCAGTTGTTCCTCGAGAGAAAGATGAGGCTTTCTACTCTCACAAAGATTTAAAGTCTCAGAAACCCTAAACAAAGTCACTTTGCATCAGAACCAATTCGACAGCATAAAACAACAGAAACACAGCTGTGGAAAGAGATAATGGAGATGCCCAGTATCACTGATGAGCTCACCAAGACCAGGGACTGACTGTAAATTAGACCATCTAATAGAACATCTATGTAAGTTAAAGTAGAAGCTAAAGAATATGAAAACAAGTCCCTAAGTACTAAAGAATGACCTTAAGCATATCACAAGTGAACTTAGAGACAATCTCAAGAATAGATATGACACACTGAGTACTAATAACCAAAGACCAGATGAGTTTTAGGATGACATTCATCACAAAATGCCAATTTAATAACATAATGTGAGTATTATTGTTAAGAGTGTTTTAACAAGTGGATACAATGCTGAAAACACTCACTTATCTATGCCAAGAATTTTGGAAGACAGCTACCTAGCCGATCAATTAACTAGAAGAGATCCATATTTGTTGCATTCCATATTTGGTGATCCAAAACAATGAAGACATTATCAAGCAATATTATTAATAACTTTCTTATAGTTGATTTCCTGGTGCGGTGCTGTGGGTTAATGCTCTGGATTGCAAGATTGCAAAGTCGGTTTGAATTGCAAGGTCGATGGTTCAAGTTTACCAGCTGCTCCTAGGAAACCCTATACAGGGCCGCTATGGGTAGGACCATAACAACAATTAACAACACCAATTAACAACAATAATTATTAACAATTCTTAGCAATAATACTCACATACGTTATTAATGGATATCAGGTGTCCATTAATAACGTATGTGAGTATATGAGTAAAATTTTGCTGATGGTAATTGAAAAATGGTTGCAGCAGTACATCAACAGGAAACTTCCAGAATTAAACCTGGATTCCAAAGAAGGCATGAAAGAAGGAATATCATTTGTGCAATATGTATCTGACATTGATGGTTATTTCCCCAGAGCAGAGAATACCACATAGATGCATATCTGTTTTCTATTGGCTATACAAGGACTTCTGACTGAATAACATTGTGAAGAGTGGGAATTCCAGAAAACTTAATTGTGCTCATGGGGAGTCTGTACATAGACTAAAATGCAGTTGTTTGAACAGAACAAGGGGATATTGCCTGGTTATGCTATATATGCTAGGGTTATCCTCCTTCCTCTTACTTATTCGTTCTATATATTGAGAATATAATCTAAGAAGCTGGACTATATGCAGAAGAATACATCCTCAAGATTGGAGGAAGACTCCTTAACAACCTATGATATGGAGATAACACAATATTGCTTGCTGAAAGTGAAGAGGACTTGAAACATTTGCTGATGAAGAT
The DNA here is from genome assembly GCF_000296735.1 of Chrysochloris asiatica. Classification (NCBI taxonomy): domain Eukaryota; kingdom Metazoa; phylum Chordata; class Mammalia; order Afrosoricida; family Chrysochloridae; genus Chrysochloris; species Chrysochloris asiatica. The sequence continues at coordinate 15,533,612 of NW_006408550.1, forward strand.
CAAAGACTATCACTATCACCTTCAGAATGGATTATACCTAAACATAAACAAAACAAAAAATGCCACATTTGGACCAATAAGAAGCATCATGATAAATGGAGAAAATATTGGCATTGTCAAGGATTTTATTTAATTTGGTTTCACAATCAATGCCATAGGAAGTAGTAGTCAAGAAAACAAACGAAATGTTGTATGAGGCAAATCTGCTACAAAAGACTTCTTTAAACTCTTTAAAAGCAAAGATGTCACCTTGAGGACTAAGGTTCCTCTTACCCAAGCTAAGGTATTTTTTTATACATGTGAAATGTGGACAATTAATTAAGAAAGATGGAAGAAGTATTGATGTCTTTGAATTAAAGTATAGTTGACAATGTTGAATGGACTGCCAGAGGAATGAAGTACAACTGGGATGTCCCTGAATCACAAGGATGGAAAGACTTCTTCTCATGTATTTTTCCATCAGTGTGGAATATTTTCTGGAGGACATCATCCTTAGTAAAGTGGAGGGTCTGCTAAAAATAAACAAAGACCCTCTAAGAGATGGACTGACATGTGACTGCAACAATGGTCTCAAACATAGCAATCATTATAAGGATGAAGCAGGACTGGACAGCATCTCATTCTGTTGGACATAGGGTCACTCTGAGTCAAAAATGACACAAGGGCACAAACGGCAATCTTTATGGAAGCAGCGCCATGTCTTTCTCCACTGGAATCACTGGGTGTTTTCAATCCACCATCCTTATGGTTAACAGACAAACGCTTAATTGTTGTGCCATCAAGGCTCCTGTAAACAATTATGTTGTTGTTGTTAAGTCCCATTGAGTCAGTTCAGGGCTTACCCTACAATGCCACAACAGGACTCCCTAGACAACTTTGCTGCTGTTGTTAAGTGCAGTCACATTGGGTCCAATTCATAGCAATCCTGTATAGGGTTTCTAAGTAGCAACTAGTGAGTGTGAACTGTCAACCTTGTGGTTCAAACCGACCTTGTAGTCCAGCACATTAACCCACAGCACCACACCAGGATTCTTCTAAACAACTTGAAACTGGGAAAAATATAAAAGATAACATTTTTCATATTTTAGTTTACTCATATTTTAGATTATTGATAGAAAGGAAAAACATTAACTTCAAATTTCAACACCCTTCATTTTCTGACTACAGAACAAAGGTGTGAAGCTCAAATGCAGAAAAGTTATCTTCTCAGTTGATAAAATAGAAACAAAAATTTGAGACTGCTTCAGTAGCTGGAATCTGTGGACTGTCCTGGAAAGTAGAGATATGTACAGAGATGTCTGTACTGAGGTCCCTTTTGAATTCCAAACTGAAAGATATACTGTGCGTTATTGCTGCATAACAGAGTTTAATATCATATTTTTACAGAAATTGCGTGCACTTTCTATGCTTGTTTGCCAACCATTCACTCTCTTTATGAAGCATTTTATAAAACAGGCTACACCAATTTCTTTTAACAGCAGCATATATATGGGGACCTGGTGTGGAACTGTAGGATAGACACTGGTCTGCAAGTTGGTTTGAACTACAATGTTCAACTCGATCTTGTGGTTCAAATCAGCCTTGCGGTCCAGCACATTTTCCTGCAGCACCACACCAAGAATCTCTCTTTCTCTTCTATCTTGTCACTAATGACTTTTTGTTTTTTCCTGTACGACATTCTTGATGTCATCCCACCACACTTTTAATCTTTGGTCTTCAGTGTCTAATTTATCAAATATGTTCTTGAGATCTCTCAATTCTGATAAGATATGTTCAAGGTCATAGTTTGGCTCTGCTGGACTTGCTTTAATTTTCTTCGGTTTCAGCCTGAACTTTCCTATGAGTAATGATGGTCTGTTCCACAATCTCGCCATGGCCTTGTTTTGTTTGGATGATGATATGGGGCATTTTCAGCATCTCTTTCCACAGATGTTGTTAATTTGATTTATGTGTAGTCCATCTCGTGAGGTCTACATGTGTAGTCATCTTTCATGTTGTTTAAAAAGGGCATTTGCAATGAACAAGTTAGTGGGCTTGCAAAATTCTACCATACAATCTCCAGCATTTTTTCTATCACCAAAACCATATTTTACAACTACTAATCCTTTTTTTTTGTTTTTGTTTCCAATCTTTGCATTCCAATTGTGAGTAGTTATCAATACACCTTGATTGCATATTCAATCAATTTCAGAATGAAGAAGTTAGTAGACTTCTTCAATTGAATCATCACTGGCTTTAGTGGTTGGTGCATAAATTTGAATAATAACTGTATTAACTAGTCTTCCTTGTAAGCCTATGGCTATTACCCTGCCACAGACACCATTGTACTTCAAAATTGGTGAAGCAAAATGGATGTCAGAAGAGATGCTGAATCTTGCTCTCCAGGTGTAGAGATGCTAAAGCAAATGGAAGAAATGAGGAGGTAAAAGAACTGAATGGGAAATTTCAAAGGGCAACTCAAGAAGACAAAGTCAAATATTACAATGAAATGTGTAAAGATCTGCAGGAAACTAAAAGAAACTAACATGCTGAACCTTTTTCAAGCTGAAAGAACTGAAGAAAAAATTCAACTTTGACATGAAATACTGGAGGATTTTGTGGGCAAAATATTGAATGATGCAGAAAGCATCAAAAGAAGGTAGAAGGAATACTCAGAGTCACTATACCGAAAATAAATGTTCTGTGTTTAAGACATAGCATACGATCGAGTGCCAATGATTCTGAAGGAAGAAGTCCAAGGTACATTGAAGGCATTGGCAAAGAATAAGACTCTGGGTATTGATGGGATACAACTTTAAATCTTTCAAGAACAGCCCTGGAGGCACTCACTCATGTATGCCAAGAAATCTGAAAGAAAGTTAGCTGGACAACTGATTGGAAGAGATCCATATTTGTGCCCATTCCAAAGAGAGGCGATTAAACAGAATCCCGAAATCATTGAACAATATCATTAATATTGCATGCAAGTAAAATTTTGGTAAAGATAATTCAAAAGTGGCTGCAACAGCACATTGACAAGGAACTTTGAGAAGTTCAAGCTGGATTCAGACAAGGAAGTTGTAAACGGGATATAATTGTTGACATCAGATGGATCTTGGCTGAAAGCAGAAAATACCAGAAAGATGTTTACCTGTGTTTTATTGAATTACACAAAGATTTTCAATTGTATGGATCATGACAAGCTATGGACAACATTGCAGAGAATGATTATTCCAGGGCAGCTAATTGTGCTCATGAGGAACCTGTACATAAACCAAGAGATTTTTATTGGAACTGAAAAAAGGAACACTGAATTGTTTAAAATTAGGAGACATATGCATTAGGGTCATACTCTTTCATCATGCATACTCAATCTGTATGTTGTTGTTGTTAAGTGCAGTGGAGTTGATCCCGACTCATAATGACCCTGTATAGTGTTTCTGAGCAGTGGCTGGTGAGTTTGAACCACCAAGCCTGTGTTTCAAAGTGACCTTATGGTCCAGTGCTTTAACCTACAGTGCCACATCAGGATCTATAAATTGTGCAAATAACTCAAGAAGCTGGATTATATGGAAAAAAAGCGTGCTATCAGTGTTGCAGGAAGACTCATTAACAACCTACTATATGCAGATTTTACAACCTTGCTTTACTGAAAGCCAAGAGGACTTAAAATACTTAAGTGATGAAGATCAAAAACCGAAGCCTTCGGTACAAGTTGTACCTCAATGTAAAGTAAACAAAATTCCTCATGACTAGACCAATAAATAACATCGTGATAAATGGAGAAAAGCTTGATGTTGCCAATAATTTCATTTTGCTTGGGTGGACCATCAGCACACATGGATTCATCAGTCAAGAAATCTAATTACTTATTTATTAGGTAAACCTGATGCAAACAAATCTTTATTAAAGTGTTCAAGAGCAAAGATGTCAGCTTCAGGACTAAGGTGCACCTGACTCAAATCATGGTACTTTTTAATAACCTCATATGCATGTGAAAGTAGGAGAATGAAAAAAAGAAGACCATAGAAGAATTGATTATTTGAGTTATGGTGTTTGGAGAGAATGTTAAAAGTACCATGCGCTGCAAAAGAACAAATAGATCTGTATTGCAAGAAGTATAGCCAGAATGCTCCTTAGAAGCCAGGATGGACAGACTTCATCTCTCATACCATATAAATATCATCAAATTAAACAAATGTTGAGTACAATAGCAAGAGATTAGAGCTATTTGAATTTGACCATTTTCATTTATGAATGAGATTAGTTTTCCAATGACATTAACTGCAGTTTCCTAATTATCTCTGCTAACCACCAACAAGTAAATTTATATGATCTTATTTTTATAGTAATCTTGCTGTTGTTATATATAATTTGGATTAGGAAAAAAAATCATTTTATAACTCTGAATAAGACTTAAAATGTCACTATTGTAGAAGATGAAAACTGCCATTTTAAGTTATATAAAATTGACTGACAACCTATCATTTCTTGAGCCCAGATTTTAACTGTTGTAAAGTCTCTAGGTACCAACAGAGGGACTAGAAGATGAGGTAGGGGACCAAAAGAGGAATTACTTTTCTTTGAGTACATAGCTTAGAGGCAGCTTGAGAAGAGTCATAATTTCTGACATGCAATTTTTGTCACTTAATGTCTCTGAGTTACCTGGAGGACACTAGCAAATATTAAACAAAAAGAATACATCCATCTTTTTATTCATAAAAGGAACACTGATACATGCACTGGGGAAAAGTATAACTCTGAACTTGTACTTTCCAGATGTACCAATACTTGCGTACTTCTTGAGAATTAATTTTCACTTGTACAACTTACATGGAAACATGTAGCTGAACGTCACCCAAATGTTTGTTGCATATTTAAACCAAGTTTCAGCATAATAAATTTGAGCATGAACAAAGGAGAGTAGATTCAGAACATTCCTTTGTGAAATGAATAGCTCAGTGCAGAAACTATATTCTAGAAGATGATGATATTAAAATCTGCAGTAAAACTCACACAATGAATCCAAAAGGGGAAAGGAAAAACTGTCATAACAAACTTTATTCTGCTCTGTATTATTTCTTTTGTGAGTAGCTGTGGGGATCCAGGGAAACAGTGACATAAAGATAAATTAAAAGGTATTTTATGCTGAATCATCAGTGCATACAGAATCATACAGCAATTATAATATTTACATAGGATCATAATTTTAAACATTTATGTACTTGAGTGGCAAAATTCAGAAATATGGATTAGCAGTGAAAATAAAGAGGAACTTTAGGTAGCCCTGGAGTCCAGGTGTGGCGCTGTGGGTTAATGTGCCAGACTGAAAAGTCATTTGAACTGCAAGGTTGGTGGTTCAAGCTCACCAGCTGCTCCTAGGAAACCCTTTACAGGGTCGCTATGGGTCAGAACCGACTCAATGGCACTTCACAACAACAACATAGGTAGCCCTGTCTGTGATTGGATAATATCCAGATGTTTCTAAGGAAGATGAGTTACTAGCACTGTTATACAAATTTTCAAACCAACCAATATAGCCGATGATGAAGAAGTTGAAGAATTCTACTTTCCACTTCAGTCTGAAATTAATCAAACACAAAATGAAAAGGCATTGATAATTACTGGTGACAGGAATGCAAGGGTTAGAAGCAAAAAAGGACCAATAGTAGGAATATATGAACTTGGTAATAGAAATGATGTTGGAGAGCCCATGATAGAATTTTGAAAGATCAATGAATTATTCATTGCAAATACCTTATTTTGAACACACGAAAACTCAGTGACTAGACACATGGACCTCACCAAATGAAATACACAGGAATCAAGTTGACTATATCGGTGTGAAGAGACAGTGAAAAAGATCAATATCTTAAGCCAAAATAAAACCAGGACCTGACTGTGGAACAGTTCAGCCTGAAACTGTAGAAAAGTAAAACAAGTCCCTGTGAGCCTAAATATATCACTCTTGAATTTAGAGACCATCTCAAAGACATATTTAATGCATTAGACAAGAATTACAGAAGAAGAGAAGAGTTGTGGGATGACATTAAGAACAGTATACTGGAAGAAAGCAAAAGGATATTCAAAAAGAAAGAAAGACAGAAAAGAAAAAGACCAAATGCATGTCAGAAGAGATTCTGAAACTTGCTTTTAAATTTAGAGAAGCTAAAACACATAGAAGAAATGAGATAAAAGTGCTGAACAGAAAATTTCAAATGGCAGTTTGAGAAGGCAAAGTCAAGTATTGTAAGAAGAGTGCAAAGACTTGAAGCTAAAAAACCAAAAAGGAAGAACACACGCAACATTTCTCAAGTGAAAGAACTGGAAAAAAAAAAAAAAGTTCCACTTGCAATCTTGAAGGATTCTATGAGCAAAACTTGTCTTGAGACTCTGGTGGCTCCACAGGACAAGCACTTGACTGAAAACCACAAACAAGATCATTGATTAGAGCCTACCAGCTACTCTTCAGGAGAAAAATAAGGCTTTCTCCTCTCACAAAAGATTTAAAGGCTTGGAAACGCTATTAATCTAAACCGACTCCACCACACTTAACAACAACAACAATGGGCAAAATATTGAATGATGCAGAAAGCATCAAAAATAAATGGGAGGAATACACAGCCACTGTACCAAAAAGAAATAGTTAATGTTGAGCCATTTCAAGAGGTAGCATATGATCAAGAATGAACGGTGCTGAAGGAAGAAGTCCGAGCTGCAATGAAGACATTGGTAAAAAAAAAAACAAGCCTCCAAGAATTGATGGAATAAAAATATAAATCCTTCAAATACTGATGCAGCACTGGTGGCACTCACTCATCTATGCCAGGAAATTTAGAAAGCAGTATGGCCAACCAATAGGAAGAAATGAATATTTATGTCCATTCCAAAGGAAGATGACCAAAATGAATGTGGAACTCATCAAACAATATCACTAATATCACATGCAAGAAAATTTTTGCTGAAGATAATCAAAAACTGTTATGACAGTACATCAACAGAAAACTTCCAGAAATTCAAGTCAGATTAAGAAGGGGATATGGAACTAGGAATATCATGGCTGACATGAAATGGATCTTGGCTGAAAGCAGAGAAAACCAGAAAGATGTTTACTTGTGCTTTATTGACTATGCAAAGGCTTCCTTCATAGATCATAACAAACTATGGATATAACAGTATGCAAAGTATGGCTATTCCAGAATAGTTAACTGTGCTTCTGAAGAACTGGAACCCAGACCAAGAGGCAGTTGTTAGAACAGAAGAAGGGAATCTTAAATGGTTTAAAATCAGGAAATGTCTGTGTCAGGGTTGTATCTGTCACCATATTTATTCAACCTGTATGCTGAGCAAATAATTCAAAGATCTGAATTATATGAAGAACATGGCATCAAGATGGGAGGAAGACACATTAGCAATTGTGATATGCAGATGATGGAAACTTACTTGCTGACAGTGAAGACTTAATATACTTACTGATGAAGATCAAAGACTACAGCCTTCAGTATACATTGTTTCTCAATGTGAAGAAAACAATAATACTCACAAATGGAAAAAAAAAAATCATGATAATATTATTATTATTAAGTGCTGTCAAGTCAGTTCCAACTTACAGCAACACTGTTTAGGGTTTCTGAGGAATAACTGGTGGGTTTGAACTGTCAACCTGTGGTTCACAGTCCAGTGCTGATCCTACAGAGCCACACCAGAAGTCCTGTTCTTGGTAAAAAGATTGAAGTTTTCTAAGGTTTTTTTTGCTTGGATCCAAATCAATGTTCATGAAAACAGTCAAGAAATCAAATGACATACTGTGTTAGAAAAAGCTGCTGTAGAAGACCTCTTTAAAATGTTCAACAGCCAAAACAACGACACAACCAATGGTATTTTCAACTGCTTCGTATGCATATGGGAGTCCTGGTGTTGCACTGTGGGTTAATGCACTGGACTGCAAGGTCAGTTTGAACTGCAAGATTGGTGGTTCAAGCTTGCTAGCCAATCCTCAGAAACTCTATACAGGGTCGCTATGAGTCAGAACTGACTCAACAGCACTCAAGAACAACAACAATATATAAATGTGAAATTTGGATAATAAATACAAAAGACCTTAAAAGAACTGATTAATTTGAATTTTGGTATTGGAGAAGAATATTAAAAGTACCATGGACTGCCAGAAAAACAAACAAATCTGTGTTGGAAGAAGTTTAGCCAGAATGCTCTTTAGAGACCAAGATGGTCAGATTTTGTCTTTCATACTTCAGATTTGTTTTCAGGAGGGACCTGTCCCTGCAGAAGGACATCCTGCTTGACAATGCAAAACGTTAGCAAAAAAGAAGACCCCCATGAGGTGGATTGATACAGTGGCAACACAAATGGATTGAAGCAACAGTTTTGAGGATTGTGTCAGAGCTGGCATTGTTTCTTTCTGTTGTCGGAACTGACTTGACAACACCTAACAACATTAATGTAGGTGGCCACATCCAATACCTACACAGACCATTTAGTGATATTTCCTTTTATCTAATGGAATAGCTCCAATTGCCATTTCAAGCCATTTCCACTTATTCCTTTGAAAAGAAAGATGTCACAATCAATACCATCAATGCAATGAAAAACGTGACCATTTTTAGTGCAAATAAACCTACTGTCTTTAAAACTTCTCATTCATTTTCTCATACTTAAAATATTTCCATTTTTATTACCCCCCATTCTTTGAAAGTTCACTATTCCATCCTTTGATACTTTGTAAAATAGAAGTAGCATTAGTGCTAAAAATATAGTCACAAGTTTTGCAAAGATATGCCAATGTAGGCACCCTGTCTTGGTCAGCATCTTTTGAATTTATAGCCACATAGAAGCTTGGTGGACTGTTGTCAGTCTTTAGTGACATTGAGCGTACCTGTTACAAAATGAGTACATACGAAGACAGGAAATGGTTTTCTAAATTGGTGTTGAGATTTTTGATGTAAATATCATTTACTCTAAATGTCAATCAAAGGTAGAGCTAAGGAGGTTGGGGAGCCACTCTGTGAAGTCTGTTTCCATGAGAGCATTGGGTATTTTTCACTTATCAGCCTGGCCTTGAGTCATTAGGAAATGTTAAGCTCTGACACCACATGTTCCTTGAATTACCACTGGATTCCAATACAGTTTGGGTTAAATTCAAGCAGTGGAAGCCCATTTTACCCATATTTCAATCTGCATTTGATTAGGTAAATATTGGAGTTCTTCCCTATAGATCATGAGAACTTTACCTCTCACATGGTATAGAAGAAAATGCCTGGGTAGTGCAAATAGCTTAGTAATTAACTACTAGTTGCAAGGTTAGCAGTTCAGTCTCATCTAGGGCACCTAGACAGAGAGGTCTGGAGATCTCCTTTTTGGGTGTTTTAACCTTGAAAGCCCTATGAAACACTTCTACTCTGCACACTGAGGTCATCAGGAGTTGAAATCCATTTGAGGGCAACCAGCAACAGCATAGTACTGAGAGTTAGAGACATGAGAACTTTAATATTTCCATTAAGATAACAGGTTTTTGCTTTATTTTGTCAATATTGTGGAATGCAAGCATAATCTGGGCCTTTTCTTTGTGCTTTAAGTATTTTCTAAGGACTTTTCAAATTGATTGATTGATTCTCTTTCATCTCTCAACCCGTAGCTTATTTTCTTCCCCACATTACATTGTTATTATTGCTGTTGTTTAGTGCCCTTGAGACCCAGTATAGAGTTTCAAGGAGCCACTGGTAGGTTTGAATCACTGATCTTGCAGTTCAAACTGACCTTGTGGTCCAGTGCATTATCTTGCTACACCACACTAGGATTCCACATTATGTAACCATGTTAATTAACTTACTGTCTTATTTTTATTCACCATAAAATAAGCTCTGGTTGCTAGTGGTTACGAGTGTGGTTGCTAACTACAAGGTCAGCAGTTCGAAACTACCAGCCGTTCTGCAGGAGACAGATGAGGCTTTCTTCTACCTAAAGGTTACAGATTCAGAAACCCTATACACGGTCGCTATGGGTGGGGAAAACTGAAGAAAACATTCCAGCCTCAACTTTCATTACTGAAGGATTCTCTGGGCAAATTATTGAATGATGCAAAAAGCATCAAAAGAAGATGGAAGGGATACACAGAGTCACTGTACCAAAAGGAAATGGTTGATGTTCAACCATTTCAAGAGGTAACATATGATTAAGAGCCAATGATAATGAAAGAAGTCCAAGGTGCATTGAAGGAATTGGCAGTAAACAAGGCACCAGGTATTGATGGAATGAAAATAGAAATTTTTCAAGAAAGTGAGGTTGCACTGGAGGAACTCACTCATCTATGCCAAGAAATTTGGAAAACGACTATCTGGCCGACTGATTGGAAGAGATCCATATTTGTACCTCATGCAAAGTTTTAGTAAAGGTAATACAGAAATGGCTACAAGCATACATTGACAGAGAACTTCCAGAGGTTCAAGCCAGATTCAGAAGAGGCCATGGAACGAGGGATATCATTGCTGATATCCAATGGATTTTGGCTGAAAGCAGAGAATATCAGAAAGATGTTTACCTGTGTTTTATTACTACACAAAGGCTTTTGATTGTGCACATCATGACAAGCTATGGACAACACTGCAAAGTATGAGTATTTTGGAACACTTAATTGTGCTCATAAGGAACCTGGACCTGTTCCAAGAAGCAGTTGTTTGAATAGAGCATGGGAACACTGAATGGTTAAAAATAAAGAAAGGTTTGAGACAGGGTTTTATTCTTTCACTATACTTAGTCAATCTATATACTGAGGAAATAATCTGAGAAGCTGAGTTATTTGAAGAAAAACGTGGCATCAGGATTGGAGGAAGACTCATTAACAACCTGCGATATGCAGATGATACAACCTTGCTTGCTGAAAGTGAAGAAGACTTAAAATATTTACTGATGAAGATCAAAAGAGCACAGCCTTCAGTATGGATTACATCTCAATGTAAAGGAAACAAAAATCCTCACCACTGGACCAATAAATAACATTCTTATCAATGGAGGAAAGATTGAAGTTGTCAAGAACTTCATTCTTATTGGATCAACTATCAGCACTCATGGAAGCAGCAGTCAAGAAATCAAACTATGTATTGCATTAGGCAAGTCTGCTGCACAAGCCTTTTTTTTAAAGTGTTGAAGAGCAAAGACATCAGCTTGAGGACTAAGGTGCCCCTGAACCAAGCCATGGTATTTTCAGTAACCTCATATGCATGTGAAAGCTGGACAGTGAATAAGGAAGACTGTAGAAGAATTGATGCTTTTGAGTTGTGGTGTTGGAGGATAATATTGAAAGTACCATGGGCTGCCAAAAGAACCAATAATTCTGTGTTGGAATAAAAGCAGCCAGAGTGCTCCTTGGAGACCAGGATGGCCAAACTTCGTCTCTCATACTTCAGACACATTGTCAGGAGGAACCAGTTGTTGGAGAAGGATACCATGTTTGATAGGGTGGAGGATCAGAGAAAAAGAGGAAGACCCCCAGCAAGATGGATTGGCAAAGTGGTAGCATCAATGGGCTCGAGCGTGGCAACAGCAGTGAGTTTGGCCCAGGATCGGGCAGCGTTTTGTTCTGCTGTGCATAAGGTTGCTATGAGTCGGTACCAACTCGATGGCATCTAACAACAACAACAACAATGAGTCAGAAACGAATCCATGGCACACCACCATCACCATAGGATTCAACCTCAAGGTCAGTTTGAATGGAAGGTCTGTGGTTCAAACTCACTAGCCATTCATCAGAAACCCTATACAGGTTTGCTAGGAGTCAGAACCCACTCAACAGCACTTAACAACAGCAATAAAAATTCTCTTTTAATGTGTGCCCTTGGTTTGTGTGATCAACTCTTGGTGGCACAGACAGTTAAGTACTTGACTACTAATCAAAAGTTGGTGATTTGAAGAAATCTGTACCTAGACCAAGAAGCAGTTGTTCGAACAGAACATGGGAACACTGAA
>NW_006408550.1:15546466-15553229 GCF_000296735.1 Chrysochloris asiatica
CTATGAGTCGGTTCCGACTCGATGGCACCTGACAACAACAACAAGAGATGCCTTGGAAGAATGGTCTGGTGATTTGCTACAGCTAGGTGATAGCTTGGAAAATCCTGTGGAGCACGCATCTACTAAAGAACACTTGGGATTATCATAAATTGGAATCTACTCCATGACACTTTGTTTTGCTTTTTTGTGTGTGCTCACATTTTAATTAAATTTATGGTGCTATTGTTATTGTTAAGTCTAAGTTGGCTTTGAGTTGGCTCTGACTCATAGGGACTTTGTATAGGGTTTCTGATTCATCACACAGTGTTTCTTATTCTAATTTTTGTATTAAGCACTGTTTTTAATTTACATCCATACTGCTACAATGCTGCTCATCCTTTGCTTTTAAATGCAACATAGTACTCCATAGTGGGGCACAGCAATGACACTTAATTATCAAGAAGAACTAAAACCCAAGTCATCTCTGTCTTCTGTTCAAATAATGTTGTGTGTGTGTGATTTCTTTGCAATATATCTGTGAGTAAAAATTTCTGATAATTAAGAAATCTGATAAGTTTTACTCCATGATGAAACCCTATACAGGGTCGCTATGGGTTGAAACCGACTCAATGGTACTTAATAACAACAACAATGACAGATTTACTCTTTAGAAAGACTATAAAAAATAGGGACTTTCTTCAATAACATACGATTTCCCGTATACTCACACTTTGTCCGTGAAACTATTGTTGTATGGTATCTGTTTTTGATTTCCATTTCTCTGAATTCTATTGGGTTTGAGCTTCTTCCCATATGTTTGTTAGCTTGCCTCTTCACATCCTATTGTCACCATTCTATGACAGAAGCTATACTTCTTTTATAGTTTTGTAGAAAGCCTTACTTATTCTCTAAATAAATCTAGACATTGCAATTTGTTGTTGTTGTTGTTAAGTGCCATCGAGTTGATTCTGACCCTGTATAGGGTTTCCAAGGAGCAGTTGGTGAGCTTGAACCACCGACCTTGCAGTTCAAATGACTTTTCAGTCTGAGGCTTTATCCCACAACACCACAGCTGGACTCCAGACGTTGTAATTATCTTATCCCAATTCATCATTTGTCTAATGTTTCTGGTTCCTTCATTGTATAAATTCCTTAGTTTTGAAAAAAACAAAATCAACCCTTTTATTACCTTAGAATTTATGCTTTTGAGGTTTTATTATGAAGTTGTTTCTTGTCTCTTCATTTTGAAGATGTTCGCCTACACGTTCCTCCATTGATCTGATAATGTTACGTTCACATTTAGATCAGAATACACAAGCATCTAACAATTTTCTGTACTCTGTTCCATTGGTTGATTTATAGAATGATGATCTAATATTTTTAAATTGATTTTACTCCCCCTTCAATGTTTACTTAATAATATTTTAATAGAATCAAATAGTGTATTTTGTAGTTTTAATCTCATTAATCTCATTAATATTTATTTCATGAGACTTAAAAAACAATCGCATGAATTCAGCATTTTATCTTCTAAAAATGAATTTTTCAAAGGCTTCCAGAATCAGAGATTAAAGTATTTCAGTTGAAATTCCATTATTAATTCATGAACTATACTAATTTAAAAAGAAAAAGCCAACTTGTTTTTCACTTAAAACTTTTCATAAGTAATTTCATAGTATGTGTGCATCTCTTAGAATCTTTAAAAAAATGACTATAAGTTGTATCCTAACAACAACAAAAATAACTACAAATCTCTTCAAGTATAATTATTTTAAAGTTTATTATCTTTTAACAAAATACAAGTATAATAAATATGACACTGAATGGGTAGCTAAATTTTTCATTTTCAAAGGCATGGATTAAATTAAGTATGGGGAAAAGCCTTGAAACCTTTGAATCGAAAGTCAATATTTCCTTTACTTTACAATAATCATGTTACACCTTGAATTAAATAATAGCATCATTATCCCACTAACTGGCTCTGAAATAGGAATAGTTTTTAATATAATTTAAAATTACATTATTTTAAAAAAACTACACTTTGTGGAAGGAGCTCTGGTAGCATAGTGGTTATGAATTGGGCTGCGAACCGCAAGGTTAGCAGTTCGAAACTACCAACTGTTCCACGGGAGAAAGATGAGGCTCTCTGCTCCCGTAAAGATTTGACTCGGAACCGACTCCACGGCACATAACAACAACATCATTAAAGTCTATATTTTCTGAGTTTTCAATTGGTATATGACACGTTTTATTTTATTAATTCTCTAATCTATCTCTTGAGTCCTGCTGTGGCTCTGTGGATTAATACACTGGACTGCAAAATTGGTGTGATCCACAAGGTCGGCAGTTTAAACTCACTAGCTGCTTCTGGGACAACCTATACAGGGTTGCTATAGGTCAGAACCGACTCGGTGGCACTTAACAACAACAACAACAATTTACCTCTTAAATTGACATTAAAAGTTGAATTTACTGAAACTTGCACTCTCTAGTAAAAATGAGAGTTAGCCTTATCAGTATTATTAAATAAAACATATGACAATGTATACTTGTAGACTTTGTAATAATTTTCTTTTCATTAATAACTTTATATAGACTTATGCATTTAAAGAACTAGAAATAGTATGATATGTGATTTTTCAATCTTCCTGTTAGTAGCAAAATCTTTAAAACTTTACAGAACATTAAGAGTGGGAGACTTGAGACTGGAGACCACTTTTGGGGGGTTTTCTTAAATTAAGATGTCTCACTATTGAACCAATTTATAACATCATGATAAATAGAGAAAAGATTGAAGTTTTCAAAGACTTCATTTTGCTTGGATCCACTATCAACACTCATGAAGCAGCAATCATGAAATCAAATGACATTTGCTTTAGGGAAATCAGCTGCACAAGATCTCTTTAAAGTGTTTCAACAGCAAAGAGGCCAGTTTGAGGACCAAAGTGAATCTGAATCAAATCATGGTATTTTCAAAAGCTTTATATTCATGTGAAAGTTAAACAATGAATAAGGAAGACTGCAAAAGAATAGATGCATTTGAGTTATGATGTTACAGAAGAATATCGAAAGTTCCACGGGCTGCGGGAAGAACAAACAAATCTGTGTTGGAAGAAGTAGAGTCCAAAAGCTCTTTAGAAACTAGCTTGGTGTTTGCACATACTTTCTGGAGAGACCTGGAGCAGTACATCAATCTTGGTAAAATGGAGGGTCAGCCATAGAGGAAGATCGCCCAGGAGATGGACTAGCACAGTGGCAGCAGCAATGAGTTCAAGCGTAGCAAAAGTGTGAAGATGGTGCAGAGCTAGGCAGGTTTTCATTTTCTTGTCCATAGGGGTCGCTATGAGTCCAAATGAAACTGACCGCACCTAACAACCACTTGGAGTAGGGGAGTGTCTACACATATTTACAATTTTGTAAGCAACGTTTAAGTTATTTACCGATAGCTTCTTTAAACTAAAATTTATTTGCTTTTAAATCATCATTTCCATGATCTGTTTGCTTTAGTTTCTTTAATTACCTGAATGAAAAATAGATCATTATGAACATTATTGCTTATTAAATCTACTAAGAAAATGTCACACTATTATGATAAAACTGTCATTTTGAATTCTTCCTGTCACATATTTCAAGTGTGATAGTATAATTCCACTGAAATAGTAATTTTGGAACTTTTATTTTGAATAAAATGTGCATAACTGGACACATGTTTACAGATAAACATAAGGGAAATGTGCACTTCCATATAAGTTCTACAGTGCTGTTACTTACAGAGCCTCATGGTAGGATATGTCTGCTTTATATTACTTCTGAGATTACGAAGGTAGAGTACAGGAAAAATGAAAGCCTAACAGAACATTCAATGACTGTAAAAGTGACTGTAAACTTCTCCTTCACATAAATCAACCACAACAAAAGCAAAAAAGTGGATTACTTTGGAATTGTTCCAAATTTTTTCAAGGTTTGATTTAAACACTATCCCAAGGGCTCTTTCATATTAGGGTATTTAAGCTCTACAATATTTTTTAAAGTGGCACTTAATAAGCTACACTAAAATAATGAAGCATCTCAAAATTCACTAATGCAAAATCACTACTTCATTACTAGTCTAGATTGCCTTTGCTATAGGGATTATAAGAAAGGACTATAGCTGGGTATAATTAAGACCCTGCTCAAGTGGCCCTAATTTCACTTTCAATTTGACCACCTTCTTTTTTTATCCTAACTATTAATGCATCTTTTTTCTTTCATTGTTAGAACCTATATGAATTTCTATCTTGTTAAATCCTTAGGATTTTTATTAGAAGTAACTGTAAATGTTCTTCTAAGTTAAAAGTAAGTTTTGATGTATTTTTCTTTTTTATTGAATAGCTAGATAAAGAATAGACAATTTCTAGAAAAGTTTTAGGGATTAACTGTGCAGTAAAACACATACTAGCTTTCACGAAGACAGCATTTTTATCTGAGTCACACCAATTATGTTGCCTCATTTCTTTGCTTAGAAGTGTGTTTCATGATGATACCACCTGAGTTTTATATATTTTGATTTTTCCCCTATTAAAACATTTGTAAATGCAAAGAAAGTAGGTAATAATGACACTAGGAAAGTAAAGTCTTAATTATTATCAATTTTGACTTTATTTTGAATGAGTATCAATCTCCTCAAAACAAAACAAAACAAAAAACCACACACAAAAAAACAAATACCATTAAGTTCATGGTGACTCAAAATCTAAAACCAAATAAGTAGCCATCCAGTTGAATCTGATCCATGAAACCTCATATAGGCTTTTCAAGGTTGTTACCTTTGGGGGTGCATCACCATGTTTTTCTTCTTAGCTGCCTCTTGATAGGTTCAAATCTGCAACTTCTCAGTTATTACTTGAGCATTAATATCACTTGCACCACTTAAAGACTCATATTAACATCGAAAGGGACTTTTTCTATTCATATTTAAGCTTTAAAGGATTTTAAATAACATGTTCCACAACCCTCTCTTTTAGCAAATAAGAAGTACATCTGCAAATATCTAATCATCTACCTTAGCTCACCTAAGCTCATTTATTAAAATGTGATTTTGTTTAGATGAGTTTTAACTTTGGTTTACAGTCTAATTTAATTCTGTGATGGTCTTCATTTGTCAGCTATAATATGAAAAACATGTAGGTAGGTTATAGATTGACTGTACAAGCAATTTTACCGGGTAATTTATGTGATGAGTCATGGAGTTACTGAACCAGTCAGAAGTTATAAAACTTCTGCTAGGCTGAGAGAATCAATAAGAAGGAAGAAAAAAAGAAGCAAAGTGATAGGAGGTAAACAGAGTAGATATGTATGACATTCTTAAAAGCATCTGTTTCAAGATATCCTGATGGTAGGGGAAAAATAAATTACATTCAAATATAAATGTGACATATTTTGGAATGTGAACTGTCACATTGCTTGTCGGGCAGACTTATGTTACTTTTATTTTTATTTTTTTAATTTAAAGGTAATTTAACAAAAAGTTTTCCCCTGCTACCAATATTGAATTCTTAAACACTGACAAAAATTTTTCATCTGTAATAAAGTTTTCATTTTCCTGACACGGCAAGTTTTTATTCCATTAGAAAAAAAAAAAAAGTGTTGATTTTTTTTTTTTTCCTTTTCTTCTCAGACCCAAATGTGAATGACTTTTATATTACCTTTATGGCACTGGAGGATAAGCACAGAGCTGCTAACTGCAAGCTTAGCAGTTCAAATCCTCCAGCTGAACTGCAGGAGAAAGTTGAGAAGTTCTACACCTGTAAAACTTAACAGTCTGGGAAACCCTATATAGGTTTCCATAAGTCAGAATGGAGTCAATGGCAGTGGGTTTGCGTTGTGGGATTTTAACTTTACCCAGTTCTTAAAGGAACAGAGAAGTGACTGGCTAGCTTGGAAATCAATCTAAACAGTACAGTACAAAATAAATCAGTTAAACAGTAAATTCTCTATAATGTGCATCTTTAATATTATATTGCATTTATGTGAAAATGAGGTTACTGCCAAGTTACACCACTTGAAAGTCACATTTGCAAATAACTTGAAAGTGAAATTAGAGCCACTTGAGGTGAGTCTTAATTATACCCAGCTATAACCCTTTGTTAAAATCCTATATCAAAAGCAATATAGACTAGGTATGCTTTGCCTTTATATTGTTGTTGTTAAGTGTCGTCGAGTCGATTCTGACCCATAGCAACCCTGTACGGGGTTTCCGAGGAACAGCTGGTGAGCTTGAACAACCGACCTTGCAGTTCAAAAGGCTTTGCGGTCGGTCTGGCGCATTAACCCACAGCGCTATATTGTTAACAGCCTGAAATTTGTCATCTCATTCTAATATCTAAGGGGCAACTATAATGGGTAGTTAAATACAAAATCCTGACTCAAATTCTGACCGTAAAACATTTTACTTAATCTTTCCATTTTGCAAATCAGAAGTACACCTGAAAATATTGTTGACTAATTGATGTATTTTAGTTCATCAAAATATTTATGGAGTGCTAAATGGAAGTATCAATGCTACTATGACATTCCACCTTTAACTATTTGTTGTTGTTAAATGCTTTTGAGTAGGTTCCAAGTCTGCATAGTTTCTGAGGAGTGGTTGTAGATTTGAACCACCAACCTCGTGGTTAGCAGTCCAGTGCTTATCCTGCAGGTAGGATATTTAGGTATATATATATATATGGAGCTCTGGTAGTGTAGTGGTTACGAATCGGGCTGCGAACCTTAAGGTCAGCGGTTCGAAACTACCAGCCGCTCC
>NW_006408550.1:15553529-15577797 GCF_000296735.1 Chrysochloris asiatica
TTTGTGTTTACATTATGAATGTGTTAGTATTATAATATTAACATTATTCATTTAATTTGAAAAGTAGTTAAAAGTTCATGAGGTATTTTAGATTTCTAAAATTCACTTTGAACCAATAAACATAGTTGTATATTTCAAGAGAACATTCCATTAGTTTGACTTCGCAGTTGTTTAAGATTTGGAAAGAAAGAAACAGGTTTACTTTTACTGAAATACAATGACACTTAAATTTTTCTTAAGCTATTTGATTCTCGATGACAGATTTTCTCATTTCCGTCTTGGCATTAGGGATACATTTTGTTCAGGAAAACTCTGGTTTTGGATGGACTTTCAGACCATATGTCAATTAATTACTGTAAATGCTACAGAATTTACAAAATATAGACACATATATTTCATTTTCCTGACTTTAAGCATCTAAGCATGAACATATTAAGAACACAAATACAAATGAACAGTGTGCTATAGCAATGGCTGCCAGTTACAAAAAATTAATCCTTTGTAGATAACTCATCCCTAAATCAATTTTCCTCACAATTACAGATAATCCTGAGTAAACAGATGGGCCTGGCACAGAGCCTTAAAGGTCAAGTTGTTCAGACTTGGGAGAGTTGATGGGGTGGAAGGAATGTACCAAACCTAAGAATTGTCCAGAGAAAACAATTTATATAATCCTCTTCAGTAATATCTGGAATTGTTAACTAAATGTTGCTAGCTGAATCCATCTTTTATGATAATATATATGGGATGTTATAGGATAAACACTGGACTGTGAACTACAAGGTAAGTGGTTCAAACCCATCATCTGCTTCTTGGAAACCCTGTATAGGGACGCTATGAGTTGGAATTGACTAGATGGCCGTTAACAACAACAACATGATTAGGAGAAGAGCCAACTCAGATTACAAAGATTGAAAGGCACTCAAAGTACTACTAGGGAAGAGCTGCCTCCTCTAAGTAGAGTTGTCTGTGATGACTTGAATGGAGTAAAGCTTTGGAGACCTTCTGTTGATGATGAGCACAATTGAAAATGAGGAGAATCAGATGAAAACATCCATTAGTTATCAGAACATGAAATATAATAAGTGTGAATCTAGGAAAATTGAAAGCTGTCAAAAATGAAATAGAACACATAAATATCATGTTCCTAGGCATTAGTGAGCTGGAATATGTCAAGCACTGGACACCATTGTATAGAATAAGTATTCCAGAACACTTCATTGTGCTCATTAGGTACCAGTACATAGACCAAGATGCAGTTTTTTGAACAAAGGGCATAGAATGGTATAATATTAGGAAAGATGTGTGCCAGGGTTGTATTCTTTCAACATACTATTTTATCTGTATGCTGAGCAAATAATTCTAGAGACTGAATTATATGAAGAAGTATGTGACATCAGGATTGGAGTAAGATTCATTAGCACCCCATGATACGCAGATGATACAACCATGCTTTCTGAAATCAAAGAGAACGTTAAATACTAATGAAGATAAATATCATAGTCTTCAGTATGGGTTGGTCCTCAATGTAAAGAAAACAAAATTCCTCACCATTGGACCAATATATAATATCAAGATATATGTAGAAAAGATTGAAGTTAAAGACTTCATTTTGCTTAGATCAACCATCAACACTCATGGAAGCAGCAGTCAAGAAATAAAATAATGCATTATTTTAGTCAAATCTGATGCACAAGATCTCTTTAAGGTGTTCCAGAAAAAAACATGTCAGTTTGAGGGCTAAGGTTGCCTGACCTGAGCTATGGTATTTTCAACAGCCTTATATGCATGTGAAATTTGGACAATGAATAAAAAACATCTCTAAGAATTGATGCATTTGAGTTACGATGTTGGAAGAGAATATTAAAAATACCATGGACTGCCAAAAGAACAAACACATTTGTATTGGAAGAAGTACACCAGAATGCTCCTTAGAAGTTAGGATAGTGAGAGTTGGTCTCTCATATTTTTGACATATTACCAGGAGGGATCAGTCTCTGGAGAAGGACGTGGTGCTTGGTAATATAGGGGACTCATTGAAAAAAAAAAAAAAAAGACTCCCAATTAGATGAATTGGCACAGTGGCAGCAGCAATGGGCTCTCACAAAAGAAACAATTGTGAGATTGGCGCAGGATCACACGGTGTTTCTTTCTGTTGTGCATAAAGGTCATTATGAGTTGGTACTGACTCTATGGCACCTACCCAAAACAAATCTACATTCAAGAGAAAGTTTTCAGTATCTTCTGCTACCCATTTTTTCTTTCTAGAAAGAAATGTCTTTAAATGACTTTTTGGTTTCTTCATATATGATGTCAAATTTAAAATGTCTTCATAAAAAAAAGTACTATAAAATTTTTATTTTGACTTAAAGAAACTTGTAAAAGTTGCTTAGGAACAATGTCTGACATCTTCAGACTGGACATAGGGGAAAGAGAATCAAAGTATATATCAGTCCAAGACTGATTCTTATGAGACAGAAATCAGAAAAGTCTATTCCCTTCATACCTTCTTTTCCATTTCTAACAATCATACCTCTCATAGCACTCTTTGCTTCTTTTCTGGGTTTGACGATCCTTTGCAATGGTGACTGGAAACTCACAGACAACACTAATGATTATGGAGTTTAGTAGGGAACTAAACAGGGAACAATTCAGGATCAGAATAGAACCAGGTCATTAGTGTCTCTTCTTAGCTACTCATAGAGGTGTTCTCTCTGGTCTTTGGTCTCTCAGTCACATAGCAAACTAGACCTCTGCCCTACTCAAGCAAGCATTACAAAGCTCCTTTATCATTGTTGTTAAGTGCCTTGGAGTTAAGTGCCTTAGTTCTGACTCACAGCGACCCTATACAGAATTTCTGAGCACCAGCTGATGAGTTTGAACCGTCAACCTTGTGGTTCATACAACTCAAGTGCTTATCCTACAATGCCATCAGGATTTCAAAGCTCCATTAGCATTGTCAATAAATGACCAAAGGGCACCCTCTTCTGCAAGCCAACCTCATGACTGGCTTTTATACATTTCCTCAGCTTCTGTGCCTTCTGCTGCCGCTTTTCTTATAAACGCCTTTTTCTTAATGGCTGTGAGATATCCTATTCCAGCTTCTGAGATGACTCATTTTATAAACAGATGGATGGCAACACTGACCAATCACCACATAAGAGTTCCATATACCTTATTTGCATGTGCTCACACTGTAGGTCAGCAGTTCAAACCCAGTGGGTCACTCTTGGAAACCCTATATAGGGTTTTTAATAGTCAGAACTGATTCTATGGCATACAATAACAATACTCAGTCATTTGTTATAAAGACTTATAAGTCTTTTGTTATAAAGTACTATAAAGACTCTGACTAGAAGAGCAATAATTCACTTAACCACAAAAGAGTGTACACATGGCTATCAAAATTAGTAGGCAATTTATCTGTAGTTTCGTTTTCTGGCAATATTAAATGTTTTGATACAGAATTTTAAGTCTGAGGTTAGTTCTGAACCTGAAGTGTATGTAGAGGAGGCTCTGCTATCTGCACTGACTTTATTAACTCTATAGTTTTCCTACAATTCTTCCTGAACAGTCATAAAAATGAAGTTTCTAGTCAATAACAGGATTGTTTCTACAGAATACAAAGCCATTTTCATCATAAAGCATGTAAACAATGGACATTTTTGAGAGACTTCTCAAGCATTTCATTTTAAATATCCTGTTGCCAAAGATCCTATTTTATTCAACTATCAGGATGGGACTTTTATTAACACTGAGTTAATTATTATTAATTTTTAAAATCTTCATGTCCATAATTATTAATTGCCTTTTTAGTATGAGAAAACTGAAGAAATGAGAAAAAAATATTCTGAGCCTAATGTTGTATTATGGCTAAATTATGTCATATTTCATACTTAATTTTTAAAGACTAAGTATGTAATATGAATGTCATTATACTATAAATTAAATATATATAAAGATATAAAATATAAAAAGTGAATTTTTTACTAAGGTACCAAAGGACTTTTTCCCATATACTATGTTTAATAATTACACAGAAAAAATAAAGTGAAAGATGAACAAGGGCCAGGGCAGACACAGACATAATTTGTACGAACACGATCGCCACTTTGTGTGTCCTATCCACATACTCCTGTGTGCATCCTGAAGAATGAATCAGCTGCGTTCTGGGTGCAATGGAAAATTAGTTGATTATTTTCCCTTCTCTGAAAATATGTTTGTTACCTCTGCCTGGGTCGAACCAGGGCAGAATCCATGATGTGACTGATCACTCTAAGATAATGAAAAGTCTTTTGGTCATATTGACTCTTAAAATAGTCTCTGGTTATTAATTAATATGACTCCTTCAGTGTAATATTCCAAGATACAAAGTCATATAAAGTTAGTTGTTCTAGAATACTTTAACTTGGTTTCTTTCAACAGGAAAAAAGGGATTCTTGTTTCCTTTTTTCCCCCTAAGTTCACACTTGGAGTCCTGTGTGGGGCTGTGGGTTAATGCGCTGGACGGCAACGCTGGTTTGAACCTCAAGGTTAGCAGGCAATTCAAGATCAGCAGTTCAAGCTCACCAGCCACTCCTCGGAAACCTTACAAAGGCTCCCTATAGTTTGGAACTGACTTGATGGCATTTAACAACAACAACAACGCCCCACCTGGGGATTCTACCATTCTCTTTGCTGTTGCTGTGTGCATTCCAGTCAGTTCTGACTCACAGGAATAATGTATAGTTTAAAGGCTGTAAATCTTTCCTTGAGCAGCAATCCTCATCTTTATGCCACATAGTGGCTGGTGGATTTGAACCACTCACCTTGTAGTTAGCAGTCCAATGTGTAACCCATTATGCTATCAGAGCATCTTACTCTATAAGTTTACTAACTTCAGAATATTAGAGTAAGGCTCCACCTCTCATCTGTAAGTTTGTCACACTGTGTTGGCTTGCTTTGATGATAGAAGCTAGGGAACCAGCTAAGCCAGACTCAGAAAGAGAGTCTTCTGAATGTTTAGCCAGTGAAAACCTTATGCAAGCAGTGAAACACTTACAGATAGTACCAGAATATTGAATATTGAAACATGAGGAACAGCACCGGATAGTGTCAGATATAGTGTTGGGACCTTTATTTGTTGATGGTACACAAATCAAAATGACTAGAAACAGACACAAACATTCATTAATAGTAAGAATATGTAAATATGTAAATCTAAGAAAATTGTAAGTTGTCAAAAATAAAATGGGATGTATAAATATTGATATCCTAGGCATTAGTGAATTGAAATGGACCAGTACTGGCCCTTTAAAATATAACAATCTCAAGGCTAACTATTCCAGGATGGCAAATCAAAGAAGAATGGCATCACATTCATCTTCAAAAAGAAAATTTCAAGATCTATCTTGAAGCATAATTGCTGTCTATGACAGGAAGGCAGGTTTTACTACAAGGTCAGCAATTTAAACTCACTAGTCGCTATTTGGAAACACTTATAGGGTACCCTGTGAGTTGGAATCGACTCAATGGCACTTAACAACAACAACAAGGAAGACCAGTCAATATTACTATTATTCAAATTTATGCACCAATCCTTAAGACAGTGATGATGAAGTTGAAGAATTCTACCAACTTCTTCAGTCTGAAATTGACCAAACATTCCATCAAGATGTATTGATAATTACTGATGCTTGGAATGCATCAATAATTACTGCTGATTAGAATACAAAGGTTGGAAACAAAGAGGAAGTATCAGTATTTGGAAAATATGAGCTTGGTGAAAAAATGATAGAATTTTGCAAGACCAATGACTTTTTCATTGCAAATAACTTTTCTAACAATTATAGCAGATTATTGGACAGCCATCAATTGCTCCAATGCAAGTTCATTTGGAAGCTGAAGAAAATTAAAACAATACATGAGAGCCAAAATATGACCTTTAATATATTTCACTTGAATTTCAACAGCAGCTCCAGAACAGATTTGATGTATTAGAAATTAGTGACAGAAACCCAAAAGAGTTGTGAGATGACATCAAGAACATCATACAGGAAGAAAGCAAAAGTTCATTAAGGCAAGAAAGAATGAAAAGCCAAAATGATTGTCAGAAGAAACTCTGAAATTTTCTCTTCAGTGGAGACATGACTGAAGCAAATGGAATAAATGAGGAGGTAAAAAGAGCTAACCAGAAATTTCAAAGGGTAGCTTGAGAAGACAAAGTCAAGTACTATAATGAAATGCACATTTTTCAAGTAGAAAGAACAGGGAAAAATTCATGCCTCAACTTGAAATACTGAAGGATTACTTGTGCCAATAATGAATTCATACAAGTTCTTCCATTTCAAGAGGTAGTATATGATCAAGATCCAATCATACTGAAGGCATTGACAAAGATCAAAGCTCCAGGAATTGATGGAGTACAAATAGTAACCTTTCAACAAATTGTGGAAACTCTGGAGGCACCAATCATCTATAGCAAAAATTTTAGAAAACAGCTACTTGGCCAATTAATTGAAATATATCCAAATTTGTGACCGTTCCTAGAGAAGTTACCCAATGGTATGCAGAAATCATCAGACAACATCATTAATATCACGTGCAAGTAAATTTTTGCTAAAGATAATTCAAAAATGACTACAACACATTGATAGGGAACTGTCAGAGATTCAGGCTGGATTCAGATAAGGATGTGAGACTAGAGCTATCATTGCTGATAACAGATGCATCTTAGCTGAAAGCAGAGGATACTAGAAAGATGTTTACCTGTGCTTTATTAACTATGCAAATCTTTCGACATTGAGGATCATGACAAGCTGTAGGCAACATTGCAGAGAGCTAGTATTCTCAAATATTTAGTTGAGCTAATGGAGAAGCTGCACATAGTCCAAGAGACACACAGTCTTTTAAACAGAGCAAGTGGACACTGAGTGGTTTAAAATCAGGAAAATAGTGTACCAAGGTTGTATTCTTTTGCTATATGTATCCAATCTGTATGCAAACAAACTAAGAAGAATGTGGCAATGGGATTGGAGAAAGTCTCATTAACCACCTGCAATATGCAGATGATACAAACCTGCTTGCTGAAAGCAAAGAGGATTTAAAAAGAACACAACCTTCAGTACAGGTTTCACATTAATATAAAGAAAACTAAAATCCACATCACTGAAGAAATAAATGGCATTATGAGGAAAAATTGAATTTGTCAAGACTTCATTTTGTTTGGCTCCACCATCAACACTGATGGAAGCAGTATTCAATAAATCAAATGACATATTGCGTTAGGCAAATCTACTGCATAAGGCCTCTTTAACATGTTCAAGAACAAAGATGTCAGTTGGAGGACTAAAGTGTGGTTGACCCAAGCCATAGCATTTTCAATGCATTCCAAAGACCATAGAAGAATTGATGCAATTGAGCTATGGTGCTGGAGAAGAGTATTAAAAATACCTTGGATAGCCAGAAGAACAAACGAATCTGTGTTGGAAGAAGCACAACCAGAAGTCTTCTTAAAAGTCAAGCTGATCAGACACCATCTATCTCTCTAGCTTTGAACATATTACCAGAAGGAACCAGTCCTTGGATAAGGACATCTTGTTTGATAACACTGAGGATCAGCAAAAATGAGGGAGCAATTCTGAGGATGATGCAGGACCGGGCAGTGTTTCATTCTGTTGTATGTAGGGTCACAATGAGTCAGAACCGATTTAATGGCACCTCACAACAAAAAAGGGTAGGGCTAAATAACCTTAGTGACAAATATGCATTAAGCTGTCAACTGCTAACCAAAAACTTTGTGGTTTGAACCCAACTAGCCACTTTCCTGGAGAAAGACCTAGTGCATTTCTCCCTAAGGATTACAGAAAAGAAAACCCTGTTGGATTGCTATGAGTTGAAAATAACTCAATAATAGCTATTAAGAAGAACAACAAGGTGAGATTAGGGAGAAGAGAAAAATTGAAGTCATCACATAAGAGTCTTTTTGGCTAGAGCTATCATTAGGAGATGTTGACATTTTCTATGTTGGGTAGGTGTTCAAAGTTGACAGTCTTTCATGAGGTTCTTTCATGGAATAAAGTTAAGTTCTGTACAAAACAGCCACTATGATTAAGATTTGGATTCATGGAATTTATTGGTGAATGCTCCAGGTATCAACTGCTGTAAGGGATTGAAGGTAACAGAACTGGAGAGAGGGAATGTGGTATAGCTCATCAGAAGTGGTCAACCATGTGATGGAATCTATTACTCCAATCTGACAATGTGGCTATCAAATGAATTTCAGCTATAGTTTTATAGTTGCCTTTAACTCTAAGTGTACAACTCTGAAGTCCTTTGAGAACTAAGAGTATGTAACTTGTCAGTAGATCTGTATGGTTGCCTCTTTCTATTTTCTTTCAATAATAACACAGTGAGGAGATACACCCATTTTTTTACTCCTTTTTTTATATCTTTTTGCAAAAGTATTGACATAAGGGGATATTTGCAGCTCCAACTGTTGAGTTTGGAATTCTTGAATTTGCAGTTTAACAATGTGTGGGCAGAGAATTTTTTGAAAAGACCAGTCATTTCTTCTGTCATTGATTGTACATGTATTTATGTTACTCACTTTATTCAATCATATGAATAAGGAGCTCTGGTAGCATAGTGGTTGTGAATCGGGCTGCAAACCTCAAGGTCAGCAGTTCGAAACTAGCAGCTGTTCCATGGGAGAAAGATGAGGCTTTCTGCTCCCATAAAGATTTATAGCCTCAGAAACCTGTACAGGGTTGCTATGAGTTGGGACTGACTCCACACACAAAACCCCCAACCACCATGATATAAGTATTTGTAGCATGGTTACCATAAACATTGAATGAGATTCTGTTGTTGTTGTTAAGTGCTATCAAGTTGATTCTGACTCATAGAGACCTCATGTAAGATTTCCAAGGAGCAGCTGGTGAATTTGAATCTCCAATCTTATGGCTCAAACCAACCTTTCAATCCAATGCTTTATCCCACAGTGCCATACCAGAGCTATGCATAGTCAAAGATAACTCTTTCCTGCTCTTAAAATGTAAGTTTTCTTTCTTTTTATTAATAGCACACTTGTGGTAAATGAACACAGACTTGATTATATTATAGAAGGGTAATAATTATCTATAATCTCAGTCACTGTCCCCACCTCCAAAAAATGCTTTCTAATATTATAGTGTGTCTTTCCAGTTCTAGATAAATTTCTGTGTAAGGCTGGGAAGGCAGTGTTTCACTTTCACTATGATATTATCTGAAAGGGCTGTTTCAGATTGCACATATTAGACGAAGGGAGTTCCTTTCCACTTCTAATTTACAAAGAAACATAAATTAATCAAGAATGAGTGGTGACCTTTAAGATTCTTACACATCTATTGAGATAATTATATTATTTTTGCTATTTATTGTCTTAAGATAGTGAATTATTTTGAATAACTGTCAAATGTTAAAACTAACTCTTATACCTGGGATAAATCATACTTCGCCATGATTCATTACCTTCTTTTTATTCAATGGATATATATACACTTTGATAGTATTTTAAAAATAATTTTTGCATCTGCATTCATGATGGGAGTTGTTCTGTAATTTTCTTTTTGTCTAATCGTTTTGCCAGATTTTTGTATAGGAATTATACTGCTGACTTCATAACATAAGTTGAGATGGGTCCCCTTATGGTACCATGAATTTACTTGATATGAATTTTATGTCCAAAGTCTTCTTAATTCCTACCAAATGATTGAGTGGGACCATGCAAATAGGGTATATATGACTCCAACACTGAAATTGGTTAGTTTAGGCAACCCACTACACTTAAAAAGTGCCATCTCAGAAGCAGAAAAAGATGATCCCAGGATCATCAAGACAGAAGAGCATGAGTAGAGCATGAGACTCCTACCTGGAAAAGTTGTGACACTAGAGGCAGTGGCAGAGGAGGAAGCATGGAGAAACAGAGCAGCTTCCAGCTTCCCGTCCCACAGAGCAAGTAAAGTTGTGTGATCAAGTGCAGGAGGCTGGCTAGCGGAATGTTCATTTCAGGCATTTAAAGACTGGCTAAAGGAATTTTGCAACACTTACTGGAGCAGAGCAGAGGCTACGGGGTCACATGGCTGAAAGTTTGACGACAGGATTGAGGCCTGCCTGCAGTATGGCAGAGAAGAGGCGCTCTTGAGTAGAGAACTGCTGCATCTAATTGTACCCTGTCCACTTCCCTATTAGGCGTCATAATTATAAGCATTGTTTGAGCTCTGTGTGGCCACATCAACAGATTATCAAGCCCAGATGTGAAGGAAAGAGTGCTGTGAGAGGGATGGGTGGTGTCAAATTAGGGTAAAGAAGGTTGTAGACTGGAGGCCTAGGCATGTCTAACCTTCATTTTATAGAAATAGGTCTTGGGCTGATTTTGAGTTTGATTCTACTTCCCCTTTAGCTAAAAGAAGTCAGACTTGGCTACCATACTGGTTTTATACTTCTTCAGTCTCTATTTTCTGAAATAAAATATATCTAATATATGTAAGTTTTTGTTTTTCTTTTTCTTTTTCAAGAAGCCTATTTCATCACATCTATTTGACAATTTTGTTGATATAATGTTTTAAATATTGTCATAAATAATTTTTTTATTTTTATTATCCTTTTAAATTTTGTGAATTGATAATAGTAATATTCTCTTTTTTATTACTTATATTGTTAGTGTTTAAATTCCTTTTCCTTGATCATCATTGTTATTTTAAGATACACATACTTGTATCTAATCTCTTTTTAATTTGCATTTGTAAATACAAAACAAATTAAGAGCATAGGAAAGTATGGGACTTTTAAAAAAAACAATACAAAATAGGAGCAACATATAGTCCTTGATTTGGGTATAGCAACAAAATGCTTACATTATAATTAATGTTTTTCCATGTGTCTTTGTGCCAGACATTGTGCTGAGAGTCACTTAATCAAACAGTAGAATAATTTGATGTGATGTCAAGCCTGAGGGGAAAGAGGCTAGAAATGTGTATTGGAGAATGAGTACATTTATCTGAAGGATCTGGGAAAATCATTGTGGAAGAGGAACCATTTTTGAGTTAACAAGCAAAGCAGAAAATAATTAAAGGAAAAATGGCACTGCACAACTTTGAACAGCAGCAGGAAGATGAAATACTTCCTGAGACATTGCAAGTTACTCATAATGTTATTATCAGTCAAGGTTATAAAAAATTTTAATTAAAAAGAAAACAAAGCAAATATTTATGAAAATGAAAAGAGCTAAAAAAAACACTGAGATTTATTCTTGATTAAAAAGTACTTTTGGAATTAAACAATGTGAAGATTTCCTGGTGTGAAAGATCATAAGATGATCTAGAAAAAAAAAAATGTTTTGTAGAAACCTCATGTGACAAGAAAGTCAGTGACTACAAATTCAAATTGAATGAGTTTAAGAAATTGCTAAACAATATTATAACAAGTATGCACATATATGTGTGTATATATTTGGTTTTCATAGAGTACATATTCAGGAAATGAAGCTTCTCTTACTCTTTCTTCTTTTATCTTCCTTACACCTTTTTCTCCTAAGTACAAAGGGGATCCTGTTGAGCATGACTTGAAAACCTCTGTGCTATTTTAAAAAACTGAGTGCTAACATAATGTAAAATAGTAGATTCTCTACCAGTTTTATTTAAACATCCTTGTAATGCATAATAACCAACTTGTATATGCATTCAACGTTTCTAACAATATTTAATATGGTTCATATTCAAATTGATGGGATATGAAGAACTTACCATAAGGATAATATCTTAGAATAGTGATTGCATATATCCCTGCTAATTAATTGTGTTTTAGTTTTCACAACTATAAAATCAAGGGTTATAATCAGTTGGCATAGACTTTTCCAGGTCTAAAATAATGAATGAATGCATTTTTTATATAAAAGTCACCCAGTAGAATTATAGAAATACTGAAGTGAGTTTTTAGCACATTAAATTTTTGGATAACATCTACTCACCTAAAACATTTTCATATGAATCTTTTTTTAATCAGCTAAAGGTTACATGACTGTAATATAGCAAGTGTGGGCTTATGGAATGACACATTGAACTACACTGCATAGTCAGACATGAGTCACTACTGTTTTAATGGGATCTGGTACCGGGGCTTCAAACTGGTTCTTTCTGGAACCAACATGGCTGATTAAGTGAATTTGGTTGCTATACCATGTGTTTGCTGCCCTTGCTTTCTAGGAGGAAAATTCAACTTAGAATTTTCTAGAAGATATTGGACTGAAATTTTATTATTTTAGAAGATATTGGACTATAATTTTCCTGAAATTTGGGTGCCTGAGACAATAAATGCAACAGGGAAAATTATAGTTCAACATCTTCTAGAAGCTGAAATTATTGCTTAGAAAGCAAAGGCAGCATACATATTGTATAGTAACCTAATCTCTTTCCTGGCAGAGTTAGAAACAGTGTTGCCCTGCTCAAAAATGGCAGTTAACCACACCGCTGGAATGCTGTTAATCTCCACAGTTCTGGCAATAATCCAATCTCCGACATCACTCTTCTGAAAGCGCTCACTATGCCTCTTCTATATCTACCATTCTAAGTATTCTACCCATAATTTTTTTCCATTCCAGTTACCATTCTAGACACCCAAATTTTGCAAAAGTCTGGTCTGTCCCAATTTCACTTCCTTGACCAGTTTAAGCCAGTTCAAAGTCAAATCCAATACTCTAGATAATAGACATGATTGTATTTTCCAACAAAAAGTCAGAAAGATTTTGTGATATTTTAAAAGAAATCTAAGCACAAATATATGTTAAGTGCTGCTAAGTCATTTGTTACTCATCACAACTATGTAAAGGGTTCCAAGGATCAGCTAATGTGTTTGAAATAACAACCTTATGGTTATCAGTCCAGTGCTTACTCTGCAGAGACACACCAGGACTACATACATATACACAGAGTAAATCATTATTCATCATGATCAGTAAATGGGATAGATTGGTTGAAAAAATGTATTTAATAATAATAAGACTCACTAACATCTCTGTGGAGTCCTGGTATGGTATTGTAGGATAAACATTGGACTGCTACCTGAAAGGTCAGTGGTTCAAACTTGTCAGCCTCTCCTCGGAAAGCCTATTCTCAATTGGTCCAACTCAACTGAACTTAAAGACAACAGCAATATATTTCTGTAGGACATTTTGGTCCCTCTGTTCTCCTCTACACACAGTTTGATGAGTCAATATTCTCCCTTCTACAATGAATGTGGAAAAAATATTTTCATTTAAATCATTCTTGTATGATCTCTTCAGATGCTGACCCTAAGCCTTTTGTCTTCTCTATTGTATTCTGCTCTGCTCTATTCTGACCTATGGTCCAGTTGGCTTCTGGATGTCAAACACTTGTAACAAATTCTCCAGAGCCATGAAGGGAAAAGCAATTTTAAAAAATTACACATCATTCTCTCCACTTGCACATTTTCTCCAGAATATTACTACACAAAGCTGTGCAAGTGAGTCAAACAGAAAACTGTGAGCAACAAGTCGATGGAATTAAAAATTATGCTAGAGAATACATGCATGAAGAAAAGAAAAACTGTATCATTCCATTTCTTGAAACCATGTTCAAGATGTTGCATGTACTGACACTCCAGGTTGAATTATAACTCATTCTCAGTCATAAACTTTGGGATGAGTTGTGGGAGACTTTGTGTTCTTTAGCTTTCTCTTTAAGACCGCTACTTTATCCTCCTTTAGTCCAACAGACAGGTCCCCTGTCTGTTGATTGATTCAGGACACCTTGAATGGCTGCTTTCTGCCTGGCTTAATACATAAATCTTTACAGAGCTGAATGGAAGATCAGAAGACACACAGGAGAAAGCACCTCACAGTCATCAGGGAAAGTCAATAGGGGTGTGACCCACAAAATCTTAATTCCCTTTCCAGTTTCTGTTGGACACTGCCTAAAAACTTTTTTTTTTTTCAGAAATTCCAGTCTTTTTCATTTTAAAAAAAATTAAATTTATCTTTTATTATTGTTTTTTGTTGTTAAGTGCTGTCTAGAAGGTTCTGCGTCATAGTGACCCTATAGAGGGTTCTGAGGAGCGGTTGGTGAGTTTGAACCTCTGATCTTGTGATTCAAGTCTAAATATATGACGCTATAGGATAATCACTGAACAGCTGCTACAAGGTTAGCAATTCAAACCCGCCAGTTGTTTCTCAGAAAGCTCCTACAGTGTCGTTATGAGATAGAACCTACTCAACAGCACTTTATAGCAAGAACAAACATATTAGTGAATTTCCATGTTGGTAAAAATGGTGAAGTGTTCAACTACTAATCAAAGATTTTCACCTTCAAACCTACTCAAAGACACCTCAGAAGACAGATTTGTCAATATGCTTGTGAAAGGTCATAGCTTTGAAAATGTTATGAAACAGTTCTACTCTGCAAACTTGGGCTCAAGATGAGTTGGAATTGACTTGACAACAACTAACAACAGCATCAGCAACAACAAATATTTTAGACTGGTAAATTTCTTCTGAAAAGTAATGACACCAATAAGTCTCTGAGGAAAGGAAATGAAAAATGATTCTTATTCCTTCCAGAAACTCAATACAATAGAGCGCAAATCATAAAGTGATTTCTGAGTAAACACCCTTCCACATATGACTACATTCCATTGTCTGGGGTGAAGAAGAAAAGGGCAGTGGCACCTGATACAACAGTCTCAATCAAAGAACTGTAGAAATAAATGTAAAATTGGGCACCTCTTGGTGTGTGCAAACTGCCAGTCTTTCAGCTAGTAGTATAGTGTTTAACTATCTCATCCAGGGGCTGCTAAAATTTTAGTAGTGATTCTTATTGTGGAATGAAGAACTGAATAGGGAAACAGTGCAACATAGTAAACTGTCTTTGAAATCTCAGATGTGGATTACAAGGCCTAGTTGGTCATTTGTGGAACATATGCTCTTGAGCAGTTAATTTTTTTTTTTTTCTTGTTTTCCATAATTGAGGATGATGATATGTAGCTCATGAAATTTTGTTAGGATTTTTTATAATTAATATAAATGTGCATTATTATAGCATGGCACATAGTGCATGTTCAATGATATTAGTTTTATTATTATATTTTGAATTATCATACTAAATCTGGTTGGAATATAATCGTATATATTGCCTCTGTTTCAATTTTGCTTCCCACAACTTAGAAGATAACTGGAAACACATAAATGTATGACTGATGTTCTATCTCTGAAGAAAAGGGACACAGAATATATATTTATAATTAAAGGAACAGATTCCCGTAATATGCAAAGTGGCAGATCATGCTTTCTTCTTGCTCTAAAATATAAATGAGCTCTATGGTGCAGGAGAGAAGCATGAGGAATGTGGAAGAAGGGGGTTGTAAGCAGTGTTTCAGCTCAATCCCTGTCTCTCTAGTTATATCCAGGGATAACCAAGACCCTAGATTAATGAAAAATGTTAAGATTTCATCACAGACAGATAATGGAGGATTGTGCTCTAAATTTATTTTTTGGAATGAATTTTATATTGGAATAGCATTTACAGACTCCAGGTACTTCTAATCAAAGTGTGAAATTTGATGAATTTGGGGATTTGTGTAGAAGTTCTGGTAATGCAGTAGTTACGAATCAGGCTGAGAACCTTAAGGTCAGCAGTTCGAAACTACCAGCTGTTCCATGGGAGAAAGACGAGGCTTTCTGCTCCCATAAAGATTTACAGCCTCGGAAACCAGGTACAGGGTCGCTATGTGTCGGAACTGACTCCACAGCAAATAACCACTGCCACCATACTGCCACAGTCCCCTCACCCAAACTGTCTTCTTGTTCCTTTGCAGTTGATAGCCTCCTCTCACCCTTGGTTTTTCTACAGTTATGTGAATTACTAGAATACATAAAAATGGAATCATGTACATAGACTCTTTTTACATGATTTTTCCGATTAGACTAAGGAAGATTGTAGAAGAATTAATGCATGTGAGTTATGGTGTTGATGGAGAATATTGAAATTACCAAGGACTGCCAAAAGAACAAACAGATCTGTGTTGGAGGAAGAACAGCCAGAGTGCTCCTTGGAGGCCAGGATGGCCAGACTTTGTTTCTCTTATTTCGGATATATTGTCAGAGGGACCAGTCCCTGGAGATAGATATAGTGTTTGGTAAAGTAGAGGATTGGAGAAAACGAGAAAGACTCCTAGTGAAAACTCATGTTTTCTATAAGTCTTTCATTTTCTTCACTCTTATTTGTTCTTTATGGGAATGGACCAATGATTGTACCTTGGATGGCCACTAACAAGTTTTTAAAACCCTAGTCACCACTCACAAAAGTAGGATTTAGAACACTGTCTTTGTGGACTATTAATGCCAGGTGATCTTGATGTTCCCCAAGATGATAGTCTTAAGCCCCCAGACCCAGTAACTTGTTCACTCAAAATATTTGGTTATGGTAATGAACTTTTCATAACTTTTCCCCTGTGTGTTGTATGTAAAAATCAGCACCAACCATCCGTACCACAGCATTCTTAACTCAGCTGGTTTCGATAATGCATTGCAATGTCCAAACAGGATTCCAACACCAAACCTACAGATATGGGGTTTATGAAGAAAGTAAACAGGTTGCAATTTGGGATTAAAAATGCTTAGGATACAGTTCGTTCACTCAGGAAAACCTACCTGCTGCTATGACCACAAGTATGCCTCTCTAGGTCCGTGGCCTATCAGTGACAGGTCATTGGCTTCTGCCATGTTCCAGTAATGTTATAAAGTCATTTTAGTGCTGCTTATAAATGCCCAATGGAACACCACTCCACCATAAGCCTTAGTCCAAAGGCATACAGTTCTAACTTCCTGGGTCAGCTTCCCCAATTAAGTGCCAGGAGCCATCCGACTCCACAAGTGAGCCTCCTGATCAAAGGCACTCAGCTTGACATGTTCCACAGGCTAGG
Source organism: Chrysochloris asiatica (assembly GCF_000296735.1). Lineage (NCBI taxonomy): Eukaryota > Metazoa > Chordata > Mammalia > Afrosoricida > Chrysochloridae > Chrysochloris > Chrysochloris asiatica. The sequence goes on from NW_006408550.1 coordinate 15,570,480, forward strand.
AAGCCCTACACTGTGTCTCATGCTCTGGCTCTTGATTTTGCTGCTGCTGCTCCTCTGATTCTCCTCCGGTGTCATAGCTTTCTGTCTTTGGGTTGAGGAGGATTAATGGGCAGGGTTCTCAGAGTCTGAATATTTGCAGAACATATGACTTATCCCCTGTCAAAACTATTTATATAGGTGGATCACCCAATGTTCTTAAAAGTCTGTACAATCAGAATAGAAACATTTTAAGGACAAAAATCCTTAGATGTCATTCAAGTTAAAATAGAATTAAAGTTTTCTCCTTCTATGAATGAATTTTTTCTTGTTGTTTCCATAATAGTTCACTGAGTGTGTAAAAGGACAAATTATTAAGCTGTTAACAATTATTTATTTCTGACCATATTTCTTTTATTATTTCCAAAAATATCTCAATGCAAACAGGTAGCCAGATTGTATATTTTCTCAACTAAAGGAGAATAAGAAACAGAAAGCAGAATAAAAGTTCATAAAGGAACAATTGTTGCCAAGGACACTCATGGAAGCAGCAGTCAAGAAATCAAATGATGTATTGCATTAGGTAAATCTGTTGCACAAGACCTTTTTAAAGTGTTGAAGAGCAAAGATGTCAGCTGGAAGGTTAAGGTGTGCCTGACCCGAGCCATGGTATTTTCAATAACCTCATATGCATTCAAAAGCTGGACAATGAGTAAGGAAGACCATAGAAGAATTGATGCTTTTGAGTTATAGTGTTGGTGGAGAATATTGAAAGTGCTATGGGCTACCAAAAGAACCAACAGTTCTGTGTTGGAAGAAGTGCAGCCAGAGTGCTCCTTGGAGGCCAAGATGGCCAAAGTTTGTCTTTCATACTTCAGACATATTTTCAGAAGGGACCAGTTGCTGGAGAAAGATATCATGTTTGGTAAGGTGGAGGGTTAGAGAAAAAGAGGAAGACCCCCAGCAAGATGGATTGGCCAAGTGGCAGCATCAATGGGCTCAAGAGTAGCAATGATAGTGAGGTTGGCCCAGGATCAGGCAGTGTTTCATTCTGCTGTGCATAAGGTCACTATGAGTTGGTACCAACTCAATGGCACCTAACAACAACAACAACAAAAGAACAATTAGAGGGAAGATAATGAACAGAGTGGAACATTGGATCCTAACCAGAGAAGCTGCAACACCAGACAGAGGCAGAGGTGATGGCACGGAGAGACAGAGCAGGTGAGGACTCTAAATGTATGGAAAGAGAAAGTCTGTGTGCTAACGGGCAGAAGTCTGGCTTGAAAAATGTGCCCTTTGGTTGTTGAAATGATTATATATTTTTGCTTGTTTTTTGTGTACATCAAAGAAAAATTGGTGTCTCCAAATTTGATTCACATATCATCTTGCATCTGAGAATTAGAATTGTGCAATAGTTCCCACATAAACCTTTGAAGTACTTATAATTGAGACTCTTATATTATTTGGGGGTCTATTGTAAAACATGACAAATAAAATCCAACCCAGTAGGACAACTCACCTACCTGCTTAACTCTTTGCCAACTCACATACCTACCGAAGACACACAAGAGATAGAATGGGGTCAATAATAATAGTACTCATTGACTTCATACCCTTTCTCTTGTGGTGGTATTCCCTTCCTCTTATTCTTGCTGTTTTTTCCCATATTGCCCTCCATTTCATAATAATCCATTCCAGAAGCTCAGGAAACAACAACGACAACAAACAATAATGTAATCTAGAAGATTACTCTTTGGAACTTTTTTTTTTTTAAAGCTTTTATTGTGAATTGAGTGATAGTTTAGATGGCAGATCATTGGTTTAGCACTTAGCCAAACATATTTTGTTTCATTGTAATGAATACAATCCCCTCCGTGTGCCATCAGTTAATATATTTGCCTCTATTCTGAAGGAAAAGTTAACAGAAATGTTAGTTTATTGAATTAAATTGCACCTGCTTGGTGAGACAAAAGAAAAATAAGTAAAAGGGCATATGATTGAATCTAGAGACCATGAGTTTTTGAATGGAGGTCTCAAAAATTAGAAAGTGATTATCTCATTCCATCATCCAGATCTTAATACACCCTTCCTTGCCTAAATAAAAGTTCTCATTTGTCTTAATGCAGTTCCCATACCACTACACTATTTGTAAAGATAATATTTGTTTATTACACTAAGTTTTTAAGCAGACCAAAACAACTTCTGAATCTCTACCTTAATCCTGAAGAGAAAAAGCATTATTTCAGTTCAGCCATTTTGAAAGAAATGCTAACAGTTTTTCATTTTATTCTATTCTATTTTTTTCCTAATAACATTAAAATAAATTAAAACCATGTGTTGATCTGCAGCAAACATCAAACTCCTTACATTGAAGTATTTAAATAATTTTAAAAATGTCCCTAGGGTTCATTCAAATTGAATTAATAGCCAGTTCTCTATCAAATGATTTCTTGACAGATAGCAAAAATGGCCCTTCTGAAACATTTTATTTAACAAATTTCTACCTGAAGGACTGCTTCTCAAATATTGCTACTATCATTAAGTAGAAGTGTGCATATCTAACACCTAGGGATGCAGCTTCTAAGACAAAATACAAATGAATCTAATTCAATAGGTCTGCATTTCCAACATATTATTAGGTCATTCTGATACAAATTCTTGGTCAACCTTACTTCATGATACCTATGTAATATCTCGTGGTACCATTCTGTCTTCCTGCTCTAAAAGCAAGAAGGCAGTTTTCCTCCTCCATCCATTTTCTTTCCTCCATCAGAACTTCTTTGTCCCTTTCTCAGAGAAAACATTAAAGACCAACTCAAAAACCTGTTCATTGTTTTCCTTTAATGATCAATTACGTTTCCTCTTTTCTTGTCTTTTGTAATTTTTTTCTCTTTAAACCAGTTAGCTTTGAGTTACCTTTCCCTAATTTCTTCTGCTTAGGATTCCTGAAATTTATCATTTTTGATTAAGAAATTTAGTAAGTTAGGATGGGTTTTCAATGCATATAGTGATGCCTTATGATTCTGTGGACTCTATTTAAAAACCGCTGTGTTTATAAAGAGCATTGGGAAATGAAATTTCTTCAAAACACTGAAATCAAGATAAAATGTGGAATTTACTAATCTGTTCAACTGTCTTTAGCTGAATCATTTCTGTCTCATGACTTTACAATATACTTTAAAATCTTGACTCAGCACATTCATATATTTTAGAGTCTTGAAATGTAAAGTTTTCTATGGCTTACTATTGTTGTTGTTGTTAGACGCCATCGAGTTGGTACAAACTCATAGTGACCCTATACACAACAGAACAAAAAACTGCCTGGTCCTGGGCCAACCTCACAATTGTCACCTCGCTTGAGTCCATTGATGCTGCCACTTTGCCAATCCATCTCGCTGGGGGTCTTCCTCTTTTTCTCTGACCCTCCACCTTACCAAACATGGGATCCTTGTTATTTACTTCAGTTTCATGTCTGTTTCATGGTCTGTCAATAGCCTTGTTCAGGCTGATAATACATGATACTGATGGCATTTAACAACAACAACAACTATGACTTTCTCCACATGTATCTCAGTGTGTCATACTAAGGTGGCTCGTCTGTTACTGAGATGCAAGAAGCTTTGACACTAGTACTTAAAATATTAGCAGGATCACTTATGGTAGACAGGTTTCAGTAGAGCTTCCGGTCAAAGAACAAACTTGGAAGAAAGAATAGCAGCAAAACGTTTTCAGAAATAGAGCTAGAAGGTAAGATCCTTAGGTTAATAAAACATCAACAGTACAGCTGACGAACAGCTGTGTCATCAAAGTGGAATCTACCTTAATGACAAGAATGAAGCAAAGCTTCAAGGACCTTTATTTGCTCATGAGGTATAATTCAAAATGAGAAGAACCTATCTCAAGGAACCATTAATAATCTGGACAGGGAATGTAGGAAGTATGAATCTAGGAAAATTGAAAGTTGTCAAAAATTAAAATTCATAAAGGTATGTATCCTAGCTAGGCATTCATGAGTTAAAATGGATTTGTATTGGCCACCCTGAATCAGATAATCATATAGATTACCATGCCAGAAATAACAAAATCAAGAGAAATGGCATCCTGTTCAACAACAAAAGGAACATTTAAGATCTACCTTGAAATAAGATAGTATCTATACTCCTACAAGGAATATAAATTGATATAACTATTCAACTTTACACACCAACTACCAAAGCAAGTGAGGATGGAATTGAAGAATTCTACCTGTAGTACTTGGGTTAATGTGCTAGACTGCAAAGCCAGTTTGGACTGCAAGGTTGGCAGTTCAAGCTCACCAACCACTCCCCAGAAACCCCATACATGCAAACAAGATGCAGCTACAATTACTGGTAAATAGAATATGAATGTCATCCCAAAGTTTTCCTGGTATTTTGATATTAGTGTCTAATGTATTATATATATCCTTGAGAGGTCATATTTTGGCTCTCCTGGATCTCTTTTTATTTACTTCACCTTCATGTCTGTTTCATGGTCTGCCCATAGCCTTGTTCAGTCTGATAATACTGAGCTTTTCGTCCATCTTTTCCCACAGATATAGTCAAGTTGATTCCTGTGTATTACATCTGGTAAGGTATAGTATTCCTTGTGGGCATATGAATATTATCTTATCACAGATAGCATTGTACTTAAAGACAGATCTCGGAATGTTCTTTTTGGCAATGAATGCGACACCATTTTCCTCCAATTTCTTGTTCCTGATATCATAAACGATATGATTGTTAGACTCAAAATGGTCAATACATCCATTTCAGCTCACTGATGCCTAGGATGTTGATCTTTAGGTGTTCCATTTCTTTTTTGACAACTTCCAATTTTCCTAGATTTATGCTTCGTACATTCTATGTACTGAAAAATTTCAGCTGTTTCTCCTTATTTTTATTGAGACTCAACAACAAATGTAGGTTTTGAAAGCTTTCCTCCATTTGTGTCTTCATGATTAGCTCTACTTTGAGGTGGCATCCCTTTCCAAGTTGTATTTTGAGTTCATCTTTTGGCACTGTATCTGATAATGTTCTGTTGCTGTTCATAATGTTTTCATCTTCTGGCACTATATCTGATCATTTCTGTTGTTGTTGCTAAGTGTCATTGAGTTGGTTCCGAGTCATAGCGACCCTGAATAGGGTTTCTGAGGAGTGGCTTGTGAATTTGAACTACTGAATTTGCCATTCAAACTGACCTTTCAGTCCAGTGCTTTATCCTACAGTGCCACATCACGAATCACAATGGTTCACTGCAGTTCATAACGATTTCAATGACTAAATATTCTGAAGTAGTCGGCCTCTCCTTCTCCCTACTCTGTCTAAGACTGGAAGCTCTGCTGAAGCCTGTCCACTTTTAGTGAAACAATTCATATTTTAAAATATAGTTGGCATTGCTTTCAGCATCACAGCAACATGCAAGCCCCCATAGTGCAACAAACTGACGTTCGAATGGTGCAAAAACAATGTATTGCATTGAGCAAATCAGCTGCACAAGACCTACTGAAAGTATGGATGAGCAAAAATATTACTTTCAGGGCTAACTTTCTCAATTAAAATTTTCAATACATAGAATATATGAAGTATAAATTTAGGAAAATTGGAAGTTGTCAAAAAAGAATGGAACACATAAAGATCAATATCCTAGGCATTAGTGAGCTGAAATGGATGTATTGACCATTTTGAGTCTGACAAATCATCTGGTTTACTATGTAAGGAACAAGAAATTGGAGGAAAATGGTGTCACATTCATTGCCAAAAAGAACATTCCAATATCTGTCTTTAGGTACAATGCTATCTGTGATAGGACAATATTCATATGTACTCAAATTATAGTATTTTCAATCATTCCATATGTATGTACAAGTTGGACAATGAATAAGAAAGAACAGAGAAGAATTGATGCATTTGAATTACGATGTTTGTGAAGAATATTGAAAGTACCATGGACTATCAGAAGAGCAAACAGGTCTGTCTTGGAAGAAACACAACCAGAATGCTCCTTAGTAGTGAGAATGGTAATACTTTCTTTCTGATACTTAGATATATTGTAATAAGGGATCAGTCTCTGGAGAGGGACACCTTGCTTGGAAAAGTGGAGCAAAAAATAGTAAGAACCCCAGCTAGAAAGACTGATACAGTGGCATCAACGAAAATCTCAGACATAAAAAGTATATATAACTATGATGATGAAGCAGGACCAAGCCAGCATGTCGTTATGAATTTAGGCCATGAATAGGAGCCTAAAAATACATGACTTATCTGCCATTCAAAGACATATATACAGAGTGAGTTCATATACTCATTTGGAAAATGCAGATTTTCTTGACTATGTCAGGCTGCAATATGTTGTTGTTATTAAGTGCCGTTGTGTCAGTTCCAACTCATAGCAACCCTAAGTAGGGTTACCAAGGAGTGGCTGGTAAGCTTGAACTGCTCTTGCAGTCCAGTGCAGTAACCTGCAGTATCACACCTAACAACAACTACATCACACATATGGACATAGGGTATCTTCACGAGTAAAAAAGACAGTTTTTAAGCATAAAAATCTCAAACTGTTAGTCATAGGAAAACATATGCTATCACTGATACTGCAAGGTCAGTTTGAACTGCAAGGTCAGTGGTTCAGGCTCACCAGTCACTCCTCAGAAATCCTATACAGGGTTGCTATGAGTTGGAGCCAACTTGATGATACTTAACAAAAGCACACTTCAATACGAGTACTAAAATAAGAAGGATAAGCATGATGTCTCATGTTGTTAGCTAAAGATACATATAAACTTGTTTTCAGACATATATTAATCCAATTTGTTGTTATTGTTGGTTAGGTGCCATCCAGTCGGTACCGACTCATAGTGACCTTTGTTGTTGTTGTTAAGTGCCATCAAGTCGGTTCCGACCCATAGCGACCCTGTACAGGGTTTCCGAGGTTGTAAATCTTTACGGGAGCAGAATGCCTCATCTTTCTCCCTCGGAGCAGCTGGTAGTTTCGAACTGCCGGCCTTAAGGTTCACAGTCCGATTTGTAACTCATAGTGACCTTATGCACAGTAAAATGAAACACTGCCCGATCCTGGGCCAACCTCACTATCATTGCCACACTTGAGCCCATTGATGCTATCACTTTGTCAATCCATCTCAATGGAGGTCTTCCTCTTTTTCTCTGCCCCTCCACCCTACCAAACATGATATCCTTCTCTAGCGACTGGTCCCTTCTAACAATATGCCTAAATTATGAGAGACAAAGTTTGACCATCTTGGCCTCCAAGGAGCACTCTGGCTGCACTTCTTCCAAAACAGAACTGTTGGTTCTTTTGGCAG
>NW_006408550.1:15577897-15583954 GCF_000296735.1 Chrysochloris asiatica
GACCCATAGCGACCCTGTACAGGGTTTCCGAGGCTGTAAATCTTTACGGGAGCAGAACGCCTCATCTTTCTCCCTCGGAGCAGCTGGTAGTTTCGAACTGCCGGCCTTAAGGTTCACAGTCCGATTCGTAACTCATAGTGACCTTATGCATAGTAAAATGAAACACTGCCCGATCCTGGGCCAACCTCACTATCATTGCCACACTTGAGCCCATTGATGCTATCACTTTGTCAATCCATTTCAATGGAGGTCTTCCTCTTTTTCTCTGCCCCTCCACCCTACCACACATGATATCCTTCTCTAGCGACTGGTCCCTTCTAACAATACGCCTGAATTATGAGAGACAAAGTTTGACCATCTTGGCCTCCAAGGAGCACTCTGGCTGCACTTCTTCCAAAACAGAACTGTTGGTTCTTTTGGCAGCCCATGGCACTTTGAATATTCTCTCCCGTACCATAACTCAGAAGCATCAATTCTTCTATGGTCTTCCTTACTCACTGTTCAGCTTTTGAATGCATATGAAGTGATTGAAAATACCATGGCTTGGATCAGGCACACCTTGGTCTTCAAGCTGATAGATAAATAACTGAGTACTAACTGTAATTTATAAATGAGATTTTATAAACAATATATGTATGGTAAAGTCCAACTACTGTCTGTTCTTTTTCATTCCCATTCATAGTTACATATTCAGATTGTCTTACATATGTTGTTCTTAGTTCCTCACAAGCCCTAGAATTGTGTATCCCTCGGTGTCTGTCTTCTAGTCTCTGTCCTATTGGTGTGTACCCAGTATTCCATAGAGTTTGTCAAAAGATATTACTGAGAACTGTTTTTACTTTGTAGCTGTCTTGGGCAGTGGGTAATGGTTAGAATAAATACAAGTGAGCCCCAAAATTTAAAATAGGAAGTTTAGCAATGGGTGTCTACAGTCCAACATAGTTTGGGTAATAGTGAATGTCTCGCAACCTAAGTAGAGCTGTGAACATGTTCAGGAAAAGCTCTTGGCTTTCACCTCTGGGTGAACTTGAGGCTCTTTAAAAGCAGGAAGTGAAGGCTAAGGTAGAGTTGTCAATTACCTGGATGAATGATAAAGGATTGCCCTAAAACAAGCACACAAACACATACACAGAAGATTTAACAAAGGCAGGGGAGGCATTATTAATTTCAGGCATTTATGGAAATCATAGTCCAGATTCTATAGCATTAGGTCAGAAAAGACATGAAGCTAAGAAACTGTAGTAATAGAACCAGCAAATGGTAAAAGAGAAAAAGATCTGATATGGAAGATATCGCATTATATTTTTTAACTTTGTGATCATTTCTGGAAATTTGTAATAATTCTTTATATTTTGCCAGATATGACACAATTAATTTACTATATTAATAAATGATCTAATGGCCAGTGTTGTTGTTAAGAGCCATCAGGTTGGTTATGATTATGTATAGAGATTCCAAGGATTGGCTGGTGGGTTTAAACCACTGGCCTTGCAGTTAGCTGCTCAGTGCTTATCCTACAATGGCTAGGGAAGAAAGCATTCAGCTATGGATAGCCTCTTTATATTAAAGGGCTTCAAAAATTGTGGAAAAATGGAATTAAAAGATAATGATTTTTTTTCCATGAACTTTTAAAAGACCCTTGTACACAGGTCTTCTGGATGAAGGTAACATACTCATATTGCATGTCATGAGCTTATAGAAGGCTTTCTGATGATTAGGTGTGCAGGTTTCTGTGTTATTTTTTTCTGAACCCCAAATGAAAATTAAAGTAACAATATTAAGTTTGTACTGGAGCTGTAATAACTTAATTTCAGTTCCTGCCTCTCAAATTCATGCAAGGAAACTATTTTAATTTGTGCAATCAATTTTTAAAAAATATCAAACATACATAACTATCCAATAATTTAGTAGAAAGTACAGTGTCTCATGAATGATGGTTCAGAATGAGGTTGCAGCGTGGTGCATCGAAGTGACAGATCATTGTGGGAAGTTATCATTTTCCTATTTCCTGACTGCTTCTTGGGCGGTAAATGATCATAAGAGCAAATGAACCGAGAAAACATTGAATGATAAGTGATGCCGATTTGTCAGACTGCATTATTCTTTAGCACCATCTGTGTGTAGGGAATGTTTCTGGTTTATCCATTAGAATTGAAGGTATTTTAGATTTTCATAAATATAATTTGCTAATGAACAATATAAAACAAATTGATAAATAATTAAAATATGCACAATTAGAATGAAGATGTGAATATATAAATTATAGCTATGTAAGTATAAATATTTTAAGTAAGGTAACCAAATTATTTGGAAGTATCCTGTAAGTCAAACCACTTGTTAAATGAAGGACTCAACACAGTGATACTGGAAATGGAATAGAATGTGTTGCTACTATTATTTAATCATCTCATTAACTCTGAATAAATACCTGGATTGTATTTAGCACTTATTAGAGTAAAAACTTTCAGATTTGTGAAAGTAATTTCCATAAGGTACTGGTGTGGGTAAGCACTGCACTGCCAACTGCAAGGTTAGTGGTTCAAACCCACCTGCCACTCTTTGAAAACCCTATATAGGATTTCTCTGCATTAGAATCTGCTCAACAGCACTTAATAACAACAGCATGAGGTGTCAGTATTTGTATCTTGATAAATCATAAATTGTCCTTTATATTCTTCCTTTCCCTCTGTGATGTCTTCTGTATTTTATAATGGATTTATCATGTGAACTTATGCCAGACTAAATATGCCATCCAGATGGTATTGTACTTGCTTAGGTAGAGGAGATCCACAGCATTGAAAAAATACTTCCAGATCAAATGAATGGAAACTTGCCAGTGACTAATAATAATGATGATAATAATGATATTGACTTAGAGAACAATTAAATTAGTGTAAAACATAATATTTTGAAAATGATTATTTGAGAAGTAGCAATATTCTGCAGCTTATGAAGCAGTAAGTATCCTAATACATAGGGAAAAAATTAGTTCAATTACTTGAGCCATGACAGAGAATAACTACTATGTCTCCCTTGCTCACTTTGCTTCACCAAACTGTACTTCTTTCTCTCACCTCTGAGCCTTTGCAAATTAAATCTTTAGTCGTATGACTTCTCTCTTACTTCCTTTAGGACTCTGAGCTACCAATTTATTCAGAGCTTTTAGCTGCATAATTCATTTCTTCAGCACGACTGTCGTGCTATGCCTGAATGATGTTTATAGGACATATCACCCCTGAGGTGCATGTGTATTTGTTTATCTGTCTGTCTTTCCCTGAATGTGAGTTCTACAGGAACAAAAAGTTTTGTTTTTTGCTTTGTTCTAACTGCTGTAACCCCAGTGCCTACAATCCTATCTGGTGCAAAGAAGCTCAATAAATATTTAATGAATGTTGGATGAATAACTGTATCTTCCAGAAAGGTTTTATGTTACAATTTCACGGAGTTTATGAAATAAACCTCAGACCTGATATATATTGCTAGGATAATATCAATAAACATTTTATAATTATGTTGTTGTTGTTAAGAGCCATCAAGTTGGTTCCCATTCATAACAACCCTGAATAGGATTTCTGAGAAGCAACTGGTGAGTTTGAACCACTTACCTTATGGTTCAAACTGACCTTGCAGTTGAGTACTTATCCTACAGCACCATGACAGGACTCCCATTTTATAACAGAAATAGTGAATTAATGCCTGAATCTTTGTTTTGAGTTCAATTTGTACATTATCATAATTCAATTAAATGTTTCCCTATACTGCTTGCAGTTAATTTTATATGACTATGTTGCATTGTGTAGACTATGTGGATATAGTTCCAGTGTGGCACTATGGGGTAATGCACTGAACTGCAAGTTTGCTTTGAACTACAATGTTGGCAGTTCAAGCTCACCAGCTAATCCTCGGAAATCCTATACAGAGTTGCTATGAGTCTGAACTAAGTCAATGGCACTTAGCAACAAAATGTGGTGCTGTAGTATAAGACTGGTGGTTCATATTGACAAGTTTTTCGTCAGAAACACTATGCAGGGTTGCTATGAGTCAGAACCAACTCAATGGTACACAACAACAATTTAAATAAGTAATGTTGTTGTTGTCAGGTGTTATCGAGTCAGAACCAACTCATAGCGACTCCATGCACAGCAGAACGAAACAATGTCCAATCCTGGGCCAACACCACCACCGCTGCCACACTTGATGCCATCAATGATGCCACCTGGCTGATCCATCTCGTTGGGGATCTTCCTCTTTTTCTCTGACCCTCCATCTTACCCAGCATGACATCCTTCTCCAGCGACTGTTCTCTCCTGACAATATGTCCAAAGTATGAGAGATGAAGCTTAGCCATCCTGGCCTCCAAGGGGCACTCTGGTTGCACTTATTCCAAAACAGATCTATTGGTTCTTTTGGCAGTCCATGGCACTTTTAGTATTATCCTCCAACACCACAACTCAAAGGCATCAATTCTTCTATGGTCTTCCTTATTCACTGTCCAGCTTTTGCATCCATATGATGTTATTGAAAATAATAAGTAATGTAGTGACTATAATATGTAAATAATAATAAAGGAACTCAGATTATTTTCAAACATTTTTCATGAGCTAATTTTATGCTATGTCCCCAGTAACACATATACACAATGACATTTCCTTAATCTAAAGAAGCTGAATCTACAATTTTGAAACTTTGATATACTATGGCTAGTCTGGGCTCTGACTTACAATCTTATTACATGAGTTTCTGTGTAAAAGATTTCTTTTGGTTTCTAATACTACCTTTATGCAGTGCTGAGTAACTTGAATATGATCTGCTACATTTGTAAAAGATGAAAAAAAATGGCTATAAAACACCAGCAATGGTGAGAAGTATGCTATAAGGTTGATAGAAGAGATAACATGGGTAACCACAGTATTTTCAAATAAAAAATGTTCTCTGAAATATATTGACAATATTTACTAAACAACAACCACAAAAAGAAATGATCCTTTCATCTGTGATGGTACTTTTTATAAATAAATGATAGAGACATAAAAATCCCCATTCTGGCTTGGAAAAAATATAAAAGAACTGTCTGTCTACTGAGGGTAGTTGGTGTAAAGCACCAAGTCAGTGAGAAAGTTGCTGCTTTATGTACTGGTCTGACTATCTGCACTGCACATGCAGACAGCCTGTGCCTCAAGCTCCCAGGCAGCCACTGGAGTGCAAGGAATGAGGAACATACATCTCCTGGCAGCAACCATTCTGCGGATGCTACATGCTTCCGAGATTGAGCCGAACACACAATGTTAACAAATGACAGCCATTATTATTTATAGAAAGCAAAGAGTTAGAAATAACAAAAGATTCTCAAAGCTTAAACAATTACTCTTTCCAAAATTGTTCATATCCATTCTTATGTCACTGAAAAGGCACACTGTGGTTCATATAAGTTGTTGTGTTTGTGTCACTGAAAAAGCACACTGTGGTTCACGTAAGGTGTTGGTTGTGTTTATGTCGCTATTACCACTGGATACCACCTTGCTGTTCTGGGGCCTGCAGGGCTCCTGGGGCTTTTGCTCTGCCACTGGGCCTTGCTGAGTCTCTGCCATTAGACCCTTGTAGGCCTCTGCTCCTGGCTCCCACCACACTATCTGAGCCTGCAGAGCTCTCTGGCTGCCACACTACTCAAGCTGTACAGGACACACATGGGCCACCTTTGCCCTCCACAAGCAAATGCTACAGCTCTTTTAGCTTTGTTGAGAAGCCTCCTGCCCAGATGTATTAAGCTCTGTTAGAGTCTCAGGAATCCCCTGCATGGGACGCATTCAGACCTCTGCCCTGAACTGGTAAGGATTACAGTTCTTTTGGCTCTGCTAGCAAGCTCCCTGCCAGAAGGTGCCCAGCTTTGTCTCCTCAGGCTGCTCAGGCTCAGTGGTGCCATTTCCTTAGGCTTTCAGCATTCACTCTTTTTTTTTCTGGTTCTTGGAGATTCTCAGCCCAAGGATCCTTATTCCAAAAATGGGTTCTGCTTCAGACTTTTCCACCTGATGCCAGAGAGGTCTCCCTGAATGTCTTTGC
>NW_006408550.1:15587082-15596210 GCF_000296735.1 Chrysochloris asiatica
AAGCAATAGATTTCTTGCTTCTGCCACAAATTCCCCCAGCTGTGAGCCTTCCAACCTTCTAAGTATTCCTTTATATGTGGTTCAGAGTCCTGGGACCATCCCCTGAACCTGCTTGGTTGGGTATTCTGTGTTGTTGTTGGCAGAGCTCTCTGCTATACATCCACCTGATCTGCCATCTTGTTTGTTCCCCTGAATCAATCAATTTTTATGCATAGAGATAATAAATTGTCCAATTCCTGCAAGAGTTTTGTACACTTTACTTGTATGTTGCTATTGTCAAGTGTTGTTGAATGAGTTCCCACTTCTAGTGATCCTTTATAGGGTTTCGGTGGAGAGGCTGGTGGATCCAGTGTTTATCCTTCAGTGCTACACCCAGACTCCTTACTTATATGTTGTTGTTGTTGTTAAGTGCCCGTTGAGTCGGTTTCAAACCCTGTTGAGTGGGGTTTCTGAAGAGTGTCTGGTGAGCTTGAACCACCGACCTTATGGCTCAAACGATTTTGCAGTCCAGTGCATTAACCCACATTAACCCACAGTGCATTAACCCACAGGACTCCTGACTTGTATAGTGACAGATAATCATTTTGTGGCAGTTACAAGATCATGGTTTCTTGCTGTTAGGAGCTTTCCAGATGGTTCCAACTCATAGTACTGTTGTCACTGATTTTCAATTTTCTTCAGCAAGTTTTATTTGCATGGAATATTAAATATTTTTTTGTGCTTTCTGCATTTCTTAGGGTAACCGCTCTTTGTAATGGGTTGATATGGATCTCTTTCAATGAAATGGCCAGCTAGCTATCTTCCAATTTTTTTTTTTATTTTTTTTTTTGGCATAGATAAGCGAGTGTCTACAGTGCTACATCAGTTTTTTGAAACATTTGAATTTGTATTATGTCAATTCCTAGAGTCTTTTTCTTAGCCAATGCCTTTGATGCACCTTGGACTTCTTGTTGTAGCACCATTGGCTCTTGATTATATACTACATAGTCCATTTATTTTTGGTACAATGACTCTGAGTATTCCTTCCATCTTCTTTTTTTTAATTTCTTTTTAGTTTTTATTATGAATTGAGTGATAGTTTATATGGGAGAACATTAATTTTACACTCATTGTTTCATTGCAATGATTACAATCTCCTCTGCACATCATCATTCAACAGTATTTGCTTCTATTCCCTCTGTTTGTTTTTCCTTTTTTTGGTTTGGGGGGGGGGGGGGGGGTGGGGTGGGAGGGATGTACACCAAAACACTCAGGAATTCAAGAATATATAATAATTTAAACAACCAAAGGGCCCATTCTGCAATCATGCCTCCTGGCTGCCAGCATTCCGCCTCTCTTCATGAGTTTAGAGTCCTCAGCTGCTTTCTCTCTCCACATTCTCATCTCTGCCTCCATCTCTGGTGTTGTTGCTTATCTGGATAGGGTCCCACATTTCCCCCATATTCTTTTGATTCTTTGTTCATCATTCAATATTTTGCACATAGAATCCTTATGTATTGCAAGCTGAGGCTTGAATTTCTTCTGTGGTTCTTTCAGATTGAGAAATGTTGAGTGTTCTTTCGTTTGGGGATGTCCTTGATGTCACCCCACTAATAACTCGTCTTCAGTCATTAGTGTCTAATACATCAAATCTGTTCTTGAGATGATCTCTAAATTTAGGTGGGATATGTTCAAGGTCACATTTTGGCTTTCATGCACTTATTTTATTTAGCTTCTGCCTGAATGTGCATATGAATAGTTGGTGGTCTATTCCACAGTGTGTTTTGGTTGATGATAAGGAGCGCTACCACTGCCTCTTCCCATTATTGTTGTTAAGTACGTTGAGTCGGTTCTGACTCATAGTGACCCTGTATAGGGTTTCTGAGGAGCAGCTGGTGAGCTTGAACTTGCGACCTTGCAGTACAAAAGGCTTTGCAGTCTGGCACATTAACCCACAGTGCCACACTAGGACTCCATCTCTTCCCATAGATGTTGTCAATTTGATTTCTGTGTATTCCATCTGGAGAGTCCATGTGTATGATCATCTTTTATGTTGTTTTTAAAAAGTATTTGCAATGAATATATTATTGGTCTTGCAAAACTCTATCTTGCAATCTCCAACATTCTTTTTTATCACCAAAGTCATATTTCCAACTACTGAACTTCCCTCTTTGTTTCCAACCTTTGCATTCCAATTGCATGTTTGATCAACTTCAGAATGAAGAAATTAGTAGAATTCTTCAATTTCATCATCACTGGATTTAGCCATTGGTATGGAAATTTGAATAACAGTGGTATTGACTGGTCTTCCTTGTGAACTTATGGAGAGTACCTGATCACAGACAGCTTTATATTTCAAGATAGCTCTTCAAATATTCTTTTTGATAATGAATGCAATGCCATTCCTCTTCAGTTTATCATAGTCAACAATGTGATCGTCAGTACTAGCTATTTTCATCTTACTAAGGCCTAGGGTACCAATCTTTAGCCTGGGATGTCAATCTTCACATGTTCCATTTAATTTTTGACACTAGTAATTTTTGTCAGCTTGAGGACTAGGGTGCGCCTGACCCAGGCCATTGTGTTTTCAATAGCCTCATATGGATGCGAAAGCTGGACAGTGAATAAAGAGGATCGTAGAAGAATTGATGCCTTTGAGTTGTGGTGTTGGAGGAGAATACTGAGGGTGCCATGGACTGCCAAAAGAACCAATAGATCTGTTTTGGAAGAAGTGCAGCCAGAGTGCTCCTTGGAGGCCAGGATGGCTAAGCTTCGTCTCTCCTACTTTGGACATGTAGTCCAGAGGAAACAATCGTTGGAGAAGGATGTCATGCTGGGTAGGGTGGAGGGTCAGAGAAAAAGAGGAAGACCTCCAACGAGATGGATCGGCCAGGTGGCATCATTGATGGACTCAGGGGTGGCAGCGGTGGTGAGGTTGGCCCAGGATCGAACATTGTTTCGTTCTGCTGTGCATGGAGTCGCTATGAGTTGGTTCCGACTCGATGGCACCTGACAACAACAACAACAACAATTTTTGTAGATTCATTCTTTGTACATTTCATTGTCTGATTATTAATGGATGTTTACAGTTATTTCTTCTCATTTGAGTTGTGTCTCATCAGCAAAAGAAGTTCCCAAAATCTTTACTCTAATCATGTCACCAGAGTCAACTCTATTTTGAGAAGACAACTCTTCCCTGGTTTTATTTTTAGTGCATTACAACTTATGGGACCCATTTTCTGTCACTATATATGACAATATTATAGTACTATTCATAATGTTCAAATATTCAATATTCTGGTGCTATGTGACAATGGTCCACTGTTATATATAAGGTTTTCAGTGGCTAAATATTCAGAAGTAGTCTGCTTTTTCCTCATCCTAGTTTTTCTTCGTCTGGAAGCTTCTCTGAAGCCTGTCCACCATGGATGACAATGTTGGTATTTAAAATACTGGTGGTATAACTTCCAATATTACAACCTCATGCAAGTCACCCACGTACAGTAAACTGACAGATGAGTTATGATTCTGACACATTGCCACCCTATAGAGAGTTTCTGAAGCTATAAATCTTCACGGGGGCAGAAAACGTCATCTTTTTCCTGCAGAGCAGCTGGTTGGTTCAAGCAGCTGACTTTGTTGTAAGCAGCCCAACATGTAACCCAGAACACTATCAGGGATCCATATATATATATATATATATAAAGAAGAACGTGGTATTAGGGTTGGGTATGCAGATGATACCATCTAGCTTGCTGAAAGTGAAGAGGACTTAAAATACATACTGATAAAGATCAAAGAAAGGAGCTCTGGTAGTGTAGTGGTTACAAATCAGGCTGCAAAGCGCAAGGTCAGCAGTTTGAAACTACCAGCTGTTCCGCAGGAGAAAGATAAGGCTTTCTGCTCCCGTAAAGATTTACGGCCTGGGAAACCCTGTACAGGGTCACTATGAGTCAGAACCGACTCCACGGCACATAACAACAAAGATCAAAGACCACGACCTTCAGTGTGGGCTGCACCTAAATGTAAAGAAAACAATCCTCACCAATGAACCAATAAATAAAATCATGATAAATGGAGACAACATTGAAGTTGTGAAGACTTCATTGTTTGGATCCATGATCAGCACTCATGGAAGCAGCAGTCAAGAACTCAAAAAATATATCACATTAGGCAAAATCCTTTGCATAATATCCGAGGAAGTTAATAAGCAACATTTATACTGTTTTGCCAATAAATACACAATAAAAGAACTTGAGAACTTAACTAGCTTAGTGTGCCTCCGTTTCTGGCTTTACACTTTTCATTATCACCATAATATTATAATATCGTATTTTATTCAGAAATAATATCCAATTATCCAAATATTGCTTGTAAATTGTTTCATCCTTTTCTATCTCCCATTTTTCTATACACTCATTAATAGTTTAAAACAAAAGAATAAATGAAAACAATTGAAACAGTGAAATAGCATTGTTTGTAACTGAATCTCAATGGCTGACAAAAGGTATTTGATTATATGGAGTAATCATGCATATCAAGCTATTTACATGAAAATTGAGCTATTTTAGTGGACTTATGCTTGATTGCAGATGGTAGTTACCTGCCAAGGAGTCATTAGGAGTCATTCTGACTCACTGGCCCTATAGAGGGTTTCTGGGGCTATAAATTTTCATGGGAGCAGAAACCTCATCTTTCTCCCACAGAACTGCTGGTAGTTTCCAACTGCTGACCTTGAGATTAGCAGCTGAATTTGTAACTAACATGTTACCAGAGCTCCTTTGAGAACAGATTGTAGCTGTTGTTGTTAAGTGCCTTCGAGTTTATTCCGACCCATAGTGGCCCTGTATAAGGTTTACTACGAGCAGCTGGTGATCTAGAACTACTGACCTTATGATACAAACTGACTTTGCAGGCCAGCGCATTAACCCACAGTGCCACACCAGAAATCTTGTCACTTGATTTATAGTCTCTTGATATGTAAAAAGAGATTTTATCAAGATTGCATATTAATAATTTGCGTCCTTCAGAAATCTTTTGATTTTGGTACCATATTTTGTATGGAATAGTGTGTACACATTTAATCTATGCTATCTTGTTGTTCTGGTGTGGCACTGTGCTGGACTGCAAATTCAGTTTGAATGCCAGCTGCTCCTCAGAAACCCATGGTCTCTATGGGTCAGAATTGACTTGATGGCACTTAACAACAACAACAACTTGTTGTTAAGGGTAATTTGGCGATTTCAAAAGTAAACTTTTGTTCTGTTATTTATCACAAAGTAACACTTGCACTTAACAATAAGTCCTTGTTGTTTTTTGGTCTATCAAGTGAGTTCCATCTCATAGCAACCCTGTGTACAACTGAAGGAAACATCATCCAGTGCTCTACCATCCTCATACTCTTTCCTATTTATGATGGGACTGACTGCTCATTGTAAAAGCCTGTAATAACATAGAGGAGTCCTGCTGGGATGCTGTAGGATAAGCACTGAACTGTAAAATTGGTGTGAACCACAAGGTCAGCAGTATAAACTCACCACCCACTCCTTAGAAACCCTATAAAGGGTAACTTTGAGTCAGAACCCACTCGATGGCACCTGACAACAACAACGGTTTGTGTCAAACTGACCTGACTGACTACCTATACACAGGCTCATAAAATCATAAAATTAATGAATAATTTTGCAATCACAGGATCGTTTTTCATAGAGTTTCCACATTAAAGGTATGTTATTTCAAATCCCCTTAAATTTAATAGTCAAGAATTTTTATCGTACAAGAGCATGTGCTCAATGCTTTTCCCCTCTAACCGTCACTCTAATGACTGTGCTGAACATCACAATTACTGAAGGCTTTTTTACTTGCCTTCACTAAAAGTACTTCCACTTTAACCTTTATATAAGATCAATATTTAATCATATTTTTAATCTAAATTTATTCCATTTCTCTTCAAAGTGACTTCTTTGTCATCTTTGTGCTGTTGAGATTATAGTTTTAGGTGAATTGAAGGTAATGGCTGGGCAACAGTTCAAAGAATTGTCTCGTACTTATCTTTGTCTAGTGTCTAGAATGTGTTACTGCTTTATGGGAAATTAGATTATCTTCTCATATGAATAAGTCAGAGTCCTGGTGTGGTATTGTAGACTAAGAACTATACTGCAAGATCCATTTGAACCACAAGGTAGGTGGTTCAAACTCACCAGCTGCTACTCAGAAATCTTAGAGGATTGTTATGAGTTGGAATCGACTCAACAGTATTTAACCACAATAACAATGAAATTAAATTAATCTTTTTCATACATATATATGTTGTATTCATGCTTGGTTAGTTCTTAGGCAATAAAATGGAAATGATGGTAAATAGCATTTAATAAGTCACAAATATCAATTTGTTATTTTGATATTCAGAACACATTGCTAAGAACTTTGCCCAAGGTTTATTTCTTTTAATGCTCTAAAAACCCTGAGAAGTAGACGTTAGTATCTCAGTATTATAGATATCAGAAACTTGAATTCTTAAAATTAAATGACTTGTAAAATTGATCTTCCTGGAAAGTTCTAGATTCAGTATTTAAATCTGTAGGATCATCAAGGAATATTTTCTCTCTTTTCTCACCTGAATTATGATAGTAGATTGCTAATGGTTTCTGTTGCTATAATTTTGTGCTGCCACTTAATGACATCTAATCTCTTGTCAAAATGAACTTCCTATGACAAATGCTACTTAGATTCCCATGATAAAATTCTTCAATTAGCTTCATGGACCTCTAGAAGATAAACCAAAACAACATGAACTAAAGCAAAACAAGAGAAAAACAAAAGGAAATTAAAATCACAAGTGCTAGAAACATCACGCAAGTCATTCTTGCGTAGTGTTTTATGGTAGTACAGTGGGGAAAGTGTTCTGCAGTGAACTGAAAGGTTGGTGGTTCAAATCAACAGCCATGCAGAGAGAGAAGCATGGGGCAGTCTGCTTCTGTAAAGCTTTGTTGTTAAATGCCTTGGAGTCAGTTCTGACTCACAGTGACCCTGTATAGTGTTCCCAAGGAGTGGCTGGTGAGCTTGAACTGCCAACCTTGCAGTTCAAATCAACCTTGCAATCCAGTGCATTAACCCACAGTGCCAGTCTTGGAATCCCTGTGGGGCAGTTCTACTCGGTCCTCTGGGGTTGTTATGAGTCAAAATTGATTCTATAACAGGGTTGGTATGATTTATTTTAACAATGCCTGCTTATCCATTACTATTTCCATGAAACACAAATAACCTTTGCTTTTATATAGTAAAATTCTCTGTGTTCTTTGAGATTTAGTTTGAGTGTAACCTCTTCCTTTTAGCCTTTCTTTTTGATCCCATTCCCTGTAAACTAACCTAACAGTTACATTTCTAAGGTGATTTTTGTTACGTAAATTTTTATACTAGGAAATTTGTATCCTAGGACATATATTGTAACAAATTGCAATTATCTGTCTACTTCTCTTTCTTCTCCCTATTGTTAACATTTTGTAGAAATAGACTATCTTGTTTTTCTTTTTAAAGTTTTTATTGCGAACTGAGTGATAGTTTGCAAGGGAGAACATTGGTTTTATACTCATCCTATCACATTTCATTTCATTGCAATGATTACAATCCTCTCCATGCATTATTGTACAACCTTCCACAGTTTTTGCTTCTATTTCCTCTATTTTGTTTTTGTTTTTTGAATACAAACACACAAAAAGGGCACATTCTGGAAACCTGCTTCCTGGCTGCCAGCACACAGTCTTTCTGTTTCCACAAGTCTGTAGTCTTCAGCTGCTCTAGCTCTCCATGTCATCATCTCTGCTTCCATCTCGAGTGCCACTGCTTCTCTGGATAGGGTCCCATGTTTCACTAATGCTTGGAATAGACTATCTTTTAATTCTTGCAGAATGTTAGGTACAAAATAAATACTTAAAATGCTGTGTGAGGGAAAGTAAAAATATATTTTTCCATACAGAAAATTCCTAGGGGCCTTGAAAAATTGTATTAACAGTATTTTATCACCTCTTTAAGACATTAGTCATTGGTAGTGAAGATTCAGGTAAATTATATGTTAGTTGTGCAAAATCGATCATTGTGAAAATATCAATATTGCCCAAATAATTTATACATATAATGCAGTTCTAATACAGATTCTAATGACATTCTTCAAAGAGATGGAAAAAAAAAAAAAAACTATTACAAACTTTATATGGAAAGGAAAGAGACCCAGGATAAGCAAAGTGCTGCTTAAGAAGAAGAATAAGGTTGGAAACCTCTCACTCCCCGACTTCAAAATTTATTACACAGCTACAGTGGTTAAAGCAGCTTTGTACTGGTACAATGAAAGATACATTGATCAATGGAACAGAATCTAGAATCCAGAAATTAACCCATCCACATACAGCCAAATGATTTTCGACAACGTCCCTAAATATATCGTATGAGGAGGGGATAGTCTTTATAACAGATGGTACTGGCAGAACTGGAAAGTGATATGTAATACATTGAAACAAGATCTTTACCTCACACCTTATACAAAAACCAGCTCAGCATGGATTAGAAACCTAAATGTGAATCCCAGAATTATGAAGGCCATCAATGAAAAAACAGAGACAAATGTGAGGGCGCTGATTCAGGGCACACACAGACTAACAAACATTTTGAAAACTATATAAACAAAAGTGGACAAGATAGATGATTGGGATATACTACAAATTAAAAACTTATGTGCATTAAAAGACCTCACCAAAAGAGCAAAAAGTGAACTCACAAAATGGGAAAAAATCTTTTGCAACAACAGATCAGGAAAGAGACTCATTTTTAAAATATACAGGAAACAACAACATTTCTACAAGAAAAAGACAAACAACTGAATTTAAAAATGGGCACAAGACATGAACAGAAACTTCCTCAAGGAGGAGATCTAGGCAGCCAACAAACATGTGAAGAAATGTTCACAGTCATTAGCCATTGTTGTTGTTATTGTTAGGTGCCATCGAGTCAGTACAGACTCATAGCGACCCTATGCACAGCAGAACGAAACATTGCCTGATCCTGGACTAACCTCACTACTGTTGCCACGCTTGAGTTCATCAATCTTGACACTTGGCCAATCCATCTCATTGGGGGTCTTCCTCTTTTTCTCTGAC
>NW_006408550.1:15597450-15623289 GCF_000296735.1 Chrysochloris asiatica
CAGGAAAATTATAAAACAATAATGGTAGTCTGACTGATTACTACAAGAACAAACAAGTTGCTCACCCAGGAGACATCAAGGCAAGTGGTTGGGTCCCCTTAGGGCAAACCCCCTTCCAAGACTAAGACTCAATGGGAATACACGAGCAGAGATGCACTCTGACTGTTGACCGCATTGGTCACTGATAAGGGGAAGTCAGGGGAAAAACAGCAATGAAGTTGTGTTCACCACGTTCAATAGATTCCTGTGAACCAGGGTGGCGACCTGGTTGGTCAGCAGTGTGACAAGACCTGGGGACTCCTGGGCCCAGAGTCAGTAACATAGCCACAGAGGACTAGAGTGAAGAGTGAAGTGTCCAGTGGATAAGAAGTGAGAACATATGCACAAGAACACCCACACTTGCAGATAATATCCCCTTGACCTGGCTTTAGTGGATGGATGATCAGAACTCAACTAGAAGAATAAAGAAGAGGAAAAAAAGAGTAATCTAATACAATTTGAGGAAATTGACCTACACCTATGGATGCAGTAGCTCAAAAGAGGGAACAAATCTTTACATCAAGGATCAGTCCCACCCCATGGATACACAGGGTAGATAAGGGTAGGCAACTTGGACATTAACTATCCAAAATGGGGGTGTGTGTACAAAGGCAAGAAGTGACTGGCTTACAAGCTTTCAAGAGGGAGCTTAGATCCATAGGGCACAGAGGAAGGTAGAATCTCCAAAGAGTAGTATCCAATCTTTCTGTGCAGAGATGATGAAAGGTGATGGGGATGCCACTCATGTGGCACAATAGTGAATAACTGTTATCAGGATTGACTGTGAGGGTGGAAATGTAAAGGTAGACATTTTGTATCAAAACGAAGGGAGTGGTTGACTTTTCAGTCTAGGAGTGGAGGTTCCTGGGACCATCAAGGGAGAAGAGCAGAATCCGGAACCCTATCCAGAGAAGCACTGACAACAGAGATGGAGGCAGACAGGATGATATGGAGAGAGGGAACGACTGGGGACTCTAGACTCTAGAGGGAAAGGGGCTGTGTGCTGATGACCAGGGAAAGGCTTGCAGGGTATATCCTTTGGTTGGTTGATGATGCATGGAGGGGATTGTAACCATGGCAACGAAACAATATATGATACGATGAATGTAAATCTAATGTTCTCCCATGTAAACTATCACATAATTCACAATAAAACATTAGAAAAAGTAGATGCACTATGATATGTCATGATACACTAATATAGTGATATTTAAAATTTATGGTTTAATATCAACTTATGATCATGAAAATATGTTTTAAATGGGAAAAATGCTCTTCCACATGCTAATTAATGTAAATATTGTTTTTGAAAGTAAAAACTTGCATAGCTCCAATTAACGATAACACTCAGTTATTTTTTCTGTATTTTTTTTCTTAATTACATGTGTAAATTTATATATTCTTTTATATTTTTCTCATAAATTAACCATATTAACACAAGTGCTGTTAGCCTGGCAACAGTAGTGTATCTAAGCTGGTATTATCTGCTTACATGTGTTTTTTTTTTTTTTAATATATAAACACAGAGATGGTTTGTGACAAAAATATTTGTCTAAATGACAAAATGAAAATTCTAAAGAGCACAAAATAAATCAGTCATGGAATACAATATAGCATTGTTAAATTATAAATGATTTTTCTTTTTAGATAATTTGGAAAATAATATTTTATAAATTATGGAATCCTAGATTTAATGAAATACATTCTACATTTCTACTGTTCTTAAAAATTCCTATCAGAAGGATAGGAACTCTGTCTTATCTGACTTTGTTTTCTCCATTATAGTGACCCAAATGCTGTACACATTAATACTGGCACTTAACAAATATTTGAAAATAAATATTTTATTAAAATAGGTAATAGAATCAAGGAAGCTTTTGGGAAGAAACCCAAGTGAAGTCTCACATAAAAAGGTTATATAATTTTGCTAGAGCTTTTTTTTTTTTAAAAAAAATTATTTTTGTCATGTGTTGTCATATTTTGTTTGTGTGTTTTGTTATTTTTTCAAGCAAACGCTGCTGTGATCATGGAAAATAAATAAATAAACAAAAAGCAGATAATCTCTCTCTCTCTGGCTGCAATTAGACAAGTGCTGTTTAATTACATGTTTGATAAAAATAAAATGAAATAACAATGTATTGTGAACTCCTGCTGTGTTTATCATAAATGCATCTTTTCTAAAAATCATTTTGCTGTTTGAAATTTTTTTAGAATTCTTCATACCCAACCTGAGTCAGATACGGTTATTACTGAAATAATTAGAATGTACACACATGGTAAAATGTTTCTGCTCATTAAAGTTTAAATATAAATTAAATTGACCTTAATCAAATACATTTGGATATATATGAGTATTTTTAATGCATGTAATAACAAGGTTTTCCTTAAATACCTTTGAATGGAAAGCATTCTTGATAAACAGTAATTACAAATACTTTTCAAGTTATTCACTAACAGTGATGGGGACAATTTAATTGTGCTTATGCTAGGCAAAATAAGACCTAAAGTTTAGATACATAAAAAGCCTATTTTTATAGCTAACAATCTCTCGCTATCACTTTTAAGATTCTTACTGTTCAAATACTTTTTTTTATCTAAACGGAAAAGATGTCTAAAGTTTTGAAAGCATAATTTTCAAAGGAACTGAAAAATATGAGGTAAAAAAACCTACATCTTAATTTTGTACCTTTCTTCTCTCCAAGTATTTAAAAGTGGTCCTTGGCATTTTTGAGACAGAGCTTGAAAATCTTTTTATATAATCTTTCTATTGCTAACTTAGCAACTTAGATTCTAATGTTAGAGAATTTTAATTATGTGTAGCACATGTTTAAATACAGAGTAGAAAGAGTAGGTGAAATTGGAATACTAGGGCATTTCACATTAAAGTGTTATATTTAAACAAGTTAAAAGACTATGTTCAAGACATTTTAACACATTTAGAATTTGTATTCTTAGTATGTTCATCTTTTTTTTTCATAGATTTTCTATAATTAGTGTATAGTTAAATATTGTTATGTTCTTCATGATATTGCCATTCATAATTAACATTTTTGTTTTATTCAACCATATAGTGAAGACATTTATTTCTCTGTAGTGTTTTTATATGATATTTATCCTTACTGCTTTATAAATAGTACCATAACATTGCCTTCTATCTACTCTCTATATCCAAGCCATGCTATAAGCAGTTGTTCAATTCCCAAAAGGGTTAATGCTGGATTGCAAAGTCAGTTTGAAATACAAGGTCAGAAGTTCAAGCTCACTAGTCGCTCCTTGGAAACCCTAAACAGGGTCGCTACAGGTTCAAACTGACTTGGGGACACTTAACAACAACAACAATTATTTGACTATACAAGTGCTTATTAGTGTGAAAAGTAAAGATGTCCTAGGCAATGACAACTAAATCTTGTTACTACTCAGACTTATCGTAAGACAGTTGACAAGGACGAGAAACAGTATTTTGGGGGGGAAATAAATTTTATAAATTTCTTTACTTAAGAAGTCAACAGTAAAACTACTAGAAACTTCACCAGAAGATTAAAAAAGGAACCCACAGAATGAGAAAAAATATTTTGCAATGACACATCAGACAAGGGACTCATTTCTAAAATATATAGGAAACTACAACAACTCTACAAGAAAAAGACAAATAACCCAATTAAAAAACGGCCATAGGACATGAACAGACACTTCACCAAGGAGGAGATCCGGTCAGCCAACAAACATATGAAGGAATGTTCACGATCACTATCCATTAAAGAGATGCAAGTCAAAACAACAATCATATGCAATCTCACACCAGCAATAACAGCAAAACCCAAAAAAGTAGAAAACAGTAAGTGCTAGTGAGGATGTGGAGAAACTGGGACTCTCCTGTATTGCTGATGAGATTGTGGAATGGTCCAACCTCTCTGGAAAGCAATATGGTGCTTCCTCAGAAGGTTGGAAATAGAAATACCATATGATCCAGCAATTCCTCTACGTGGTATTTACCCACAGGAACTATGAGCCATAACATGAGTAGATATATGCACACCAATGTTCATAGCAGCACTGTTTAAAATAGCAAAAAGATGGAGACAGCCTAAGTGTCCATCAACTGAAGAATGGATAAAGAAATGGTGGTACATACACACAATGGAGTATTATGCTACCTTGAAGAATAACAAGGAAGCTGCAAGCCACTGCATAACATGGATGAACCTTGAGGACATTATGTTGAGTGAAATTAGTCAGTCACAAAAGGAGAAATACTACATAGTACCACTACTGTAAAAGACTAAGAAAAAGAACCCATACTAAATGGGGGGGGGGGGTTGCTGATGACTGGGATGTAGAGGGTGGGGTGAGGGTAGGGAGGAGAAGCTGGAGCACAGAGTAGGGAATAGACACAGGATAGCTTGAGTGCTAGGGAGGGGAGGGAGCAATACACAAGAAGGGGTAGTGAATTGGAAGAACAAGTTGGATGGGAAAACAATTAGGCACATTTGCTTGGGCTAAGTGGGACAGAGGTAAATAATGATGTATGCACAACCTTGGAACAACAGGGCTCTGGGATACAGGGATTGTGCCATGGTTGGAATGGGCAAAAGTGGGAAAACTAATGTTAAGATGCTTGGCTGTCTTTTGAATCTTGGTTTCTCCTGCATACCATTATAAAATAAACACTTGAGGGTGAGAGAAAGGAATAGTCAGAAATGTCACCATAGAAAGCTTATAAGTCTGTCTTTTGCCTATAACTGTTTGGAATACCTGAAATGGGGCTACAACATGCCAAGTAAAGGAGGCTTCCTGTGGAACCTCTGCATTACATAAGACCATAGTGGGAATCCTGAACCCCATCCAGAATCTTCTGAGCTAGGAAATTTCTACTTGAAAGGACAAGCAGACCATCCTGGAGTGGCTAGAACAGAAGATACTTCTTGAAAGAAAGACTGACAGGAAAAATATAAAACAATAATGGCACACCTACTGACTATTAGAAGAACAAGCAAGCTGCTCTCCCTGGAGACATCAAGGCAAGTGGTCAGGTCCCCTCAGAGCAAACCACCTTCCAAGACTGAGACTCAATGGGAATACACAACCAGATACATGCTCTGTCTGGTGAACATGTTGGTCACCAATAAGGGGAAGTGAGGGAAAAACAGCAATGAAGTTGTGAGTTAAGTTCAATCAGATTCAATACACTCCTGTGAACCTGGGTAGAGACCTGGTTGGCCATTAGTGTGACAAGACCTGGGGATTCCTGGATCCAGAGTCAGTGACATAGCCACAGAGGGCTAGAGTGGGGAATTAAGCATCCAGCTGATAAGAAGAGAATGCATATGCACAAGAACACCCACACTTACAGATAATGCCCACTTGACCTGGCTTCAATGGCTGGATGATCAGAGCTCAACTTGAAGAAGAAAGAAGAGGAAAAAAAGAGTAATCTGATTCAATTTGATGAACTTGACCTACGCCTATGGATGCAGTAACTCAAAACAGGGAGCAAATCTTTACAGCAACGTTCATCCCCACACCCTCGATATACAGGGTCAATATTTCTTGTAACTTAAAAAAATATTCTCCCTCTTTTCTATTTTTGGTTTTTATATTCTTTTCTAGATGTTGCCTGCTTTTTTTTCTCTTTGCTATTTTCTTTTTCACTGTTATAGGCTTGCTTGCTTGTTTCTTTTCCTTTCCTTTTGTGAGTAAGCTTTCCTTTCTTGCCACACAAAACAGGGGACAGGATCCATGCCCATACAGCCCAATCTCACTTATTAGGCAAGTGCCAACACCAACTGTTATATGACAACAAACGTCAGTCAAGCCTATATTTAACTGAACTGTGCAAATAGTGAAAGAGAACGGTGTACAAGCATCCACCCCCTAACACATCCCCCAGGAGACACTCACACACCTTTTTGAATACCCAAGAATACACCAACATACAATCATCAGTTTAATACAAATACAGGAGAACCACAATGTCTTGGAAGCAAGACGCAGTTTTTGTTTACACAAAGAAACAAGGCACAATTGTTCAAACAAATGATCAAGAGGCAGAGCTAGAAAACAGTTGTAAGGGAAAAAGGAATTGAGTTCCCTGATAAAGAATGCAAGAGAATGATATTTAGGTGCCTCCAAGCGGTTGACAGAAATGTTGAGGCAAACAAAGAAGAATTTTGGAAATACTCGAGGAACAAACAGGCAAAGTGGATAAAGGACAGAGATGATACAATGTCAGCAAATCTAAATTCAGAAGAGTAATATTGAGATTTCAGAAATAGAAAATATATTGAAAGGACAAAAGAATACATTTAAAACATGGAAACTTGAATTAGTGAGCTTAAAGATAAATATATATACTTGTAAACTAGAAAGAACTATCAGAAAACAAGAAAGAATGAAAAAAGTCAAAGAAAGAATAAGATTAATGTGGGACAACATGAAGAGGCAAAATTTACAGATTGTCAGAATTGTAGAACAGGAAGAGACAAAGAAATGCACACACAAAAAGAAAATTAAAGAGCTATTGGAAGAAAATTTCCCTAACATCATGAAAGACTAGAAGATAAGTATTCAAGTAGTAGAATAGACCCCAAACAAGATAGACTACAAACGAAAATCACCAAGGCCTATCATAGTCTAACTGAGAGCAGCTTAGTAAAAATTTAAAGCTACTTATTATAAAGGAGAACCAACAAGATTAAACTCTGATTTCTCAGCAGAAAGCATGCAGACCAGAAGGCAATAGGGAGACATAAAAAAACTCTGAAGGAAAAAAAAAAAAAGCCAAACATATGGTAAAATTAATATATTTTAAACAAAAGAATTTGTTAATAACCAATCTAACTTTATAAAAATACTGTTTATGGTCTGAGAACCATAAACAGAGACAACAACCTGAGATGTTACCCACGATCTAATTCCAATATAGAAGTATTCAAAGTAAAATAAGCCTGTAAGTCTGAAAATATAATGCTAGAGGTATCTATATATAATGATGAAAACTACAAAGCAAAAAGAGGGAAAACTGTAGTTACAGAACTTCCAAATCATCAGGAAGTCAAGTAGATTTCAAAAGAAAACAGAATGTTTTCAACTGGGAAAGAAGTTAATAAACTACAGGGGAACCTCAAAGACATAGTAATTCAGTGAGTTCCTGGGCCTAGGGCTCAAGACCTAGGGCCAGGGGACATCACAGTCAACTGGCATAATTCACTTCCACAAAAACAATGCTCTACATCCTACTTTGGTGAGTAGCATTAGGGATCTTAAACGCTCCTGATCAGTCATGTAATTTGCAACTACTGGTCCATATGGGGAAGAAAGAAGAATGAGGAAAACTGAAGATACTTGAAATCAGTTAGTTCAATGGACCAATGGATCAGACTGGTAGCCAAGTGTGACCAATTAAAATGAAATCTTAGAACTGATTCATTCTGGTTCAACACCTACCGAAAATTTGCATTTCTATCCCAGGTATACTGAGTCAGAATCTAGATTTTTATAAAATCCAGGTGATTCTTACAGATTCTCAGGTTGGAGTACTGTGGAAACCTCGGTTCTGACTCATTATACCTAGGGTAGAAATTACAAATGCAGATTGTCGGCAGGTTGGAATGCACTATTTTGAAGTCCTGATTAAAACTAAGAGAATTGATCCCACATCAAATCTATGGAACCTACAGTATCATATATACCATATGAATCAGTCAAATAACGAATTTGTTAACATTCTCTTTCAAAAATGTCTTAATAACATTATGTAGTGGATTTAAATGGTGTCTCTCACCTCAGAAAATATGTCCACATGCTAACACTCACAACCTGTGAATGCTATCTTATTTGAAACAAGAATCTTTGCAGCTGTAATTAAGTTAAGGATCTGAGATAAGGTCGCCATCAATCCATTATTAAGGGGGTTTCAAATCCAATGACAAGTGTCTTTATAAAAGGAAAAGACAGACAATACAATGATCTGCTTTGAAAGGTCAATGTTATGTCAACAGGTGCTCTCTACTGAAAGTAGAGAAAATTCTGGGGCCAGGATATTTTAAGAACTTCATGGTACTATTTATTATTCTTTTGAATCTCTGAACCATTGCATAAAGGGTATTTCCCACTTTTCTGACCACCTTCAAAGCAGAAAATGAGGACATAAGAAAGCAGAGAAAGATCAGAGGTAAAGACATTGTCTCTCCAACTGTGACCAAGCTTTTTGTCTTGACTACACTCTAAGGACTACACTCTGCCCTGTACTTCCAGCTTTCCTGTCACCACTCCCCGTTTTTTTGTTTCTATAAACTCAGCCCACACATTTATAAATAAATTCTGTATTGTATTGTCCTCAAATTACCCAGTTTGAGTGTGCCATCTGTTTTCTTCTGGGAACTTATGAAACCTAATTGTTAAGAATTCATCTCCCAGTGGGAAAAAAACAACAAAGGAAATGGAAAATATTCCCCAATAAGTTTAGATCCCTTACCACATTAATTAAGCTTAAAATGTACAGAAATAGTCCATTAAAAGATAATGTCATTTTTCAGGACCTTTTTGAAGCCTCTTCATGCATGTATGTGTGTGTATTAATAATAAATGTGTATATAATAAGAAATTTGTATATAATTATAAATGTGTATATATATTTGTACAAGGAGCTCTGGTAGTGTAGTGGTTACAAATCCGGCTGTGAACCTTAAAGTCAGCAGTTGGAAACTACCAACTGTTCCACGGGAGAAAGATGAGGCTTTCTGCTCCCGTAAAGATTTACAGCCTTGGAAACCCTGTACAGGGTCCCTATGAGTCAGAACCGACTCCATGGCACATAACAACAACCACAACAACATATAATTATGCATGTGTATTATTAATAAATATGTATATATTTATTTGTGTGTATAAATTATATATATATGGGGGTTATGTGCTGTGGCGTCGGTTCTTACTCACAGCGACCCTGTACATTGTTTCTGAGGCTTTAAATCTTTACAGCAGAAGGCCTCATCTTTCTCCCGCAGAACAGTTGACCTTAAGGTTACCAGAGCTCTCTCTCCTCTCTCCCTCTCTCTCTCTCTATATATATATAAAATCCTGTTGTAGTGTGCTGGACCAAAAGGCTGATTTGAACCTCAAGATCAGTGGATCAAATTAACCAGCCACTGCTCAGAAACCCCACTCAGGGTCATTATTACTCAGAACTGACTTGATAGCACTTAATAACAAGCTAGGTTTCTAACTACAAGGTCACTAGTTCAAATCTACCAGTTGCTTTGTGGAGAAATATGAGGCTTTCGGAAACCCTATATAGGTTTCTATGATTTGTAACTGACTTGGTGGTACACAACCGCTTAGGAATGCATTTGGAACCCTGGTGTAGCACTAGACTGCTAACCTCTAGGCCAACAGTTCAAATCCATCAGAAAGTCTGTGGAAGAAAAATGAGAAAGATATATATATATGTTTATTGTTGCGGACCGTGTAAGACTGGTCAGAGGTTAGAGGCCCTATAGGCTCGAGTGTAACAAATGAGGCCACTGGCAGTTAATGGCAAATTGCTTTCATCTTAATATTCAGTTATATATATTAAATTAATACACAGAGCCTTTGATAATCCACAGATAAATGTGATATTTTCCTAAAGCCTAAGACTAAAGGTTGCAAGGTCAAGTCTTTCTCCAAAGGATTAACTAAAAACATCTTAGCTACTTCACAGTTCTTTGTTCTATGTTGTTGTTGTTAAGTGCCGTCGAGTCGGTTCCGACCCATAGCGACCCTGTACAGGGTTTCCGAGGGTGTAAATCTTTGTTCTATAGACAAAAAAAAAAAACATCCTCCCTAATCCTTTTCCAGGTGCAGCCCATTCACCTGGAAACCTGCAAACCTGGCTCAGGAAGCCGAAACAGTGGGACTCCGCCCAAGCTTTTGTCCTTAACTTTCACCTTCCCCCAACCATGCTCAGGGGCTATAGATAAGTTAATTAGGCCTGAGACTCCAATTTCCTGGCCTGGGTTTCGAACCAGCGAAGTACGATGTAAAGTTACCTGAATGTCTGGAAAAGTACTGATGTTAGCTGTACCCTGCCTAAGTCCCTCCCAGCTTGGTGTGAAGCTTCTCCCCTAAATAAAACAGAGGCCCGGGCCTCCCCAGATGTGCATTACGGGGTTGGAAGGCATGCAGTAAAGATTGCAGTGCATTACGGGTTGGAAGGCATGCAATAAAGATGGCAGGGCAGTGAATTGCTGCCTGCAGAGGCCACGATGCCTGTAGTCCCAAGCCTGCCCACCAGTGATGTATCCACCCTGACTTTGGAGTGCCTCATTGTCTCTCTCTTTGTCTCTTTCTGTGTATTCTTGATATATTGTTACCGCCGTCAAGTATCTCCTCCTTGTGAACTGAACCCCTATGTCGAGGCAGGTCCCCGACAGTTTATATTGTGTAAGTGTATATATTAGGAGCCATAGTGTTACAGTGGATTAAGCACTGAGCTGTTAATCTCAAAGTCAGTACTTCAAACACACCAACTTCTCTGCAAAGGAAAGATTAGATAGTCTGCTTCCAGAATGATGGATAATCTTGGAAATCCTATGGAATAATTCTACTTTTTCATGTACAGTGACTACAAGTTGTAATCAACTGGACAGGAATGGATTTTATTTTTGATGCATAAATTATATTATGTATATTATTAAAATGGATTAAAATTTAAATTGCTAAAAAAAATAGCTTTAAAAGACCAGGAAGAAAACATAAATGGATACACTCATGGTCTCATTGTAGGATAAGTACTGGACTGCAAACTGCAAGGTCAGCAGTTCAAACTCATCAATTGCTACTTGGAAACCCAACATAAGGTTGTTATGATTCAAAATAATTTGGAGGCAACTAACAACAACATAAAACATAAGAAATGACTTGCTGAACACATAAAATAAAATGTTTATAAGTTAGATTATATAGAAATTTGGTAGTATTTTCAAAATAGATACTTTTTACCTTTGCTTTCTAATACTAAACATTTAGCTTGCAAGTAAACTCATAAAATGTCATTTTGTTATGGTTGTTTTTAGGTTCCGTCAAGTCAATTCCAACTCATAGAGACCCTATGCATCACAGAACAAAACACTGCTCTGTCCTGCACTACCCTCACAATTACTACCTTTGAAGCCATTGTTGATGACACAGAGCCAATCCATCTACTTGGGGGTTGCCTCTCTTTTAATGATGCACCACTTTGCAAAGCATGCATGATGTCCTTCTCCAGGGACTTGTCCCTCCTAATAATATGTCTAAATTATAAGAGACAAAGTCTGGCCATCCAGACTTGTAAGGCACATTCTGCCTGGACGTCTTCTAAGGCAGATTCATTTGTTCTTCTGGCAATTCATGAAGAAAGAAGAAAACAATCTGAGGAATAACTAGTGCATGAAGAGAATTCCAGATAAAATTGTTGCAGAGTTATTGGAAGAACACTTTTCTAACATCATGAAAGGTATGCAGTTAAGAAGCTGAATGAATTATAAACAGGAAGGACCTCAAAATAAATTCACCAAGAGACATCATAATCACAGTTTCCAAAACCGAAGACAAGGAAAGAATCCTGAGAGCAGCTAGGAATCTACAAAGGAGAACCAATTAGATGAAGTTGTGAATTCTCTGCAGAAACAATGCAAGCAAAATGGCAATGGGATGACATATATAAAACTCTTAAAGAAAAAAATCTGTCAATCAAAAATCATATATCTAACAGCACTGTCCCTCACATATGATAGTAAGATTAGGACATTTCCAGTTAAACAGAAATTAAAGGAATTTGTAAAAATCAGACAAACTTTACAAGTAAAATTAATAGGAGTTTTTCAAATGGGGACTCAACAACAATAAACAAGCCAAGATGAGCATACATGACAATATCACTCACAAGTCAATCCAGGTATAGAAGCATCCAAGTAAAACAAACCTACAAGACTGAAAACAGGGAACCAGAGATGTCAATTTTAACAAAGACATCTACAAAGTAAAGATAGAATCTTTTTGCTGTTGTTAAGTGCCGTCAAGCAAGTCCTGACTCATAGTAATCCTGCATAGGGTTTCTGAAGAGTGGCTGGTTTAGCGCTTGTCTTACAGCGCCACATCAGACCTCCTATGTATACAATGGCAAGTTGTTAATGAGTCTTCCTCCAATCCTGGTGCCATGTTTTTCTTCACGGAATCCAGTTTCTCAGATTATTTGTTCAGCATACAGATTGAATAAAAGGATATAAATCTGGTAGCATACCTTTCCTGATTTTAAACCTTTCGGTATCCCTTTGTTTTGCTCAAAGGACTGACTCTTTATCTATGTACAGCTATTGCACAGCCACAATGAAATGTTTTGGAATAACCATTTTTTCAGTGTTATCCATAGTTTATGATCTGCAGAGTTCAAAGTCTTTGCAAAATAAATAAAAGCACAAGTTTACATATTTATAGATTTCTGTTTTTAGTCAAGATCCAACCAATATCAACAATGATATCCTTAATTCCATGTCCTAGTCTAAGTCCAGCTTGATATTCTGCAAGCTTCCTGTCAATATACTGCTACGATCATTTTAAAAATACCTTCAGAAAATTTTACTTACATGTGCTGTTAATGACACTATTTGATGAGCTCCACATTCTATTGGGTCACCTTTCTTTGGAATGGGCACAAATATGCATCTATTGCAATCAGTTGTCCAAGAAGCTGTCTTCCAAATTCCTTGTCATAGATGAGTGAACGCTCTCAATGCTGCATTAGTTTGCTGAAACATTTCCATTGGTGTTCCTAGAGGCTTGTTTTATGTCAATGCCCTAAGTGCAGCTTGAACTTCTTCTTTTAATACCAATGGTTCTTGATCATATAACACCTCTTGAAATGATGAACCTCGAGCATTTCTTTTTGGTAGAGTGACTATATTCCTTTCTTTTGATACTTCTTGTTTCACTTAGTATTTTCACATAGGATCCTTTAGTATTGCAAGCTGACACTTGAATTTTTCTTCAGTTCTTTCAGCTTGATAAATGTTGAGCATGTTTTTCCTTTCGGTTTTCTAACTCCAGATCTTTGCATATTTCATTATATTGTTTTACTTTGTCTTCTCCAGCTGCCTTTTGAAATTTTCTGTTCAGTTCTTTCACCTCCTCATATCTTACAGTCCCTTTAGCTTCTTTATCCTCAAGAGCAGAGTTTCAGAGTCTTTTATCCATTTTGGTCTTTTCTTTCTTTCCTGTATTTTCAATGACCATTTGCTTTCTTCATATATGATGTTCTTTATGTTATTCCACAACTCTTCAGGTTTTCAATCATTAGTGTATAATGCATCAAATCTGTTCTTGAAATGGTCTCAAAATTCAGGTAGGATATACTTAGGGTCATATTTTGGCTCTTGCTACCTTGTTTGAATTGTCTTCAGCTGCAGGCTGAACTTGCATGTGACCAATAGATGGTCTGTTCCACAGTTAGACTCTGGCCTTGTTTTGACAGATGATACTGGTTTTCTTCATCATCTCTTCCCACAGATACAGTTAAGTTGATTCCTGGATATTCCACATGGTTAGGTCCATGTGTATAATCACTATTTTATATTGTTGAAAAAGGTAATTGCAATGAAAAAGTCATTAATCTTGCAAAATTGTATCATTTATTATCTTACATCGTCTACCCCTATTTTCAAACTTCAAACCATGTTTCATTATGCTACAAGACCGCTGTTTTCTTTACAATAATCTCACTAGTAAAAAGTTAAGGTGTACCAGTTTCTTTATCAACTGCCCCATAATATTCTTCTTCCAAGTCTGTTTACACATCATGTTTTTTTCTTTGAAGACTAAACAAAATCAATTTTGTATAAAGCTATCTTCCTACTACAGTAAGGTACCTACTTGAAGTCTTAGGCAGGAGTTTTATTTCCTTTTCCTTCTGAGTCTCAGAAGTTGACCAAAGACACAAAGAGCTACATTAACTTTCAATGATTACTTGTTGCTTACAGGCAACAGGCCACCAAGAAGTAGGTTCTAATGTCAGAAGTGCCAATAACCAAATGATAAATGAACTTTCAGAATTGGCTTTATAAAGTGGTGTATAAAGAAATACAGTATTTAAATGTCTAATTATTTTATTAATATATTATATTATCCTTCTTGGTTTCTGAAATTCTGGTATTTATTTTGCTACCACAGATACATATGATTACTGCCAGCAACTTACAATAGACATTTGATTGCAAACTGTGGTATACTGGCTTCTAGTTATTATAAGATTTTAATCAAGCAGAATTATTTTCCTCTAAAAATATTAAATCTACCATTGGAAAGTGGTTTTTGGCCCTTCAGTCATTGATACATGAAAGTACTTAATAATCTTTTGCTATTCAGTCAATTTTGCATCAAATTACATTTATAACAAAAGGATTATTTTTTAAATTTCTAAAAATAATTGGTAAAAATAATATACAATATGTAATAAAATGGCATGAAATATTATACTCTCAGTCTTTACTCTATTAAAGAGATCAATAAAACCACCTCTTCTTGTTAAAAGAAGGGCTCTTAAAATAAAATCTCTATCATTTCTTTTAAGAAAACAATGTGATGAGAATTTCTTCAAGCAATTATAGTGATAAAATATTACAAATTTTTACTTAAACATGCCATTATCCTTCTTTTGCACTGTGTTCTTTAAATGGAATAGAGTAATTTTTGATGCAATCAAAACCAGTCCAAGCAACTAGTGAAAAATATTTGTTTTACATAAAACAACCTACAGTATAATTAGCAAACTGGTGTATGCATACACATGCATACATATGTGTGTGTATGTTGTTGTTATGTGCCGTGGAGTCGGTTACAACTCATAATGACACAGTATAGGGTTTCCGAGGCTGTAAATCTTTACGGGAGCAGAAAGCCTCATCTTTCTCATGCGGAACAGCTGGTAGTTTCAAACTACTGACCTTGAGGCTCACAACCCGAATTGTAACCACTACGCTACCAGAGCTCCTTTATGTGTGCGTATGTATAATTCATATTTTGTTATCATGTTTCTTTTTTGCAAATACTTGAAAATGAAGGCTTGTATTTGAATGTAAAAATTTTACAGGGTCCTGGCAATGCTAATGGATCAATGATAATGGATCAACAATATATATTAACAATACATATATCTATGAAGCAAAGTTATATACTGATTTGTTGATGAAAATTGTATTACCAGAGTCTTACAGGAAATTCAGTCTGTATTTCTCCACAGAGGCCTTGTACAGCTTAGCTATCATGAATCACAAAAATCAAATATATTTGCAAATATATTAATTGCTATCACATAGTCTTACTCATGTCAACCCATGAGTCTCTCAGAGAACTGTGCTTTGTAGGATTTGCAGACTGTTTTTTAGATGTAAATTGCCAGACTTTTCTTCTGAGGTGATTCTGGGTAGACTTAAACCTCTAACCTTTTAGTTAACAGCTGAATGAGTTAATCATCTACACTACCCAGAGACTCCAAATATACATATACATACATATATTTGCATGTATATATAAGTTTAGGTATTAAATATATTTCATTAATATTTGTGTGTTTATATATGCTTTGTTGTTCTTGTTGTGTGCCTTCAAGTGGTTTCTGACCCATAGTGACCCTGTATAGGGTTTCCAAGGAGTCACTGGTGGGCTTGAAACTGACTTTGCAATCCAGCACATTAACCCACACCAGGTTTAGACTGTTTTTAATAAGCAAAATGTTTCACATTATTTCTCTGTCCATTCTCTATCTGTAACTCGTATACTTTCCCTAATGATTAAAGGAGTGAAGTGAATATTAAGCTATTGAAATCATGTTCACAAATGAACCCTGTCAGAAATTTTCTTACTCTACCTTTTATTTCCAGTTTCATCTAAAAATTATATTTTAAAAACTGGTCTCAAAAGAGTTTCTTATATTTGGCAAAGCTTTTATTCAGACTAGCCTTTTTTTTGCCAGGAATGAAGTCTCATTTTTTATCACTGTTACTGTTA
The DNA here is from genome assembly GCF_000296735.1 of Chrysochloris asiatica. Lineage (NCBI taxonomy): Eukaryota > Metazoa > Chordata > Mammalia > Afrosoricida > Chrysochloridae > Chrysochloris > Chrysochloris asiatica. The sequence continues at coordinate 15,613,510 of NW_006408550.1, forward strand.
AGTGCCATCAAGTTGTCCTGAATCATAGCGACCCTGTATAGGATTTCCAAAGTCACAAATCTTTGTAGGAGTAGAAAACCTCATCTGTCTGCTGTTTAGCAGCTTGTGGCTTGAATCACCAACTTTGTGATTCACAGTCCAATACTTAGCCTAAAGAACCACTGCACTGCCCTATACATCATTACATATATCTTGTGTAATAAAAGACGTGTTTAAATAAATCTACATGAAACTGGAGCCTATGAAGAATTACTAAACAGACTTGACAAAGAATGAAATGCAAATTTTAGAAATTAAAAAAAATGATAATCCCTAAAGTACCAGTTTTTACATGTAAGAATGCTGGGAGGAAGGATCAGCATTAGACTGCTAACCACAAGGGTAGTGGTTCAAACCCACCAGTGCTCCTTGGAAACCCTATGCAGGGTTGCTATGAGTCTGAACTGACTCAACGACCTTAGCATCAACAACACATCACTTAGAGTTATACAATAATTATTAAGGAGACAGTGTGCAATAAATGGAGTCCTGGTGTGGTGCTGTGGATTAGTGCGCCAGACTGCAAAGTCATTTGAAACAGAAGGCCAGCAGTTCAAGCTCACCAGTCACTCCTTAGAAACCCTACACAGAGTTGCTATGGGTCAGAACTGACTCGATGGCACTTAACAACAACAACAATGCATTACATAATAATTAGATTGATTGTAATCAGAATTTAACACTGGACTGATGCTTAGTTAGGTGCTGACCTATTACTCTGGCCTACTTTCTCTTAAAAGAAAAAAAGATAGTCTCACAAGGGTACTACACCAAGTGAGATCTTTCTAAGAGATGACAATATTACTTCAATTACTGATATTATTTGTACTGGTCGCGTTGTAAAATAAGCACTGGACTACTGGTTGGCAGTTCAAACTCACCAGCCACACCATAGGAGAAAGATGAAGTTTTCTGTTCCTGCAAAGACCTACAGGCTCAGAAACCCTATACAGAGCTAATCAGAGTGGAAACAGACTCAAATGCTTAAGAACAATTGCCATTATTACTATGATGATGATGGTGATGATGGTGATGACTAGGTCCATGTAAACATTGTGTTCATCTGTAGTTGTTAAGTATCATGAAGTCAGTTCTGATTCATAGCAACACTTTATAGGATTTCCAAGGAGTTGCTAGTACGTTTGAACCACCGACTTTATGTTTTACAGTCAAGTGCTTATCCTACAGTGCCACACCAGGATTCCATTGTGGTCATCTGTTAGTATGTAACAATTTTGTGCTGCAAATTAGAATCCATAAATCATAATGGGGTAGTTTCATCAACAATTAATTTTTTATCTGTTGAATTAAACATGGAGACTCCAATTAACCTCTGCTGTAAAAAGATAAGCACAATATAATTTCTAAAAAGAAACGGAACTCTTAATGGAAGAAGTTTCCTTAGAGCTACAGATTATAATTTCAAATTTTCTTTTTATATTAAAATATAAACATAATATAAAATACTGTTGAAAATTATCTACAACTTGTATAGCATAGGCTGTTTCTTAGAGATAATATTTTCATTCAATTTTATCTGTAAGCACCATAACTTCTATTGATGAACATGGATTGACATAGTTGTTTAAGCCTATAATGAACTAAATGTTACACAGAATACAATTTTCCTCTTCATTTACCTTAATTTATTCTGGTTGTAAATGCCATTGCTTTCCATGATTGCAGAGTAAATCTCACTGTAGGATCAATTACTACAGTTTAGGATAAAACTTGAGTTGTTTTGTAATTATATCCACTGGGTATTCCATTTTAATTTAGCACAGGTTTTGTAAAAATACCAGCGTCCTAATGAATGACGTTGTTCTACTTTTTATACTTAGGTGTCCACCAATTGGTTCTGACTCCTAGTGATTCTATTAGCATAACAGAACACAATACTCACTAATTCTGCGCCATCCTCACATTCTTTGCTTAAACCCATTGTTGCGTTTATTGTGACAATCCATCTCATTGAGGGATTTCCTGTTTTCTCTGACCCTGTACTTTATCTACTATGATGTTACTCTCCAGAGACTCATCCTTTCCTGCTAACATGTCTGAAATCATAAGATGAAGTCTCAGCATCCTTTCTTCTCTAAAGTGCATTTTGGATGTACTTTTTACAGACAGATTTGTTCATTCTTCTGACAGTCTATAGCATATTCAATATTCTTTGACAGCACCTTAATTCAAAGACATCAATTCTTCAGTCTTCGTTACTCATTGTCCAGCTGTCACATACATATGTTGTTGTTGTTGCTAAGTGCCATCAAGTTTGTTCTGACCCAGAGTGAATTTTCTAGTGAACCTGTGTAGGCTTTCCAAGGAGCTGCTGATGGGTTTGGACCTCCGACCTTGTGCTTCAAGCTGACCTTGAAGTCCAGTGCATTGACCTACCGTGCTACACCCACACCTCACATGCATATGAGTTTCCAGAAAACAACATGGCTTGGGTCAAGCACAAAATAACCTTCAAAGTGATTTCTTTTAAACTCTTCAATGAGGTCTTTTGAAGCAGATTTGCCAAATGAAGCTCTTCCTTTGATTTATGACTGGTGTGCATTAAATCCACAAAAACAGCAATCTTTTCTCTGGTTATCATGATGTTGTTTATTGTTTCAATTTTGAGGAATTTTGTTGTGTTTGTATTGCGATATAATCAATACTGATGGCTATAGTCCTTGATCTTCATCAATAAATGTGAATACTGATTAACTACTAAAATGTATACAGTATACTGTTAATCAATAGATTACTTGAAAAAATGCTATAGTTTTGTGATAGAAAGATAAAGCAATAAAAGACTTCATTTTTTTTTTTTTTGATCCATATTCAACACTCATGGAAGTGTCAACCATAAAATCCAACAGTGTAGTATATATGGCAAATCTGCAGCAAAAGCTCTCTTTAAATTGTTAAAGAGCAAAGATGTCAGTTTGAGTCCGAAGGTGTGCCTGATTCAACCCACATGGTATTTTCAATCATCTCATTTGCACGTGAAAGCTGGACAATAGATAGAGAAGACTTTAGAAGAAGCCATGCATTTTAATTATGGTGTTTCGAAGGAAGAATATTAAAACTACCATGGAGTGTCAGAAGACACATCTTACTTCGGAAAAGAAAGGGGAAATAGAGTACATGATCAATTGTCTCCATTGCTCCCTTTGGCATAAAACAAGAAAAATTGGATGGTGCCCAGCTACTGTTACTGAACATTTTGGTTAATGATTCTACAGAATTCTTATCAAAGGGTTTGGGGGATATAAAGAACAGAATTTCAAAGGATCATCAAATCCATACATTCTAGACCCATGGAGACCAGATGAAATCCTGAAGCTATTACCCTGAAATAATCCTTGTTATATATGTAAATTTTTGTTGTTGGTAAGTGCCATCAAGTCAGTTCTGACTCATAGCGACCCTGTATAGGGTTTCTAAGGTAGAAATATATAATACAATACTTAATAATTAATGGGGATCCAGTGGTCTATAGGATAAGCACTAGACTGCAAATCACAATGTCAGCACTCCAAGCCCAGTACCCAATGAAACTTTTTGTTTTCAAATAGTTTTACAATCTTGGGAACCCAGTTTATGGTCCCTATGAGTCAGAACTCAATGACAACAACAACAAACACTGAATATCTTGCTTATTAAAATGTGCACAATATTAGAAAAATATGTCAAATCTGAAAATGGTAACATTTGAAGCAAAATTTTCTGTTTTATCTATGTTACATGTGGACAGCTTAGCATAAAGACCAAATTGTCTAGTCCATTTGAGTTAGGTTAGTTTTCGCTAAAAATTCTGTTTTTTCGACTCTGTGCTATTAATTACCATCACAGGTTTAGGGTTTTGGCTTGAATTCTCAAGTCCAGATACTGATTCTTTATTCTTCTAGCCCCACTCAGAGGATAATAAGCTCCTCTTTGGTTTGAATTTAAGGTTCTCATTTACACAGTTTAAGTAGGTAGGTGGGTAGCCAGCTAGATTAATAGATAAATAAAACATAATTTTAAATCTTTCCATAATTTTTAGCATATTTAAAGTTAAAAAAGGGCATGACTAGTTCATGAGAATATAAAAAGATTTGCTTAAGAAAAACTTAAACTTTTATATAGACTATTCATATATTCATTGTAGTGATCAGTATGGGGACTTGGAGTTCAGTATTGCGGTGATTGTGGATGTGTGCTGTCAAGTCAATTCTGATTCATAGGAACCCTGTATAGGGTTTCTGAGGCTGCAAACCTTTAAGGGAACAGAAATGCTCATCTTGCTCCTGAGGATTTGAACTGCTGACCTTTGGTTAGCAGTTCAACACATAATCCACTACTCCACAAAGGTTCCTTGAGTTGACATGAAGAAAACTTACTATGAATACAATATTTTTCAAAAAATTTAAAAAATATGCTGTTTAACATCATGTAGCAGAAAAAAAATCTTGCTCAGAATTATTTATTGTTGTTGTTGTTAAGTGCTATTGAGTCAATTCTTACCCATAGCGAACCTGTATAAGTTTTCTGAGGAGCAGCTGGTGAGCTTGAACCGCCAACCTTGCAGTTCATAGTAGCTGTTTAATTCAGATGTAAATAATTTAATCGTCTAATATATTGTTTCCTTTAATGCTTTAAATAACTATTAAAACCCAAACTCTTTGTAATTGTTTCTGACTTATTGCAATTCTATTGACACAGTAGAACTGCCATGTAGGGTTTCCAAGTTTCTAATTTTGGTCAGTGGAGTACTTGCGAGGCCCTGTAGGATCAGCACTAGACCTGAGGGTCAGATTAAACTGCAAGGTTAGATTGAACCTTAAGGTCGGCAATTCCAACTCACCAGCCACTTCTCAGAAACTCTATACAGGGTTGCTAATAGTCTGAACACACTCATTGGCACTTATCAAAAAATAACAACAACAATCTTGGTCAGTGGTTCAAATCCACTACCCTAGAAACCTTTATAGGGCCACTATGAGATACCCTGCACAGGGTCACTATGAGTTGAAACCCACTCCATGACACATAACAACCACAATGAGTAATAATGGACTGGTTGGCAATTAACAACAAAAACCAACTTTGTGTAAGTAAACTGCCACCTCTTTCTCCCATGTGGTGGCTGCTGGGTTTGAACCACCAAACTTTTAGTTAGCAGCCACATACTTAACCACTGAGCAATCAAGATTGCTCTCTCAGATCACTATTAAACATCAATTTTCTTTTGAAACACAAAAGATAGTTGCTTCAGAGGTTGTTCTCTGCATGCTATACCTTTTTTACACTATACACTAAATTATGTGATATCCAAGGTAATGAAAATAGAGACATTAAACTATTCAAATATATAGTCATCTCTCTCACAAAGGTAAGTAAGGAAGGTCATTTATGTGAAATTCCATTTTTAATCATTCTGAGAACATAATTAATTTTATTGATTCTATTCCTTAAAAAAGACAAATAACCTCAATCATGCATAAACATTGGTATGTGTTTTTCAAATTAAAACTATTTTATTCATGCATATACATAGATAATATAAACTATCTCAGTGTCATTTTCTGATACTTTAATCAAGTTCTTTATGTGTCCCAGACCACCGAAAAGTAATGTCTATTGTATTTCTTAATAAGGCAAAAATATGCTGAGTGAAAAGTTTGTTTACTGTTTAGTTTTTCCTTCCTGTTAGAAATATGGCTTGCTAGAGTAAATTATAGAATATTTAAAAAATAAATTTAAATGTCCATGAAAATTATGGCACATTAGGAATTAACATTTGTTACATATGGCTCTCTACATCAAAACACATCCTGTTGCCACAGATGCCAAACACTCATCAAAATTAAGATAGAATATCTTAACCCAATAGAACGTTGTAAATTATATGAAAAAATCTAGAAATGGAAGACAAACTGGCATATGGGCTCGTACCTAACCATTCTGTCCTAGGGGTGTATATTGGTCATCAATTACAGCTTGTTCTCTAATGAACTAATGTGCCATTTCCTCTATACTGCAATCCTAACAACCATTACCAATTTGTTAGAGATGTCTTGTGAGATGAAACTTACTTTCCATCTATAACTTGATTTATGAGAGATAAGATCAATTTTAGTTAAATTGTTGATATTAATATTAATCTAAATGACATGTGGAGACCTTGTGTGACATTTAGGATAAAAACTGGACCCCAGGTCTATTTGAACAACAAGGTTGGTATCAGTCGCTCTTTGGAAACCCTGTACTGGGTCACTATGAATTGGAACCGACTCCACAGCAGTTAACAATAACAACAAAGGGCATGGATATTAGACTGAATTACCTCAGCTTCTTTTAGCCAATTCAATATTAAATCTATAATAGTCTCAGTTCTATTCAAATATACTTTCCTTAGTAAGATAGAAAAAAACTATTACTGAAGTTCATGTGCATAAATTGTAAACGGAATGCACCTACATGTGAATGTTTTCTGAAATGCTACCAAGGTATAGAAATTTAGCCTAGAGAAAGGGTATGTGAAGAGAATTTTCCTTCAAAAACAAGAAATATTCACCTAGATATGCATCATTTGACAATAAGAAACAATGGGAGTTTTGGGATTTATTGGAGAGCTATAGCTCAGATACCATGCTAAGTGATGCCACAGATAATTGTTTTATCAATCTTTATAAATTGGGGGAAGTAGCATGTTTTATCCCTACTCATATATCAGTTTATCATACTGTGGTCAGGCTGCAAAGTCAAGGTCAACAGTTCAAAACTACCAGCTGTTCTGCAGGACAAAGAAGAAGCTTTCTGCTCCCGTAAAGATTTACAGCCTCAGAAACCTCATGCAGAGTAATTATGAGTCTGAACCAACTCCACTGCACACCACCTCCATCACTACCATGATACAAAAACATATGTGACGAGTATTTCAAATACCAGCAGGGCAACCCATGGGAGGCAAATTCTAGACTAATACAGGAAAAAACACCGAATGATCAACACCAAATACTAGCCAATGAAACCTTATGCATCACAACAGAATACTATCTGATACAGTTTTAGAAGATGAGTCTTCTCTATTGGAAGACATGCAAATTATGCAATGGTCGCAAGCAAATCAGTCCTCACAAAGATGGTCAATACCAGGTGATGTTTTGTTCTGTTGGACATCATGGAACCATGAGTTGGACCAGACTCAAGAGCAACTAACCACAAAGAAGACATTAATCTATCCATTTTATGGATGAAGAAATTGTGTTTATAATGGTAAACTTACTTATCAACCATTAGAAGCAAAGATGAATTGATAAGATATTTCAAATTAAGAGTCCTGTTATGATGCTGTAGGATAGTGCAATGGACTGCAAGGTCATTTTGAACCCCAAGGTTAGAGGCTCAAGTTCACCAGTTGCTCTTCGGAAACTCTATACAGGGCTGCAACGAGTCAGAACTGACTTGACAGCACTTAACAACAACCACTTTGATTTCAAATTTAATACATTATTGATAAGATACACAAATGCATACACAGTTCCTGCTTTAAACCAAACTTATTTGTGGACAAATCAATTAGGATTACACAATGCTGAACACTACCAAAACAAAGCAAGATGGCGCTCTCCTATGCCATTAAAGACCCTGAGCAAGTGTTTTACTGCTGAATATTTTCCTCATTCCTCTGATCCTACACTGGAGGATGCACAGAAGAGATCTTGTTTTAGAGAAAAATAACTCCACACTAATTCCTCTCATGTCCTCTTCTATTATTCTGTTCTTTATTTTAACTAGTTCTGGGACATTTCATTTCCTCTAGCATAAGAAATCTAGCTGAAAAATTGTAAGTGAACAATGTATTTAATATCCATTTATTCCTATTGCAAAATTATTGCTAAATCCTCCCCTCCACCCCAAATCTCTGCTAGGTATATAACCATCCTGAATAAAAGTTCTTGGTCTCTTATTACTTTGTTGTTGTTGTAATTAAGTGCTGTCTAGTTGGCTTCAACTAAAAACAACCATGCCTAGGGTTTCCAAGAAGTAACTGGTGAGTTTGAACTGCCGACCTTTCAACTCAAACTGACTTTGCAGTCAAGCACATTAACCTACAGCACACCACACCAGGACTCCCTTTTGACTTTAGGTGTGACCATCTGGCTAAGAACTCCTCAATGATCGGTGAGTAGAAGTGATGTGACCTTTGAGTATATGCCACTGACAGGAACATTCCTTCTGGTTCCTTCCTTCCTTAAACCCAGACCTTAAGTTGTAACGTAGATCTAATGGAAGGAGCTGGAACAAATATATTGATGTCACAAAAGGAAAAACATGTATTGAAAATGCCAAAAAAATGAGTTATGAGAGACCTGGTTGCTCAATACTATCAAGTGATCCTCCATCGCCCCCCTGCCCCCAGGAAACTACCTAGACATTTATGTCAATTAAACTACAATCTTGCAGGCATATTTGATGTCTCTGTATATTGGTTAACTCTTTATCCTATGAAATATATAATGGGATACCAAAATTGGCTTACTCACAAAACAAATTCTGAAATATGTCAACTATTTCATTGAATGGCAATTGGCAAGGACACAAATATGCCATTTAAAAAAGCTATTGAACCTTGCTATTTCATGGCAAACAAATGGTAAAGTTGTTGCCAGAAATACTTTGGAAGTCAGACTACAGCTTAATGTTGTGTACAGGGAGTCGTGGTGTGGCACTGTGGGTTAATGTGCTATACTGCAAAGTCAGCTTGGACTGCAAGGTTGGCAGTTCAAGCTCACCATCTGCTCTTCAGAAATCCTATACAGGGTCAGTATGTGTCAGAACAAACTCAATGGCACTTAGCAAAAACAACAGCGCTAAGGAAATTATTTCAATGATTAAGAATGTTGAATATGTAATTTTTGTTGTTGATATGTTAACCAAAGTCCTGATAGACAGTCATCTTGAAAGAAAATCAGACAGTGGAGTTATTTTAAAGGAGGTCAATTTTTCCTATAATGTGCAATCTGATTTAATGGACCAGCCATTCAAAGCTGGGGCAATTCAAAGCTGAAAACAAGCAGCTGATTTTGGATCTTAATTTGTCATGAGAGGAAATTGCTCTGAAAAGAGAGCCTTACACAGAATTTTCTCAAACATTCCTCATTCAAATTTCTTACTATGAATATGGCAGTCAATCACAAAGCAATAATTATAAGGCAAGTATTATCATTCCAGGTAATCCTATATATGCAAGAGTGCTTTTATGATGAGCCAGAGGAGCAATCCATCTGTAAATACAAGGCAGGAGTAACAACTACTAGCTTATTTGCCCAATTACTTCACTGAATTGTGCTCCTGTAGTACCGGTACATAGAAAAATAGGTAGTCTTTTAACAGAATAAGGGAATGCTGTGTGAGTTAAAATCGGAAAATATAAGTATGATGTCAATTTAACTAGGTGTCAGGATGTCCAGAGGTTTAGCATTTGCAATGTGTTTATTCCCATGATGATGAAACCTAATACAGGATAGTTAATTCTGATAAGCAGTCAGTCAATTAAAGGGGTCTTTCTTTGGGGTATGTTCTGCTCCCAAAATAATGGACATGCAGAAGGGACTCTTCCTCTCTTTCTTTCTATGGGGTCCTGGGAGTTGCAAGCCATTTCCTTGATAATAAATTTCTCTCTCTCTCTCTCTCTCTCTCTCTCTCTCTCTAATTTTCCTCTGAAGTTCAGGGTTCCAACATTTTCATCTATGTCTGTTT
>NW_006408550.1:15623389-15626287 GCF_000296735.1 Chrysochloris asiatica
TATATATATGTATCACTGGTTTTGCTTCTCTAGAAACCCAGGCCTGAGACAATATGTATCCTTTCACTATACTTATTCAGTTTGCATGTTGAACAAACAATCTGAGAAGATGGACCATATGAGGAATAACACAGCATCAGGAGGATTGGAGAAAGATACATTGTGACAGTAAAATTAAATAACTTCGCTTCCATAAAGGAAAGAGTACTTGAAGCAAATAATGATGAAGATCAAAGACCCCAGCTTTCAAGATGGATTGCACCTTAACATAAAGAAAGCAAAAATCCTCACAACTGGGCCTATTATATACAATATCATGATAAACAGAGAAAATATTGAAGTTAGCAAGGATTTCATTTTACTTGGGTTCAAAGTCAACACCCATAGAAGCAACAGTCAAGAAGTCAAATGACTTTACATTGGGCAAATCTAAACAATTCATCTGTGGACTGAGGTGTACCAGACACAAACAGCCTCAGAAGCATGTGAAAGCTGGATAATGAATACAGAATCTCAAAGAATTTATGCCTTTAAATTGTGGTGTTGGCAGAGAATATTGAATATACCAGGGACTTTCAAACAGACAAATACATTTGTGTTCAAAGAAGCATCATCAGAACGTTCCTTAGAGACAAGGATGGTGAGACTTTGTCTCCTGTACTTTGGACAAAGTTTTCAAGTAGTACCAACTCGGGAGAAGAACAATATGCTGGGTAGAGGGTCAGTCAAATATAGTTAGACCTTCAGTTAGCTAGATTGACTCAGGGGCTGTAACAGTGGGCTCACACATAGATTGTAAGGATGGCAAGGGACTATGCCATGGGAACACTATGAATCAGAACTGACTAGACAATACCTAACAAAAACATAACAACAACATTAGCTTTACAGAATACTCATAGGGAATTTCATTTGATAAAGGGCTATGTGCCTGATTGTTGTTGTTGTTGTTAAGTGCCGTCGAGTCGGTTCCGACCCATAGCAACACTGTACAGGGTTTCCGAGGCTGTAAATCTTTACAGGAGCAGAACACCTCATCTTTCTCCCACGGAGCAGCTGGTAGTTTTGAACTGCTGGCCTTAAGGTTCGCAGCCCAATTTGTAACCACTACGCTACCTGATTAGGTACCTGTTAAGAATATTTTCTTGTAAAATAAGTCACAAGGCTGACATACAGAAGTGAAAATCCAATGTAAACTCAAATAAACCCCAAACTGCAACAGAATTATATGTCTTTGGAACATTTAAGTCTATTTCTGACAGTACCATGGAAGAGATTGGGTGGAAAAGATTCTTCAAGGGACCAGAAGCATGCGTTGTGAAATGAACTATCAAGGAATTTACAATAATGCCAGAAAGGAGAGGATTTGTCATTGCCATGGAACACTGATTGTTTTTCTGATTTGTTTGTTTTTCTCAAGGAATGATTGCTCTTGACTATAATAAGATGAAACAGAATTTTAGGAGATTGTATGTGTGTTTGTATACACACATGCATATGTGTTTACTTTAGTTACTGTAAGAAAATATTATTTTGACAAAGAACAGTACATTTTAAAACTATTTAAACCACCTTAACAGCAAGGTACATCACTACCATATTTCTGGCTATATTACAAATGGGATATTAGGCTTAACTGGTGTATTTTCATTTCAGACTTCTGTTAGATACAGGAGCACATTTCTTGTTGGTGTAATCACCCAGAAATTCTATTATAGCTCTCATCACTTCTCACTTTCATTTTAGAAAGATTAATTGAAACCTTTTTTTAGTATTATTTAACCTTAAAGTCACTACCTTCTTTTCACACTCACTTCTTGGAAAGAAATTATAGACATTAGATGAAAACTCCATCAATTTCCCAATATCCTAGTCTACAAATGCACCAATTATCTACTTAAATATTTTTTCACCAGAAAATGTAATTCTCCTCTTACCTAAACCTAATCTTCCTGCTTCTCTGAGAAGTTATCTCTCATCTTTTCTTTCCCTTTTCTATTCTACTATTGTGTTTAAACTATGTTTATTCCATGCATCTATCTTTCCCTCTGATAGCATAGTGGTTACGAATTGGGCTGCTAACCTCAAGGTCAGCAGTTCAAAATTACCAGTGGTTCCATGGGAGAAAGAGGAGGCTTTCTCTTCCATAAAGATTTACAGCCTCGGAAACCCTGTACAGAGTCACTATGAGTCGGAACTGACTCCATGGTACTTAACAGCAACATCTTTCCCTTTAAGACTAACATCTTGGCCCCTGTCCAATAAGATGGACTTCTGGTGCTGTAGGATCAGCACTAGACTGGGAGCCACAAAGTCAACATTTCAAACCCACAAGCTACTCCTTACAAACTCTACACTGGGTTAGTGTGAGTCGGAACCTATTCAACGGCACATCATTAAACAACAATCCAAGTAGAGGCATGGCACTGTAGGATAAGTACTGTGCTACTAACCATAAGATTGGTGGTTCAAATCTACCAGTCACTCCTCAGAAACCCAATACAGGGACGCTATGAATTGAAACTAATTTGACAAGTCTTAACAACAACTGCTACTACAATTTACATTCAAACTTCTGAAAGTACTTGTTTTAACCACTAGATCTTTTGATCACTTTATATCCACTCATTATCTCAATATATTGCACATCATAGATTCTCAGTACCTCCCTTAGTACTACATCCAATGAGGAATTTTAGCACCATTTCCAACTTGTTCAAGTTCTATGACACATGTTCACATTTCATGGTGTTTCAAATTGTTATTATTTTTCAGAATTAAAAAAATATATTATTTCTATATGAAAAATATGTAACATCACCTTTACATAATGAAACTTAGCGTTTTCAATTTATATTAATGTTTTGTTCATATTTTTTAAGCATTCATTTATACTTC
>NW_006408550.1:15626387-15651024 GCF_000296735.1 Chrysochloris asiatica
GGGAGTAGAAAGCCTCATCTTTCTCCCACAGAGCGGCTGGTAGTTTCGAACTGCTGACCTTAAGGTTCGCAGCCCAATTCGTAACCACTACGCTACCAGAGCTCTTGTTTAGTATAAGTGTTTCTAAAGGCTGTGTGTGTGAGAGTTTCTTCAGACAGGCAGCATATTTTATATTGTGTAGAAGCTCCTGTAATATTTGCTGGCTTCATTTAAGATTCTACTAGCAAGTACAATTAAAGTACTTCATAGTTAGATAGATGAAAGATACCACTTTTCCTTTAAAAGAACAGAATACAGAGTATTTTAATTTTCTCTACTTTTACCAGATCCTTAACTGAAGGACGGCCCATTATAGGGTTCAAAGTGCTTAAAAGGGTCCTTTATCTTAGATACTTACTTCTTCAAATACATTTTTGTCCTTCGGGAAAACATTGACTCACTTGTCATTCAGTGTATACCTGGATAGTAGTTTGCTGTGTGTCTTAATGACATGCATTTCACTTGTTAATTCTGATGAGAAATGAAGATAACCTTTACCCTGAGCGACTAATTTACTCAAATCTCTACTACTAGAAATTTCACTTTTTAAATAGAATGGGCATGGAAGTTTTTCAATATTAACTTGTCCCATAAATAACTACATTAACCTTTGCTATGCATCTTTCTTTCTGATCTATTATTTAAAAGTAGTTGTGTATTTTTATTTCCCCTCAGGCAGAAACTTTTTTTTTTTTTTTTTTCCCTCATAGACTCCCCTTGCCTTTCCATTAAATACAACAGCATTGGCACAAATTGTTACTTCATTTGCTGAGCACCAGAGAAGTGTTTGAGTGTAGGAACCAAATCATATGAAAAATGTCTGTTTAAATAATACTTTTAGTTTGAGAGGATTCTCCTGTAGGAGAGCTTTTGAGAACTGAAATCTGTTGAGGGAACAGTACATTTATTGCTTCTGTCTGACACTCACTTTGGAAAATATGCTCATTGATTGGGATGACAGACAGGACAGCATTTGGCTTTTCCCTTGTGCTTGCATATAAATAAATTACACTTATGTGGGCTGATGTGCTGGACTGCAAATTTGGTTTGAATCACAAGATTGGCGGTTTAAACTCACCAGCTGCTCCTTGAAAACCCTATACAGGGTTGATATGGGTCGGAACTAACTTGTTGGCACTTAACAACAATAACAATGATGCTTTTCTCATGTAATATCAAAGTTCCTATTTTTTTTTTTATGTGGTATTTATTTGAGGAATTCTTTTTAATGCCTGGAAGCAAAATCTAGTCCAATCCTTCTCAACTTTGCAAGCATATTCAAATGTGCATGGGAGCTGAAAAAATATTTCAAATGATAGATCCCACCTAGAGATTCTTATCTTGTTTTATACTAAAACCCCAAGTAAACACCCCACTGCTACAGTGTCCATGTCAACTCATTAGGACAGAGTAGAACCGTTCCATAATGGTTTCCAAGGTTGAAAATCTTAACAAAGCTCACCTAACCACGTCTGTCTCTCACACAGACCGATAGATTTGAGCCACTCATCTTTTGATTAGCAGCTGAGCACTTTAATCATTGTGCCACCAGGATTCTTATTATCCCATACTTCTTGTTGTGTGTTGTTGTGTCAACTCAACTCATAGCAACTCTGTAAACCTTTATGGGAGCAGAAAGCCTCATGCTTTCTCATGGAGTAGCTGCTGGATTTGGACTGCCTGGCTACGGTTAACAGTCTAGAGCTTATTGTCCAGTTGCTGCTTTGTCTTCAATAATTTTTCTTATTAGCATTTTGCTTAGACATTTCTATTATACATGCAGGATAGAGAAACAATGGTGGTAGTGGTGGTGGTAGTGTTCCTTGGAGTCAGCTTCTGACTCGTAGTGACCCTGTATAGGGTTTCTGAGAATGTAAATCTTTACGGGAGTGGAAAGCCTCATCTTTCTCCCATAGAACGGCTGGTAGTTTCAAACTGCTGACATTGAGGTTCGCAGCCCAACTCATAACCACTATGCTACAATGTATGTAGTCGGTGATGTGATTGTTGTTGTTGGTGGTGGTGGTAAGTGCCCTCAAATCAGTTCTGACTCACAGAGACCCTGTATAGGGTTTTTGAGGAGCCACAGGTAAGTTGGAACCACTGACCTTATGGTTAGCAGTCCAGTGCTCGTCCTATAGCACTGGACTCTAGGTAAAGTTATAGTGGACTAAATTTTGGATAGAGCCTGCTCTACACGATAATGTAAATATTGATCTATCACTGTGTGTTAGTTAAGGTATTGGTTAAAATTAGTTGGGCCAGGATTCTCAGTTGTTTAGCACATGTTGTTGTTAAGTTCTGTCAAGTCAGTTCTGACTCACAGGGACCCTATCTATATAGACTTTCCAAGCAGTGATTGGTGGGTTTGACCAGTCGACTTTTTGGTTACCACTCCAGTGGTTATCCTACAGTGCCACAGAAAAGATGTAATAATTCCCCTTGATGAGGTCTGATATAATGTAATCAGTTTCCCATGATGTCATCTGATATGATCAGACCTTGGAAACCCTGTACAGGGTCGCTATGAGTTGGAACTGACTCCACGGCACTTAATAACAACAACAACAACATACGTATGATGGGCAACAACAGCCAACAGTAGCCAAATACATCTGAAATGAGTTGAATGAATGATGAATAAAGAATGGTGCACATACTTCCATTATCTAATCATGAACATTAGAAGGTAGTTGGTGAGTGTCTTAGACTTTGTTGTTGTTGTTGTTGTTGCTAAGTGCCATCAAGTTAGTTCTAACCCATAGCAACACTGTATAGGGTTTCCAAGGAGTGACTGGTGAGCTTGAACTGCCAACCTTGAGGTTCAAACTGACTTTTCAGTAAAGTGGATTAGTCCACAATGCCACATCTAAGACATATCAACATACAATCATCAATTAAATACAAATATGACAACACAATTTCTCCGAAGCTACCAAAAATTTCAGTTCATATGAAGAAACAAGACAGAGTGGCTCAAACAAGTGACCAAAAGGTCCATGATATTTTAATATTCTTTTCCAACATCATAACTCAAATGCATCAATGGTCTTTCTTATTCACTGTCCAACTTTCACATCACTATGAGAATATTGAAAATACCATGGCTTGGGTCAGGCACACCTGAGTCCTCAAACTAGCATCTTTGCTCTTGAGAACTTTAAAGAGATCCTGTGCAACAGATTTGCCTAATGCAATACATTGTTTGATTTCTTGATTTTTGCTTCAATGCGTGTTGACATTAAGTCTTTGACAACTTAAATCTTCTCTCCATTTATCATGATGTTATTTATTGATTCAGTGGTGGAGATTTTTGCTTTCTTTACATTGAGGCACAACCCATACTGAAGGCTGCAGTCTTTGATTTCCATCAGTAAGTAATTTAAATCCTCTTCTCTTTCAGCAAATATTTGCATATCACAGATTGTTAAAGAGACTTCCTGTAATCCTGATACCCTGTTCTTTATATAATCTAGGTTCTCAGCATACAGATTGAAAGTATGGCAAAATAATACAAACTTGGCACATATCTTTCCCAAATTTAAAACATTCATGGTCTCTTTTTGTTATTCTCCAACGACTGACTTTTGGTCTATGTATATGTTCCTCATGAGCATAATTAAGTGTCCTGGATTTCTCATTCTCCACACTATTGTCCATTGTTTGTCATGGTCCACACAGTTAAAAGCTTTTTGCATAGTCAGTAAAGCACAGGTAAACATCTTTCTGTTATTCTCTGCTTTCAGCCAAGATCCATCTGACATCAGCAATGGTGTCACTTGTTCCAAGACCTGGTTTGAACCAGTTTGAACCACTAGCTGTTCACTATCAATGTATTATTGCAGGTGTTGTTGTTTTTTAAATTATCATTAACAAATTTTACTAGCATAAAATATTAATGATAACGTCCAGTGATTTCTGCATTCCATTGGATTACATTTCTTTGTTGCTGTTGTGAAGTGCCATCGACTTGGTTCTGACCCATAACTACCCTGGATAGGGTTCCCGAGGACTGGCTTGGTGAGCTTGAACTACTGACTTTGCTTTTCAAACTGAAATTGCAGTCCAGCATATTAACCCACAGAGTCACACCGGGACTCTTACCTCTTTGGCTGGGCACAAATATGAATTTCTTCCAAGTATCTGTCTTGAAAATTTATTTACATAGATGAGTGAGCACCCACAGTGCTGCATCTGTTTGTTGAAACATTTCAATTTGTATTCCATCAATTCCTGGGGCCTTGTTCTTTGGCAATTTCTCAGTGCATCTTGGACTTCTTTCTTTGGTGCCATTAGCTGTAAATCATATGTTATATATTGAAATGGGTGAACATTGAACATTTCTTTTTTGTGTAGTGACTCTGTGTATTCCTATTGTCTTCTTTGGATGCTATCTGCATCCTTCAATGTTTTGTCCAATAAAATCTTGATATTGCAAGTTAAGAACTGAATTTTTCTCCTCAGTTGTTTCAGGTTGAGAAATGCTGAGCACATATATTGTTTTTTTGTTTTTAATTCTAGGACTTTGTATATTTCAGCATACTATTTGGCATTACCTTCTTGAAATGCCCTTTGAAGTTTTCTGTTCAGCTCTTTAGCCTTCTCATTTTTTTTCTGTTTACTTTAGCATCTGTTTGCTGAAGAGTAAGTTTCAGAGTTTCTTATAGCATCCACTTTGGTCTTATCTTTCTTTCTTTTCTTCTTAATGACCTTTCGCTTTCTTTGTATAGGATGTTCTTGATATCATCCCACAACTGCACTGGTCTTTTAACAAAGTGTCTAATATATCAAATCCCTTCTTTATATGTTCTCCAAATTGGGTGGGATCTGTTCAAGGTTATATGTTGGCTCTTGAGGACTTGTTTTAAATTTCTTCAGCTTTAGCCTAGTTTCGTATACGAGTAATTGATGATCTGTATGGCCTGCCCCTGGCCTTGTTTTGGCTGCTTATTTGAAGGTTGTCCCCTGTCTCTTTCCATACATGTAGTCAATTTGATCTCTGTATATGCAATCTGGTGAGGTCCATGTGTACAAAATTTTTTAAAAATATATTTTCAATGAAGAATTCATTGGTCTTACACAATTCTATCATGCAATCTGCAGAAATATACCTATTACCAAAGCCATACTTTATAACTACTGATCCTTTGTCTTTGCTTACAACCTTTGCCATTGAGTCAGTTCTGACCCATAGTGACCCTATACAGGTTTTCCGAGGGGCAGCTAGTGACCTTGAACCATTGAACTTGTGTACAAATCTACATTGCTGTCAAGCGCATTAAACTGCAGTGCCATACCAGGACTTTTGTAATCCCAATCCAGATTCCACCATCATTCTTTAAAGAAATTGAAAAGGTGATCACTAGCTTTATAAGAAAGGAAAGAGACACGGGATAAAAAAAGCATTACTTAAGAAGAAGAACAAAATTGTAGACCTCTTAATGGTTATATATACAACTCTGCAACAGCAGTGATCTATGGGTAGATGCATGAGCAGATTCACTGGATGAGTGGGTATGGGGGAGGAGTAGGAACATTCCCACAAATATATAATGGTTTGACAGAGAATATTTGATATGGGTAAGGAACTCTGGTAGTGCAGTGGTTACGAATCAGGCTGGGAAGGGCAAAGTCAGCAGTTCAAAACTATCAGCTTTTCTGTGGGAGAGAGATGAAGCTTTCTGCTCCTCTAAAGATTTACAGACTCGGAAACCCTGTACAGGGTCACTATGAGTCGGAACCGACTCCACGGCATACAACAACAACAACATTTGATATGGGTATTTACCATAGCTATAAACATACCTTTGAATGTGTTGGAATATTGTTTTTGTTGTTGTTAAGTGCCACTGGGTTGATGCCAACTCCTAGTGATGCTGTATAGGATTTACAAGACTGTACATCTTTGTGGGAGCAGAAAGTTTCACCTGTACAGAGTCATCATAGGTCAGAATCAACTTGATGGCACTTAACAACAACAACAATCAAGTCTTTAAGGAATCCTGACAGTGCAGTGGATTATGAACTGGGCTGCTAACCACAAGATCAGTAATTTGAACATACCAGTTGTTCCATGGGAGAAAGATGTGACTTTCTGCTGTTGTAAATATTTTCAGCTTTGGAAATTCTATACAGGGTTGTTATGAGTGGGAACCAACTCAGTGGCACACAACCATTACCACAACCATCAATCAAAACAAGGCCAGGGCAGACAGGGGCAGACAGTGGAACAGACTATAAATTGCTTATATTCCAGTTGAGGCTCAAGATAAAGACAATTAAAACAAGTCCATAAGAACCAAAATATGAACTTGCATACATCTATCCTAATTTAGATATCATGTTAAGAACAGATTTGATGCATTAGATGCTAAATGACTGAAAACCAGAAAGCTAAATGACTTGAAGAAAACAAAAGATCATTAAAAAGAAAGGAAAGATAGAAAAGACCAAATTGGGTCTCAGAAAGTCTCTGAAACTGGCTCTTGAGTTTACATAAGCTAAAGCAATGGGGAGAAATGAAGAAGTAAAAGGACTGAACATAAATTTTCAAAGTACAGCTCAAGAAGATGAAGTACTATAATGAAATTTGCAAAGACCTGGAGTTAAAAAACCAAAAGGGAAGAAAATTCTCACCATTTCTCAAGGTGAAAGAAATGAAGTAAAAATTTGAGCCATGGGTTGCAATACTGAAGAATTGTATGGAGTCCTTGTGTGGCACTGTAGATAAGCGCTGAACCACGGGACAGAATGAACCACAAGATCAGTGGTTCAAACTCACTTGGAAACTATATAGGGTTGCTATGAGTCAGAGCTGACTCTACAGAACTTAACAACAATAGGAGAAATACTGAATTGTGCAGGAAGCATCAAAAGAAGATGAAAGGAATAAAGTGTCATTGTATAAAAAATAATGGCTGAAACTCAACCATTTCAAAACATATTATACGATAAAGAACTGATTTTATTGAAGGAAAAAGTCCAAGCTGCATTGAAGGTACTGGCTTAAAACAAGGTTCCAAGAATTGATGGAATACAAATTTAAATGTTTGAATAAACAGATGCAATGATGGAGGTTCTCACTTAGCTATGATAAGAAAATCGGAAGAGTCTTACCTAGCCAACCAACTGGAAATAATTTGCATTTGTCCCCATTCCAAAGAAAGGTGGTCTAAAAGGATGTGAAAACCATCAAACAATATAATTAATATCACATGCAGGTAAAATTTTGCTGATGATAATTTTAAAATGTTATCGGCAGTACATCAGCTGGGAGCTGCCAGAACTTCAGGCCAGATTGGAAGAGAACATGGACCTAGGGGTATCATTGTTGATGTCAGTCAGATGAATCTTGGCTAAAGCAGAGAAGACCAGAAAAATGTTTACTTGTACTTTGTTTACTATCCAAAAGCTGTAGGTATCAAAACAAACTAAGTGTAATATTATGTAGAATGGAAATCCCAGATTGCTTAATTTTGCTGATGTGAAACCAGTTCATAGACATAGAGACTGTTGTTCAAACAAAATAAGCGGATACTGAATGGCCTAAAATCAAGAAATACGTACAACAGAGTTGTAACCTTTCACTGTATTTGTTGAATGTGCATGCTGAGCAAAAAATTTGAGAAGCTTGATTATATGAAGAGCATAGCATTAGGAATAGAAGAGGATTCATTAACAACTTGTTATATGCAGATGATACAACCTTGCTTGTTGGAAGCTAAGAGGACTTGAAGTAGTTACTGATGAAAGTCAAAGACTGGAGGCTTCCATATGGATTGTATGTCAATGTAAAGAAAATGAAGAGCCTCACAATTAGGCCAATAAGTAACATCATAATAATTGTAGAAAAGACTGAAGTTGTAAAAGACTTCAATTTGTTTGCATCAACACTTATGGAAGCAGCAGTCAATAAATCTAATAATATATATATTGCATTAGACAAATCTTCTGTAAAAGACTTGCAGAATGTGCCCTTTGATTGTTTAAATGATCATATATTTCTGAGTGTTTTTGTGTACATAAAAAAAAAAAATAATGAACAAAACCAGAGTGAATAAAAACAAATACTGTTGAATGATGATGCATGGAGGGGTTGTAATCATTGCAATGTAACTAAATACAATAGGATTAGTGCAAAACTGATGTTCTCCCATGTAAATTATCACTCAATCCAAAATAAAAGCTTTAAAAATGTAAATTAAATGATAAAAGCCCTCATTAAAGTGTTAAAAGTAAAAGATGTCAGTTTGAGGACTAAGGTGCTCCTGATGCTATCTATGATAGTTTCAATCACCTCATGTGCATGTGAAAGTTGGACAATGAATAAGGAACACAATAAAATCATTGATGCATTTGAATTATGGTGTTGGTGAAGAATATTGAAAACACAATGGTCTTCCAGAAAAACAAACAAATCTGTCTTGGAAAAAGTACAACTTTGAAAACGAGTATGGGGAGACTTCATCTCTTGTACTTTGGACATGTTGTCAGAAAGTATCAGTACCTGGAGAAGGACATCATGGCTGGTAAGGCGAAGAGTCTGATAGTGTAGTGGTTAAGAATCAGGCTGTTAATCTCAAGGTCATCAGTTCGAAACTACCAGCTGTTACATGAGAGAAAGATGAGGTTTTCTGCTCCGGTAAAGATTTACAGTCTCAGAAACCCTGTACAGGGTCGATATGAGTCAGAACCAACTCAACAGCACTTAACGACAACAACAACAACAAAGTGTAGAGTCACTGAAAAAAAGGAAGACTCTTAAAGAGATATATTTACACAGTGGCAGTAACAATAGGGTCATCCATTACAGTTGTGAGGAGATTGTAGAGCTAGGTTATTTGTCAGACTTTTGTACATAGCATCACTATGAGTAGGAACTGACTTGAGGCCACCTAACAATGACAACAGTAACATCATCAACAGTATTCACATACTAAGGAATACTGACTATGCAACTCTCAAGCACTTGACTGCTAACCTGCTATTCTGCTCTCATAAAGATTCTTGTTAAGTGCTGTCCAGTCAGTGTTGGTTCAGTGATCCTGTGTAGGGTTTCTGAAGAGTAGCTGGTGGGTTCTATGCTTCAAAATTGTGTTTCAAACCAACCTTGTGGTCCAGTGCTTATCCTACAGCACCACACCAGTATTTCGCCCTGAAGATTACAGCCTGTAATACCATATGGGGCAGTTCTAGTCTTCTAGTCTGTCACTTTGTCCTTACATACCTTCTTTCTTTGTATACCTTCATTCTACCCATTTTTTAATCTTATCTACACTGGTATGGTAGCATAGTGGTTAAGAGTTGGGCTGCTATCATCAAGGTCAGCAGTTCGAAACTACCAGAAATTCCAAACGAGACAGATGAGGCTTTCTGCACCTGTAAAAATTTACAGCCACAGAAACCCTATTCAGAGTCACTAAGAGTTGGAACAGACTCTACAGGACACCATCATCACACATGACAGATAGCCAGCATTAAGTTATTTACCCCAGAATATTATTTCAGTTAGCTATAAACAGAAACATAAAGTGAGGGAACAAAATTCCAAGGTAGGAGCTAAGCTTATTATGTTTGTTTACCTTATCATTCTAATTCAAACTTCTGCACTTATTTGAGTGACTCATTGACAACTACAACAATAACAACAAAGTAATTTATAAAAATGACTACAATTTTATCTATCTTCACAAACTAAAATGCACTGGACCACAAGGTCGGTTTGAACACAAAGTCTGCAGTTCACTTTCACCAGCATCTCCCTGGTAATCTAATATAGGGTCTCTACGAGTCGGAACAGACTTGAAGGTACTTAACAACAGCAACAAGCCACCTTTTGGTGTGACACAGTAAGATACGCATTGGACTGCAGACTGCAAGGTCGGATGTTGAAACTTACCACTTACTCCTTAAGATACGTTCTACAGGGTCGCTATGAGTCAGACCCAACTCTACAGCACTTCACAATAATAGTCCTCATTGTACTGTAGGATATGCATTGAACTACTATATGCAAGGTCACCAGTTCAAACTCACCTGTATCTCCATGGGAACCCGATATAGAGTTGGAACCAACTTCACTACACTTAGCAAGCAGATCTCTTAAGAGGCCACTGTTTTGATTGGACTTCTTTTGTTTTTAAAGTCACCCTAATGTGGCGCTGTGGGTTAATGCAAAGCCATCTGAACTGCAAGGTCGACGGTTCAAGCTCACCAGCTGCTTCTTGGAAACCCTATACAGGGTCGCTATAGGTCGGAATCAACCTGACGGCACTTAACAACAACAATGAGATTAAGACAAGCGTATTCCAGAAAGAACTTGTCTGCAGCCATCCACTGATCACAAAAATGTGCTTCTTCTTGTTGTTAAGTGCCGTCGAGTCGGTTCCGACCCATAGCGACCCTGAACAGGGTTTACGAGGCTGTAAATCTTTACAGGAGCAGATAGCCTCATCTTTCTCCCGCGGAACCGCTGGTAGTTTCGAACTGCTGACTTTGTGGATCGCAGCCCGATTAGTAACCACTACGCTACCAGAGCTCCATAAAGATGTGCTTAAACATGTTTTATTTTGGAATAAAGTCATGCATGAACTGAAACACTAGTAGCAATACTTTTGACTTATTCATATATTAAAATAAATCTTTATTATCTTTTAACAAAAGCAAAGATTTAAATGATTTTTAAGGTTCTCGCTATGGGTCGGAACCGACTCAGCGGCACTTAACAACAACAACAAAAGTGATTGAAAAGGAATTCTAAAAGCTATTCTAGCTAAATGCTAAAATTATCTGACTAATTCTCAATTTAGCTAAATCGAGAGATATATTTTATGTCATTTTGAGGTATTTTGCCTTATATTAACATTCTCCCCTTGCTCTTTGCTCCATAATGTTTAACATCAAAGACAGGCAGCTGCACATTACAAATGGATTGCAATGTGAGGAATTTTTTTCTGCTTATACCTCTATTTTCAAGGACTTGTATTCTGTAAGTTAATGTGACAGATTGCAAAGCCATTTGAACTGCAAGGTCGGCAGTTCAAGCACACCAGCTTCTCCTCGGAAACCCAGAGGGTCACTGTGGGTTGGAATTGACTCGACGGCACTTAACAACAACATTGTACGTTCACATATTTTCTCTTGTATAATATTTTTGTCTGATAATTATTCACATTTAAGAATTCTTTATGTAATTTACATCTGATTTCTTGTTTAGATTTACTAATATGAGTATTTTTGTGTGTATTTTCTCCAAGCATGGAACTTGCCTGCTTATTTTCTGAACACTGTCTTTCAATGAGTAAATGTTTTGTAGCGCGAGTCATCATTCTTTCTTGTTCATTTTATGCTATTGTTTTTTTGTAGCCTATGAAGTTTCTGCCTAGCCTAGCTTTCTAAGACATTCTCTTAGAATGTTTACAGTGTTATAAAATTCAATTTATTTTATATAAGGTGTGATGGTATACAAGTGTTGAGGTTCATTATTTTTTATGAGGTATTCGGTTATCCCAGCACACTTTATTGAAAAGATTACCCTGAAACGTCTTGGTGTATCTATCTATCAAAAATCATTTGAACATATAGGAGTATGTGATGTGACCTGCTGTTAATGACAACCACTTAGCCATTTATTTTAAAACGGGTATGTTTTCAATAATGTTAATACAAAAGTTAGTAAGATTAATACAGATAGTCAGTGAACCAAACACAGAACTTTATCTAGAAGGATTTCGTCCATTCACTGAAAATCTAGTCACTGGAAATGCCAAGCCTGCACCTTTTTCTGAGCTGCTGAGACTCTTTCAAACTAGAAAAAAACAACAAACCAATCAATATTAGAGTCCTTGAACTAAGCCTTGGAAATGATTTATAGTGACTTAAGATACTAACAATACTCTTGGTGTTTAGAAGGAAAGAAAAAATAAATCAGTAAATAGTATCTTACTCATTTTCCCAAATGGAAGTTAATAATGTAAACCATTACATTTATTTATAATGCTGTTTTGTGGTGCTGTAGGAGAATCACTGGAATACTAACTGCAAGGCTGGTGGTTCAAAGTCACCAATCACTCCTTGGAAACTCTGTGCAGGGATGCTATGGGTAGGAACCAAATGGATGATACTTAACAACAATCAGAACTCTAAAGGTTACACCTTGCGTAAGCAGCTAAGAACTCTACCCTAAAATTGAATTACAGTTGATTTAACAAAGACAGTCCAGAGCTTCATGGTATCTAAAGTCAGTGTTTTTAAAGGAGTGTTTACTCTTTGTTAATCTCTGCATCTTTTTAGCCTTGTGTTTACGTCTCTTAAATATGTGTTCTTACAGGGGGTGGTTGTGTGCCTTGGATTCTGTGCTGACTTACTGTGACCCCGTATAAGATTTCTGAGGCTGCATATCTTTACTGGAACCGAAAATTTCCTCTTTCTCCTGTGAAGCGACAGGCAGATTTGAATCACTGACTGCAATTAGCAGTCCAACTAGTAATCCACTTAACTCTCAGGACTCCTTTTGTGTTTTTATTAAGCTTTATAGTTTATTTCTGTGATAATGATGTGGAATACTTTTTCCTGGATTTATTAACCACTTGTATATATTTCCTTGTGAAGTTTGTTTTCAAGTTGTCCCATTTTTATCTGATCTATGTCTTTTTATTATTGAATTCTAGGATACATAATTCCTATTTAAGTTAATTGTTTTAGAAAGTACTTGTAGATTGAAGTGTATTTGTGTAGGAATCTTAACTCATTCTAACCCAGTTATTTGTAGGTACAATCCTGTTTGGATTTAGAGATTTCTTTTTGATGTTACTGAGCCCACATTCTAGTAAGGTGATAGATAGAGAAACATTCTTCTTCAGGAGGGAA
Organism: Chrysochloris asiatica; assembly: GCF_000296735.1. Classification (NCBI taxonomy): domain Eukaryota; kingdom Metazoa; phylum Chordata; class Mammalia; order Afrosoricida; family Chrysochloridae; genus Chrysochloris; species Chrysochloris asiatica. Next base: position 15,639,294 of record NW_006408550.1, read on the forward strand.
GACAGATGATGATGTATGCAGAAGAATCTACAAACCTATGAATTCCAATGATTTCTGGTGGTGGTGGTGGCTTTGTGACGTGGAGTCAGTTCCGACTCATAGCGACCCTGTACGGGGTTTCCGAGGCTGTAAATCTTTACAGGAGCAGAAAGCCTCATCTTTCTCCTGCAGAATAGCTGGTAGTTTCAAACTGCTGACCTTGAGGTTTGCAGCTCAATTTGTAACCGCTACTCTACTGTCTGTCCCTTGGGCCAAGAAAACATTTGGTCTAGCCCTGCCAAGGTGAGTTCATCAAATGTTTGACTAAATATAGCTGGTTAATATTTAAGCTGATAATTTTATATGGCTATAATATATATGCTATACATTTTGGCAGTAAAATGTTCCTCAACCCTGAATTTGGACTTTCAGCTTCTAGAAATGTGAGAAAATAAATTTTGTTCTTTAAGAAATACTTCTGGTATTTCTGTTATGGCAACAATGGGAAAATAAGACAATACCTGGTCATAGTATGTGACTTTGGTTTCATGTTTTTGATTATATATTTTAGTGATGAGATACTTCTAAATATAATAAAGCATAATTTGTCATTTTCTTTCATTATGCATGTATCAAAGAAATTTTTGCCAAATCTTAAGTTGTGATAACATTACCTAACAATTTTGCAAAATTTATAGTTTAAAGTTTAGATTGATATCTCTGGTTATTTTGAATAATATTTTGTAAAGCTACAACTTTCTAACATTGGAACTTTGTGCAAACTGAGGTCCTCTACCCCAGGAATAAAACATGTCAGTTAATCTTTTAGTAGTATACTATTCTTGCACTTTTTCTGCTTTAGATCACTTTGTGTTGTTAGGTGCCATGGAGCCAGTTCCAATCCATAGCAACATTGTGTTTAATAGAATGAAACATTGCCCAGTTCTAAAATTTCCCCACAATTGTTTTTATGCTTGATCACTTTATTGCAGCCACTGTGTCAAATTCTTTTGTTGAGGGTCTTCCTCCTCCTTTCGAACTCTTTATTTTACCAAACATGATGTTCTTTTCCAGGGACTAGTCTCTCCTGATTACACATCCAACAGCAGTGATCTATGGGTAGGCACATGAACAGACACACTGGATGAGTGGGTTTGAAAAGAACAGTAGGAGCATGCCACAAATGTATAATGGTTTGATAGAAGACATTTTCTTATGGGTATTTAGTTTAGTTGTAAACATACTTTTGAATGTGTTGGAATATTGTTTTCAGTGTTGTTAAGTGCCACTGACTTGGTTCTAACTCATAGTGATTATATAGGTTTTACTTAGGAACATTCTGGTTGTAATTTCTCCAAGACAGATTGATTTGTTCTTCAGATCATCCATGTTACTTTCAGTATTCTTCACCAACACCATAATTCAAATACATCTACTCTTCTTGGGTTGTGTTTATTCATTGTCTAGCTTTCACATGCACAGGAGGTGATTGAAAATGCTGTGGCTTTGGTCAGACACATCTTAATACTCGAACAGACATCATTGCTCTTTGTTTATTATTTCTTCTCATTCTTTCTCACTTTACCTACCCTTGAGCATTTTTCTTTCTAAGCCTGTTTTTCTTTCCACTTTGTTCTTTCAGCTTCCCTTTCCCAACCATGGCTGTTTATTTCTTCTTCTTTTAATTTTTTTTTTTAATTTAAATTAACTAATGGCTTATCGCTTTCCCTTTTACTCATCCCTCTCCTTAATTCTCTTTCTTTCTATTTTCTTTCTTCTTTATCCCCATGGATTTCACATTTTTTTTTTTAGTTCAATTTCTTTTTTTTTAATTTTTGTTCTTTTATTCCAATGGTTTTTACACTTTTTTTATTCCCTCTCTTCCTTTTCTTCTAGATTTTTGTATGCCTTTTTAGATTTTGTTGCTTGCTTTTTCAACTATACTATTTTCTCTTTTCATTTTTGTTTTGCTTGTTTGTTTATTTGTTTTCCTTCTCTCTTTCTCTTCTTATTTCATTTATAGGGAACCAGGCCCATAAAGTGCAGCCACCACCATACCTTCTATAAGGCCACCCACTGTACAACAGCCAACAACAGCTGCTATGTCTGATCAATAACAACTAACATTAGTCAAACTGAGCTGCATGAATGGCAAACAGAGAAAGGTGCACACATGTCCATCCCCTAGTCACACCTACCAGGAAGCAGTTGTTGAGTGCCTAAGAATACATCAACAGACAATCATCAATTTTATAGGAATATGACAACATCACATGTTGCAGAAGCAACAGACAATTTCTGTTCATGCACAAAAAAACATGATAGAGTGGCACAATCAAGTGACTGAAAGGCAGAGCTTGAATTTTTTTGTGGCAGAAAAAAGGCAATAGAACTACCTGAAAAAGAATTCAAGAGAATCATATTTTGATGCCTTCAAATGATTAACAGAAAAGTCAAGGAAAATAATGAAGAATATAAGAAAACCTTTCAGAAATAGATAAAGCTAGATAAATAGATAAAACAAAATAGATAAAAGTTTGGAGACAACGCAAAACCTATAAATAGAAATCTAGAAGATTTATACTAGGACTTCAGAAATGGATAATACATTGAAAGGGCAAAGTGGTAGCTCTGACAATAAATCTCTCAAAACTAGTCAGCTAGAAGAACACACAGATAAAAGAATGAAAAATGCAAAGAAAGCATGATTCATGTGGTATATCATGTAAAGTAACAACTTACCAGTGATTATAACTCAAGAAAAGCCTGGGAAAGATAGTCAAAGAACTGTTGTAATAAAATTTCCCTAACATCATGAACGATGAGAATATAAGCATTCATGACGCCACCTAGCCACAAATAGGACAGATCCCCAAAGTAAACAATCAAGAAATATCAAAATCCAACTCTCCAAAATCAGAGATTAGAAACAATTCCTGAGAGTAGCTCAGGAAAAATGAAAAGTTGCCTACAAACTAGAACCGATACTATTTGTTACTGTTGTTGTTAAGTGCTATCGAATCAGCTCCAACTCATATTGACCCTATATAGGGTTTCTGAAGAGCAGGTAGCACACTTGAACCATTGACCTTGTGCTTCAACCAACCTTGAAATTCATTGCATTAACCTTGCAACATCATACCAGGAATCCCCGATAATATCAAGTTCTGATTTCTCAACAGAAACCATGCAGACTATGAATCTAGGAAACCTGGAAGCTGTCAAAACTGTAATGGAATGAAAAAAAAAACATCAGTGTCCTATGCATTAGTGAACTCAAATAGACTGGAATTGGTCATTTTGAATCTGACAGTCACATGGTTTACTCTCCAGGGCATGACAAACTGAAGATGGATGATATCACTTTCATCATCAAAAAGAACATTTCAAGATCTATCTTGAAGTACACCCCTGTCTTGACATGATAACATCCATATGCCTACAAGGAAGACCAGTTAATGAAACTACTTTTACTTTTAAACATTTATGCAACAACCACTAATGCTAGTGATGATGAAATTGAAGTCTTCTACCAACTTCTTTATTTTTGAAATTGATCAACCATGAAATCCGGAAGTACTTATAATTACTGATGATTGGAATGTAAAGTTTAGAAACAAAGAGGAAGGAAAATAAGGTGGAAGACAAATGACTTCTTCATTGCAAATACCTTTTTACACAACATAAAAGACAAGTTTATATATGGACCTCACCAGATGAAATACACAAAAATCAAATTGAACATGTCTATGGAAAGAGACATTGGAAAGCCTCCGTATTTTCAGTCGAAACAAGGCTAGAGGCAGACTACGTAACAGATCATCAATTGTGCATATGAAAGCTCATGATGAAGCTGAAGAAAATTAAAACAAGTCCACAAGAGCAAAGACATGGCTTTGAACATATCCTACCTGAACTTAGAGATCATATCAAGAACAGATGTGATGAATTAGACCCTGATAACAGAAGATCAGAAAACTTGTTGGATGACATCAGGAACATCCTACAGGAAGAAAGCAAAGGCTCATTGTTGTTGTTAAGTTTTGTCGAGTTGGTTCTGACTCATGGTGACACTGTTTAGGGTTTCCAAGGAGCAGCTGATGAGCTTGAACTGCCGACTTTGCAGTTCAAAAAGCTTTGCAGTCTGGTACATTAACCCACAGCACCACACCAGGACTTCAAAGGGTCATTAAGAAAACACGAAAGAAGGAAAAGACCAAAATGGATGTCAATGGAGACTCTGAAACTTGTTCTCCAATGTTGAGATGCTAAAGCAAACAGAAAAAAATGAGGAGGTAAAAGAACTGAATAGAAAATTTCAAAGGGCAGCTCAAGAAGACAAAGTCAAATATTCCAAAAAAATGTGCAAAGACCTGGAATTAGAAAAACAAAAGGGTAGAACATTCTCAGGGTTTCTCATACTGAGAGAACTGAAGAAAAAAAATCAAGCCTAAAGTTGCAATGTTGAAAGATGCAGAAAAGCATCAAAAGAAGAGGTAAGGAATACACAGAATCACTGAACCAAAAATAAATGGCTCATGTTCAATTTTAAGAAGTAGTATATGATCAAAAGCCAATAATACTTAAGGAAAAAGTCCAAGGTGCACTGAAGTCATTGACAAGGAACAAGTTTCTGGGAACTGGTAAAATACAAATTGTAATCTTTGAACAAACTGATGCAGTACTGAAAGCATTCACTCCTTTACACCAAGAAATGTGGGAGCTATCTGGTCAACTGATTGGATGAAACCCATATTTATGCCCATTCTAAAGAGAAGTGATCCCATGGAATGTGGAAATCATCGAACACTATTATTAATATTGCATGCAAATAAAATTTTGCTGAAGATAATTAAAAATGATTTCAGCAACACATTGAGAGAGAACTGCCAGTGGATGAGGCCAGATTCAGATATGGACATGCAATGAGGAGTATCATTGCTAACATCACATGAATCTTTCCTGAAAGAAAATAATACCAGAAAAAAAGTTTGCCTGGAGTTTATCGACAAAGCAAAGGCTTTCTGTAGTGTGGATTATGACATGCTATGGACAATATTGTATTGGTGTTCTGAACACTTAATTATGCTCTTGAAGAATCCTTACATATACCAAAAGGCAATTATTAGACCAGAACAAGGACCACTGCCAGGGTTGTATTCTTTCATCATTCTTAATCTACATGCTGAGCAAATAATTATAGAAACTAGATTATATGAAGAAGAATGTGGCATCAGAATTAGAAGTAGGCACTTTAACAATCTACAATATGCAGATTATAGAACATTATTGAAATTGAAAAGGATTTAAATCTTACTGATGAAGAACAAAGACCTTAGCCTTCAGGATGGGTTGCAGCTCAATGTAAAGAAAACAAAAATCCTCAACCACTGGGCCAATAAATAACATCAAGATAAATGGAGAAAAGATTGAAATTGCCAAAGACTTCATTTTGTTTGGATCAACCATCAATACTCATAGAAGCAGCAGTCAATAAATCAAATGGTGTATTTCATTAGGCAGATCTCCTGCATGAAAATTCTTTAGAGTGTTCAAGAGCAAAGATGTCAGTTTGAGGACTAAGGTGTTCCTGACCCAAGTCATGGTAGTTTCAATAAACTCATATGCAATTGTGATTTGTGATGACTGGTAAGTTTCAACTCTATTGTTCGGATGTCAGGTTGGAAGCTTCTTCTGACTCATTTAACTGCAGGGACTAAGAACTCAAATTGGCAGTGACTAATGAACTCAAATTGGCAGGTTAGGCTTCATGCTGCAGAGGTGAAAGAACCTAAGGCTGTCATGTAAGAATCTGGTACAGATCACAGATGCAACAAGATCTTAGCCAGTTTTTTGTCAGTGTCTACATAAATGGAGTGTCTACATAAACGGAGTCCTGGTGGGGTGCTGGGGGTTAATGGGATGGACTGCAAAGTCAGTTTGAACAGCATGGTCAGTGGTTCAAGCTCACCAGCCACTCCTAGGAAACCCTACACAGGGTCACTATGGGCTGGAACGGCCTAGTCGGCACTTACTACCACCAGAAACCACCACATAAGTGGGAGTTCTGGTACCATAGAGGTTACAAGTCAGGCTGTTAATCTCAAGGTCAGCATTTTGAAATCAATGGCTGTTCTGTGGGAGAAAGATGAGGCTTTCTGCTTCTGTACACATTTTACAGAATGTACAACCTCGGAAACTCTACATGGTTGCTATAAGTTATAACCAACTCCCCGGCACATAACCAACCAACCAACCAACCAACCAACATATATGAAAAACGTAAATGAAAAACATATATGAAAAACAGTTTGCGTCCTCAGGAAAACTTCCTTTCAATTGATCTTATGAGGGGTTTAGCATCATAACTGCTAAAGCACAGAGAATCATGGCCCCGTCAAATTGACACACAACCTCAGCCATCTTAATTCTCTATTACTATTTTTCTTACTGATGCAACCTTGGTTTGGGTGATGGAGAGAGATATAAAGGGATACATGCTCATCACTTACTTTATAATTATTAGTAATAGTGAATTACATTTCAGTTTGGTAACTGCAAAGCAAGAAGTTACTCAATGGTTATCCAAGGTTTAGTACCTACTCACAAATTCTCTTGATTTTCTCCTTCCTGTATGAAATATGGCTGTTATGCATAAAGTAAATCAGTTCAGTCATGATGGCACCTCAAGGAAACATGGTTATGCTGAGGAAGGCTGAGCAGAAAAAGAAGCTTGAATTATTTCAATCCTACCATTCTCTTCAATCACCCCATTTTGTAGTCTTCTTCCCAGTTCTTCAATGCTTTTTTTATTTGTTAACTACTCTATAAACTAATTACTTTCTGGTCTGCTTTCCCCTCCTCCCTTGATCCTTTTCTCTACCTGACAAGCATTCATTTTTTTCCCCCTTATTCTCTACCTTTTCCCTCTCCCCTTCCCATGACTTAGTACATTGTTTGGCAGATGTGAAGCTCTGAACGTATGGTTATTGAAAAAAAATGAGTATTATTTATTATTCTGAAGTAAACAAACAAACAAAAAAATCCAAATGAAGTGTAAACTTCAATAACATGGGCTATGTGTCAGATATACAAACTCAAGATTTATGGTACCCTTTCTATACAAGTCCTTTTAGCAGATTATTGACCAGATTATCCAAGCATGTACTCATAAATAATTTTCAAGATGATATCCAAATCTTGCAACCATTCAATTCTAAATTGCTTTTCAGATTTATGGACCTGTTTGTATTTTTCATTTCAAAGTAGGATATGAACTCATTATTACATTGATTTTTTAAAAAATATGTTTAATTCTGTTTAGATATTATTTCTTAGTGACATAATTTTTGTTTTCTGGAACAGAGACTAGAAGGAATAATTTGAAATAAGTTTCAGCTTTTCTAATTTTCAGTGCCTTAAAAATACATTCGATAATTAGAGAAAACAATGTACATATTTTACTTAGCATCTAGTATTAAAGAAAACAAGTAACTGTGACTGATGACCCTTAGGTTCCATTTCTTATTGTTCACTAATTTACTTTTTGATATTGGACAAGGTTTTGTTGTTGTTTGTGTTTTAACAAGTTCTTATCTTAGTTTGCTAGGTGTTTCTTTGGGAGTTGACTTACTTCTTGCAAATTTAATGGTAAAAAATATATATTGTTGGTTAAGTGCCATTGAATCCTCACCAAGGGACAAATAAACAGCATCCATGTAAGTGGAGAAAAGGTTGAAGTTGTAAAAGACTTCATTTTGCTCTGATTAGCAATCAACACTTACGGAAGCAGCAGTCAAGAAATCAAATGACATATTTGCATTAGGCAAATCTGCTGTACAAGACCTATTTAAAATGTCTAGAAGCAAAGGTATTATTTTGAAGACTAAGGTTTACCTGACCCAAGCCATGGTATTTTCAATAACCTCATATGCATGAAAAAGTTGGACAATGAATAAGGAAGCCCATAGAAGAATTGATGCATTTGAGTTATGGTATTGGAGGAGAATATTAAAAGTACCATAGACTATCAAAAGAACGAAACAATCTGTATTGGAAGAAGTACAGTCAGAATGCTCCTGGGAAGCCAGGATGGCCAGACTACGTGTCTCATACTTTGGACATATTATCAGGAGGGACGATTCACTGGAGAAGGAAATCATGTTTGGTAAATTGGAGGGTTAGATCAAAGAGGAAGACCCCCCAACAAGATGGATTGGCTAGTGGCAGCAACAATGGGCTCAAATGTAGCAAATGTTGTGAGGTTGGCTCAAGACTGGGCAGTGTTTTGTTCTCTTGCAAATACAGTTGTTTTGAGTCAGTACTGACTTGATGGCACCCCACAACAATAATAACACAAAGAGTGAAGTCTGATATGAATTACGGCCTTTACGTTTTGTACCAGAATGGTTCATAATTTATAACATGTGTACTGAACTGCAGAGCAGCTATTATTTATTGTGGACCTTCTAGCCAAATTTCTCCATTCTGTGGTATATTATAAATCCTTGACTCTATGCCCATTTTGAAGTGAGTCATTAATCAGTAAGGGTTACAGGGAAACTAAGGATTAAGGGTGCCCTCATCTTACTTCGGAGTTCTAGTGTAGCATTGTAGGATAAGGTCTAGATTGCATGGACTGTTTGAACCACAAGATCAGTGGTTCGAACTCACCAGCCATTCCTCAGAAATCCTATACAGGATTGCTATTGGTAGGAACTGACTCGATAACATTTAACAACAACTTCATCTTATTAAAGGGTGTGATCAAAGACATCACCCTTGTTTTCCCACGGGGTCATTGTTTGACTGCAATTTATAGTATGGCTTTGGAAAAGTTTGCTCTCTTACCCTGGATTGTGTATTTAGTTCATTACATCGGACCTCCAGTTCACGGGACATTCAGTCCATCACCTGACTTAATTCACTAAGCCCCAAAGCCTTGTGCATCAACAACCTGACCTTTGGCTTGCCAATATGGGTTCTTCACCTCATGAGATGACATAGATGAAAAGATTCCTTCAGAATAGGTTCTGAACTATGGATTTGGAATTTGTCAGTCTCCACAACTCTGTAGAGTCATTTCCTTCAACACTTATGAATTTTGTGAGCATGTTGCAGAACTCAGGAACTTATGAGAGTAGAGGAATGGTGGTTCATAGCAGGGCTATGGAATGTTACAACTTAAGGCAAAAATTGAAAAGCTGGGGTTTCTTTAATCTCCAACTCATAGGGACCAGGCTCATGCTGATCCTTCTGAAAGAAATTATTCATGCACACACTATTACAAGATGATAATAGAAAAACTGTGAACAGGGAAAGAATAGGTATATATGGGACCTCTGTACCTTTTGTAAATTGTTTTTTGTAAAGCTAAAATTAGTCTAAAAATAAAGTACACTAAGGAAAAAAAAAGAAACTAGTTATGCTACAAAAAGATATAAAGAATTATTAAGTGCACATACAGAAGAAGGATGAGGCTTTCTGCTCCCAAAAAGATCAAAGCCTCAGAAACACTGTAAGGGCTGCTTTCAGTCAGAACCAACTTGATGGTACTTAACAACAACAAATAACACACAACCTGTCTGAAAAAACTACCTAATGTATGATGGTAACTGTACAACATATGAAAAAGAACAAAAATATAGAGACACACACATAAAAATCAACGGTTGTAAGGAGATAAGCAGTGGACAGGAGGGGAAAAACAGTATGAACAGGTGGGACATTGTTTTTATCACTGAAATTTTCTGTATGTTACTGTAATTGGCCAGTCCATAATTTGTAGACTGTAGAAAACTAGAACCATACTAATTGCTGTTGATTTGACTAGATTGATCTACTAACTGATCTTATTATGATCCGGATGCTTAACCCACTGTGCCATCAGAGATTCTTAACACTCATGTTGTTAGTTGGCATTGACTTGGAACCAACCCATACCACTGTGCCAATCCATCTCTTTGGAGTCTTCTGCTTTTTCACTGATCCTTTGTCAAACATGATGTCCTTCTCCAGGAACTGGTCCCTTCTGATAATATACCTGAAGTACGAAAGATGAAGTCTGGCCATTCTGGCTTCTAAGGAACATTCTGGCTGTATTTCTTCCAACACCGATTTGTGTGTACTTCTGGAAGTTCATGGTAGTTTTAATATTCTGCTTCAAAACCATACTCAAAGACATCAATCCTTCTAAGGTCTTCTTCATTTGTTGTCCAACTTTCCCTTGCTTATGAGATTATTGAAAATGCCATGGCTTGGGTCAGGAGCACCTAGTCCTCAAACTGACATCTTTGCTCCTGAATACTTTAAAGAGGTCTTGTACAGCAGATTGCCTATTGCAATTTGATTTCTTGAATGCTGTTTCCATGAGTGTTGATGGTTGATTAGAGCAAAATGATGTCTGTATCAACTTCTATCTTTTCTACATTTATCTTGATGTTATTTATTGGTCCAATAATGAAGACTTTTATTTTCTTTACATTGAGGTATAACCCATACCAAAGGCTGAGGTCTTTGATTTTCATCAGTAAGTATTATAAGTCCTCTTCACTTTCAGCAAGCAATGTTGTATCATCCATATATGGACGATTGTTAATGAGTCTTCCTCTAATCCTGATGTCACATTCTTCTTCATATAATCTACCTTCTCAGATTATTTGCTCATCATAGAGACTGAATAAGAATGGTAAAACAATACAACCCTGGCCCATACCTTTCGTGATTTTAAACCATTCAGTATCCCCTTGTTGTGTTCACATGATTGCACCTTGGTCTATGTACAGGTACTGAATGAGCACAATTAAGTGTTCTGGAATACTTAATTTGCACAATGTTGTCCATAGCATGCCATGATCCACACAATCGAAAGTCACAGTCTATAAAGCATAGGTAAACATCTCTCTGGTATTCTCTGCTTTCAGCCAAGATACATCTGTTGTCAGCAATGATGTTCCTCATTCCATGTCCTATCTAAAACTGACCTAAACCTCTGGCAGTTCCCTGGCGATGCACTTGTGCAGCTATTGTTGAATTATCTTTAGCAAAATCTTACTTCCATGCGATATTATGGTGTCCAAACATTTCCACATTCTGCTGTGTCACTTCTCTTGTCCACTCTAAAATCTTTAATGAAACTCGACTCTAAAATCTCTAATCTTAACACTAAATACATATATAGACATACAGGCTAAAGAGGTATCAATTGTAAAAAATATACCACATTAATGTAAAGGTTAACTACATAGGAAACTAATTATGGGTGGAGGTGTGGTCTCAAATATCTCAAAGAGATATTTGAGAACTTTCCATATTTCCAATTCATTTTTTTCTGTAAACCTGACATTTCTGTAAACAATTAAGTCTATTCATTAAAAAAAGCAAAATGAAACAATTTCCAACTACCATATTTCTCTTTTAAAAAAAAAATAATTGGAACTAGAAGGGAAAAGAAGAGGAAAAAAAGAATAATCTGATACAATTTGATCAACTTGATCTACATCTATGGATGCAGTAGTTCAAAAGAGGGAACAAATCTTTCTTTAAAGCAAGGATCATTCCCACCCCCTTCATACACAGAGTAGACAGGGATGGGCAACTTGGAAATTGGACACCCAGAGTGGGGGGCTACAAAAGCAAGAAGTGACTGGTTTATAAGCTTTCAAGAGGGAACCTAGATCCAAAGGGCATGGAGGAAGGTAGAATCTCCACTGAATTGTATCCAATCTGTCTAGGTGGGGCTGATGAAAAAAAA
>NW_006408550.1:15651554-15662663 GCF_000296735.1 Chrysochloris asiatica
TGAATGATATTTAATTTTATTTACATTACCATCTTGAAACCACAAATTCTATTGGTAATACCAAGCAAGCCAGTGTGGTAATTTCAGGACTAGAACAATCTTGTGAATGATTTATAAGTCATTCCCCATATCTATTGTGTGAAGAAATACAGAAGTATGACAAGAAATCCCAAACTCAAACTAAGCATACTCTCAATCTCTCACCACAGCTGCTCCTATGCATAGGCATGCAAGTACAGGCCTCAGGAAGTATAAGAGGAGCATTAAGTACTTTAATGAAAACAGTAGGATATTATTTCTGCTTAGTCTTAGCTGAGGTTAAGTTTCTGGAATTTCAGCAATTTCATCTGAGCTTGGAAAATGAAAATAAATAAACATTTTTTTTATTGTGCATATAAATCTCACATCCTATATTTCCAACCAAATTAATTCACTTTAATATAGTTAATACATTTAAATTAAGAATTAAGAAGCATGATGTTAAATCATACTGGAAGTAAAACTTTATTTAGAATGTGATATTATTTCTTGAAGGATAAAAGTAAGTAAAATTAGTGAAATTCTTTTAAATCTCTGTAAATAGTGACTACTTGATATAACAGATACTTAACCTAGAGCATTATCATTTTATGCAGACTGGGGTGTTTAAAATAAAAAATTAAAAGTATAACTTTTCTTTTCCAGTTGTCTCCTGCAATCCCCTGACAGTACGTTAGTAATGAAAATCTAATACCAAGTAAAAAGCACAATTTATTGGCACACAGGGCAAACCAAATGTCATGTGAAATCTCACTCTAGTAATCAGAACAATTTATTAGTTTACTTATTCAGTTGGGAAGCTTCTGTAGAATTTTGTGAGTCCAAATGCACAGGACCACAGTCTGATAGGCATGCTTTTTGCCTTTTAAATTCATCATTCATCTCATGCAATATGTTAAGAGCCATCTGGGTAACCAGAGAATGCTAGCAGAAAAGGCCACAGAAATTAAAATTATGGTTTAAATGCAGAATTGTTTCCCTACTATATGGAAGATTTAGGTCTCTACCAGATTTTATTAAGGAACACAAATATATTCTTTTTTGACTAAATGCATGAGATTTAACAGTTTATTTGGTTTCAGTTAATGTTATTGTTGTTAAATTCCACTGAGTCAGTTCCTATTCATAGTGACTTTGTATGGGGTTTCCAAGATAGTTGGTGGCTTTGAACTGCCGACCTTAGGGTCAGTAGTCTGGTACTTATCTTACAGTGCCATATCAGGACTCCTCTATTTATATTTGGTGGTGGTAATGTGCCGTTGAGTCAATTGTGACTCACAGCAAACTTATATAGGCTGTAAATCTTTATGGGAGCAGAAAGCCTCAACTTTCTCCGGCGTAACAGCTGGTACTTTCTAACGGATGACCTTGAGGTTAGTAGATGGACTCATAACCACTAGACTACTAGCGTTAGCAAACAATATTTTAGCAAAACTGATAAAATAACCAACTTTGATGAAATTATCAGTATCTATGCCATTTGGAGTCTGATCAAGCTGATGAACCAGAATTCACAGAATTAAAAAGCAGAGTTGATTTACCATATATTGATACTTTGAATCTCACATTGTTAAAAGATGAAATGCATGCACTTGTTGTATTTATTTAAAATGAATTTTATGTGTGGTGCTATAGAATAAAGCACTGGACCCCAAGGTCAGTTTAAACCACAAGATTGGCAGCTCAAACTCACCAGCTGTTCCTTGTAAACCTATCCAGGGTTGCTATGAGTTGGAACTGACTCAACAGTAAGTACTTAACAACATTTAGCATGCCTAATAGCACTCTCTAAAACAAAATATGTATAAACACAAATGGAGTTATTTTTAGTTTTATTTCATAGTCAGCAAGAGGGCAAAAGTAGGTGTTTATTACAAAAAAAAATTAAAAATGGGGTCATTGAAGAAGGGACCACAACATTTAAGCATGTATTTTTAATTTTTGACAAAGAGATACAAAATATATTTAACACAAGGTTTGCTCACTGAGAGAAAAATAGGAACTCAACATCTTGATATTTATGTCTCTAATGTGTCATGTAATTACTTTTGCCCAAGATAACAAGGTTATGGAAATAATTTAATTATTGAAAAAAACACTTTCTATGAAGTTAATTGTACCTTTTAATTTGAAATCGCCAGGTGGGACTAATCAGTTCAATTAATGGAACACATTAGCTTTTCAAGTTCAGAATCTCTTCATTAGTATAAAAGGTCCTTTTTGCCTTGAAGAAAGGTATTCAACAGAACAAGCAGAAAATTACTACTAAGAAAAAATATATTTGCAATTAAACAATCAGATAATTAAAAAATTTTAAAATATGTTAACAATTCCTATTATTAACAACTCATCTGTCAGTATGTCTACTGTGGAGACTTGCACATTGCTGTGATCCCAGAGGCAATGCCACCGATATTTTGGGGTCAGCCATGGAGTCCTGGCATGGCACTGTGGGTTAATGCACCAGACTGCAAAGCCGTTTGAATTGCAAGGTTGGCAGTTCAAACTCACCAGCTTCTCCTCGGAAACCCTATACAGGGTTGCTATGGCTCGGAACTGACTCGACGGCACTTAACAACAACAACATGGAGGACAGGTTTCAACTGAGCTTCCAGACTACGACAGACTAGGAAGAAGGAGACATGGACTACTTTCTGAATGATTAGCCACTGATAAGCTTATGAATAGCAGAAAAACATTGTTAGATATGTTGTTTTTACGTGCTATTGAGTCAGTTTCAACTCACAGCAGCCATAGGCAAAACAGAATGAAATATTGCCCAATCCAGGGCCACTCTCAAAATCATTGTTATGCTTGAGCCCATTGCTGCTGCCATGATTCTCATGCATCTCTTTGGGATCTTTCTCTTTTGCTGACCATTCATTTTACCAAATTTGATGCCCATCTTCAGGGACTGGTCCCTTCTGATAGTATGTCCGAAGTATGAGATAGGAGGTCTTGCAATCCTGGCTTCTAAGAAGCATTCTGACTATACTTCTTCCAACAGGGATTTGATTGTTTTTCTGGAAATCCATGGTACTTTTAATATTTTTCTCCAATGACATAACTCAGAAGCATCAATTCTTCTAAGGACTTCCTTATTCACTGTCCAGTTTTCACATGTGACTATTGAAAATACAATGTCTTGGATCAGGAGTACCTTATCCTTCAAACTGACACATCTGTTCTTAAACACATTAAAGAGGTCTTGTACAATAGATGTGCCTAATGCAATACACCCTTTGATTTCTTGACTGCTTCTACCATAAGTGCTAATTACTGATCCAAACAAAATGAAGTCTTTGACAATATCAATCTTTTTTCCATTTATCATGAAGTTATTTATTGGTCCAGTGGTGAGGATTTTTGTTTGCTTTACATTGAGGTGTAATCCGTACCCAAGACTTTGGTCTTTAATCTTTATCAGTAAGTATTTTAAGTCTTCTTCACTTTAAGCAAGCAAGGTTGTATCATCTGCATATGTTAATGAGTCTTCCTCCAATCCTAATGCCATGTTCTTCTTCATATAATCCAGCTTCTTTCATTATTTGCTCAGCATAAAGATTGAATACGTATGGTGAAAGAATACAACCCTACTGCATACCATTCTTGATTTTAAACCATTCTGTGTCCTCTTTTTCTGTTAGAATGGCTGTTTCTTAGTGTATGTACAAGTTTCTCATTAGCACAGTTAAATGTTCTGGAATATCCATTCATTGCAATGTTATCTATAGTTTGCCATGATCCACACAATCTAAAGCCTATGCATAATCAATAAGAAAACAGGCAAACATCTTTCTAGTATTATCTGCTTTCAGCCAAGATCCATCTGACATCAGCAATGGTATCCTCATTCCACATTTTTATGTGAATTTACCTGGAACTTCTGGCCATTACCTGCCCGTGTACTGCTGCAGCCATTTAAAATTATCTTCAACAAAATTTCAATTGCATGTAATATCAGTTATATTGTCCATTAAATACAGCATTCTCTCTGGACATCTCTCTTTGAAATGGGAGTAAATATGGATCTCTTCCAATCAATTGGCCAGGTAGTTGTCTTCCAAATTATTTGGTATAGGTGAGTGAGTATCTCCTCTGCTGCATAAGTTTGTTGAAAGATTTCTTGAATTTGTATTCTATCAATTTACAAAGGTCTGGTTTTTGTAAATGCCTTGGATATTTTCCTTTAGAACCATTGGCTCTTGATTATAAGCTAATTATTGAAATGGTTGAACACTGATCATTTCTCTTTGGTAAAGTGACTCTTTTATATTCCTTCTATCTTCTTTGATGTTTCTGCATCATTCTATCATTTGACTGTGTTGTTGTTAAGTTCTTTCCAGGTGGTTCTTATTCATAGCTAACCCTATAGGGTTTCCACAGAGCAGCTGGTGGGTTTGAACTGCTGACCTTGTGGTTGCTGTCCAGTGCTGAACTGCAGCACCACACCAGGAGTGCAAATTCAATATTGCAAGTCAAAGCTTGAATTTTTTCTCCAGTTCTTTCAGCTTGAAAAATATTGAGTGGGTTATTTCCTGTTGGTTTTCTAATTCCAGGTCTTTGCACATTTCATTATAATACTTGACTTATAATACTTATTTTTTCTTCTCAGCATGCCCTTTACATTTTTCTGTTCAGCTCTTTTACCTCCTCAATTCATCCATTTGTCTTAGCATCTCTACACTGGAGAGCAAGTATCATAATCTGTTCCGACATTCATCTTGGTCTTTTGCTTCTTTCTTGTCTTCTTAATGACCCTATAAGATATAGTACTGACAATGAAAACATGATTAGCACCACAATATTATCAGATACAATGTCAAATGGTGCATCCCTGACGTTGAAAAACACTAAAAATACAATGGGGGTAGAGCTGCCTTCTCTAAGTAGAGTTGACATGATGACACAGATAGAGTGAAGCTTTCAGGACCTTACTTTGTGGATGAGGCAGAACTCAAAATGAGGAGCAACAGTTGAAAACATCCATCAATAATGGACACATGGAATGTACAAAGTATGTATCTAGGAAAATTGGATGTTGTCAAAAACAAAATGGAACACCCATGATCAATATCCCAGGCATTAGTGAACTGAAATGAACTGATTGGCATTGGCCTCTGTGAAGCTGAAAAACATATAATTTACCTTGTCAGAAATGATAAATTCAAGAATAATGGCATACCATTTATCACCAGAAAGAACATTTCAATATCTGTTTTGAAATAAAACACTTTCTGTGATAGTATAATGGCCATATGCCACAAGAAGTCCAGCTACTACCACTAGTATTCAAATTTATGCACAGAAGTCAGTAAATATGAAAATGAAGTATTCTACCAAATTTTTCATTTGGAAATTTATCAAACATATTGATATTTATGGATGTATTGATATTTACTGGAGTTTGGAATACAAAGGTTGAAAACAAAGAGGATTGGTCAGTATCATAAAATACAGCTTTGGTGATAGAAATGATGCTGGAAATTGCAATATAGAATTTTGCAAGGTCAGTGACTTATTCATTGCAAATACCTTTTATAAACAACATAAAAGGTGATTATACACATAGAAGTCAAAAGAAGGAATACACAGGAATGAAACTGACAACAAATTGGGGAAAGACTGTGGAAAAGCTCAATATCATCAGCCTCAACTAGGTCAGGTGCTTTCTAACTGTGGAACAGATGATCAATTGTTCATGTGCAAGTTCAGGCTGAAGCTGAAGAAAAATCTAAAAAGCCCATGAAAGTCATAATATGACCTGAACATATCCCACCTGAATTTCCATACCATTTCAAGAACAGATTTGCTGCATTAAACACTAATGAACAAAGACCAGAAGAGGTATGGTATGACATCAAGAAAATCATAAAAGAAAAAAGCAAAAGGATCATTAAAAAGAAAAGAAAGAAAGAGAAGACCAAAATGCATGTCAGAAGTGACTCTGAAACTTACTTTCCAGCATAGAGATGCAAAAGCAAATGGAAGAAATAAGGAAGTAAAAGAGCTAATAGAAAAATTCAAAGAACAACTCCAGAAGACAAAGTCAAGCTTTTTAAAGAAATATGCAAAGACCTTGTAGTTAAAAAGCCAAAATGGAAGAACATGCGCAGCATTTTTCAAGCTGACAGAACTGAAGAAAAATCTCAAGCCTCAAATTGAAATATTGAAGGACACTATGAGCAAAATTTATGGGCAAAATGCATTCCTGGTGTGGCGTTGTAGGACCAGCACTGGACTGAGAACCACAAGGTCGCCAGTTCAAACCTACCAGCTGTTCCTTGGAAGCCTTATACAGGGTTGCTATGAATCAGAATTGATTCAACGGTACTTAACAATAACAGTGGACAAAATATTGAATGATGCAGAAAGAATCCAAAGAAGATGGGAGGTATATATTAACTCATAGTACCAAAAAGAAATGATCGCTGTTCAACCATTTCAAGAAGTAGCAGATGATCAAAAACTGATGGTACTGAAGGAAAACGTCCAGGCTGCACTGAAGATATTGATGGGAGACAAATTGAAATCTTTCAACAAACTGAAGCTGCACTGGAATCTCTCACTCATCTGTGCCAAGAAATTTGGAAGACTATTACCTGGCAAAACCAACTGGAAAAGATTTATATTTGAACCTATTCCAAAGAGAGGTGACCCAATGGAATGCAGAAATCATAAAACAATCTCATCAATATCACATGCAAGGGAAATTTTGTTCAAGAAAAATTTTTAAATGTCTACAGCAGTACATCTACAGGGAACTGTTAGAAACTCAAGCCAGATTCAGAAGAGGATGTTGAACTCAGATGGATCATGGCTGAAAGCAGAGAATACAAGAGAAATGTTTATTTGTACTTTTTTGAGTATGCAAGAGATTTCTGCTTTGTGGATTATGACAAACTATGGATAACATTGCTAGTAATGGGTATTCCATAACACTTAATTGTGTTTATGAGTAATCCATATAATCAAGAGCCAATAAAACTGAAGGAAGAAGTCCAAGGTACACTGAAGGCAGTGGGAAATAACAAGATTCCAGAAATTGATGGAATACAAACTGAAGTATTTCAACACAATGACGCATCATTGGAGACACTCACTCATCTATGACAAGAAAGTAAGAAGACAGCTTCCTGGTCAAGTGATTGGAAATATCCACATGTGTGCCCATTCCAAAGAAATGTGACTCAATGGAATGCAGAAATAATCAGACAATACCATTAATATTTTATGCAAGTAAAATTTTCTGCAAATAATTTCACAATGGCTGCAACACTACACTGACATGGCACTGCCAGAAATTTAAGCTGGATTCTGATGAGGATGTGGAAGAAGGATATCTTTGCCTATGCAAAGAGTTTAGGATGTGGGGATCATCACAAACTATGAACAACATTGTAGTGAATGAGTATTCCAGAACACTTACTTGTGCTCATCAGGAATTTGTGCATAGACTCAGAGGCAGTCATTCAAACATAACAGGGAGCTAATGAATGGTTTAAAATCAGGAATGGTTTAAAATCCGTTGTATCCTTTCAACGTATTTATTCAATCTGTATGTTGAGCAACTAATCTGAGAAGCTGGATTATATAATGAAGAATGCAGTAATTATAGAATGATAGAATTTTGCAAGACCAGTAATTTCTTTATTGCAAATACCTTTTGTAAACATTATAAAGGCCATTATACATATGGACATCAACAGAAAGAATACACAGAAATCAAGATTGGAAGAAGACTCATTAACAAGTTGCTATATGCAGATGATACAACCTGGGTTGCTAGAAGCAAAAGGTCTTAAAATAATTACCTATGAAGTTCAAAGACCAGTCTTTAATATGGATTGCACTTAGATGTAAAGAAAACAAAAATTCCTCACAACTGGACTGATAAATAACAACATGACAGATGTAGAAAAAGATTAAATCTGTCAAATACTTCATTTTGCTTGTATCTGCTATCAACATTCATGAAAGTCAAGAAGATGAAGGATGCATTGCTTTAGAAGAATCTGATGCACAACACCTTCTTAAAGTGTTCAAGAGCAAAGATGTCAGTTTGAGAACTAAGCTGCACATTATCCAAACCATGTTTTTTAAATAGCCTCATATGCATGTGAAATTTGCACAATGAATAAGAAAGAACATAGAAGAATTGTTGCATTTGAGTTATGATGTTGGTGATGATTATTGAAAGTTCCATGGACTGCCATAAGAACAAAAAATCTGTGTTGGAAGAACTACAGCCAGAATGCTCCCTAGAAGCCAAGATGACAAAGCTTCATCTCTCATACTTTGGCCATGTTATCAGGAGGGACCAGTCCCTGGAGATGAACATTATGCTTGGGAAATTGGAGGGTAAGTGAGAAAGAGGAAGTCCACCAATGAGATGGATTACCCCAGTAGTAGGAGCAATGGGTTCAAGCTTCGTAACAATTGTGAGGATGGCAGAGGACTGAGCAGTGTTTCATTCTGTTGTACGTAGATGTCTCTTTGAGTTGGAGCTGATTTGAAGGCACAGCACTGTGGGTTAATGCATCAGATTGCAAAGTTGTTTGAATGGCAAGATAGATGGTTCAAACTCACCAGCTGCTCCTTGGAAACCCTACACAGGGTCACTATGGGTCAGAATTGACTTGGCAGCACTTGACAACAGCTATAATTTAATCACAATGATAAGGGATAGGTAGCAGCAAAGGTCATTTCCACACATGACAGGCAATATATGATGAAAGGCAATTCAACAACAAAAATATGAAGGCAAAGGAAGACACTGGGATGACTTAAAAATCTAAAGACAACAAAGGTAAATAATATATACACAATCTTGCAATAACAATAATCTATGTGTGGATGGATATATAGACACACAAGCTGAACAGAATGGGAGCATGCCCATGAATATATATAGGCATGATAGTGGCTATTTCTACATAGGTATTTACTGATGCCTCAAATATATCCATGATAATAGTAGAGCAAGCAGGGGTCAAACTTCTTAGCCATAATCAATCACTTTTTTTTTTGGCCATAACTGTAAATCTAATCTCAGAGACCCATAAACTGGAATCTCTCCTCTTCCCCCCTCCCTCCTGTCTCTTGTAACCTCTTGTAAAGTTTGGTCTCTATGCATTTGCCTAACAATTTTTAAAATATAGATGAAATGATACAATATCTTTTTTTATTGACTAATTTCACTGCTACATCTATGTTGTAGCATGTATCAAGACTTCATCTTTCTTCATGGCTAAGTAGTATTACTTTATAGGCATGTATTTTTATTTATCCATTCCTTTATTCATTGTTTTCAACTTTTGGCTGTTGTGAATTAAATTGTAATGAACACTGGTGTCCATATATCTGTTAACATCACTTCTTTCAAATCCTTTGGCTCTACTTCTGTTTATGATAGCATTTAACTTTTATAATACCGAAGTGTAATTCAATAGTCCAAAAATTACTGGCTTGAACTGATACAATATTCCAATTTTTAAATGAAATAATGAATACAAGTATAAAATAGGATTTTGAAAAACTACTATGCAATTAGAAGACTGCCCTTGATAATAATGCAGTGTTAATGTGATCATGATCTACATTGTCAGTATTTAATGTAGTCATTCGTTTGCACTTTTTATTGTGAATTGAGTGAATCTTTAGAGACAAGATCATCAGCTTTACATTCAACAAATCATACACTTTCTTCTCTATGTTTACAACCCCCTCCATGCAACAACATTTTCTTGCTTTCTACCTGTGATTCCTATTTGCATTCCACCCACTTTTCTATCCTATCTCATCTTGTACCTAGGAAACTGTTCTTTTGATGTTGAATGACTGACCATTCCATGGTGAGTATACCTTGTTAGTGTTCTTCTTCTCCAACCTCTTATAAACATATCTACTGGTTGGCTGAAAATTAGACCTTTCCAGACCTGAAATTGGCCCTGTTCAGATCTGAAGGGTGGCCAAGGGTCATAATCCCAAGTTCCTCCAGTCTCTCCGAGACCAGCAAACCCATTAAAAAAAAATAATAATTTTGAGTTTTATTCCACATTTTCTTCCACTTTCTCTAGGATTCTCTAATGTGATCTCTTTCAGGGCAGTTGGTAGTAGTAGCCAGGCACTATCTAGTTCTTCTGGACTCAGAGTAGTGGAGACTGATGTTCACATGTTCTATTATTCAATTGGACCAATTGATTCCAAGCCTCTTCAATTTTTATCAATTTTCTTTCTTTCTCACATGGAGAGATCAATAGTTGTACCTTAGATGGCCACTCATGAGCTTTCAAGATCCCAGATAAAACTAATACTCAAGCAGGCTATAGAACATTGTCATTGTGGACTAGGTTATGCTAATTGACCATAGTGTCCCCTGAGACTATTGACCTGTTCCTCCAAGTCCATCAACTCATCGCCTTAATATGATTGGTAATATCTAGGAAGGTTTCATCATTTTGCTTACTGCATGCTCCACATAGCTGTGCTTGCGTGAAAGGCAAACATCCATGTACAAATATCCTCTTTCAAACTCTAATATATTTGTGGAATATATAAACATATATATCCACTCTTCCTCCCACACCCCTAAAGCCTATGTTTCAATCCATGTATCTACAAACAGAGCACTCTTATTGCAAGGCTGAGTATCTATTACTGTTTCTCTCCATCCACTTTAGCCCATGCATACGTGTCTTCACCTATCTTCATTATTCTTCTGCCACTCTTCCTTTTCTTATATATTGCCCTCCCCATCACTCAAGCTAACATGTGTCTACTCTCCAGCTAGTGAATCATCTCCCCTCCCTTCCACTCCGGTGATCACTAAATAATAAATCCTTTAGCATTAAAAGCTTTTCTTAAGGTATTACAATAATGGTTTCACACAAAATTTGTCCTTTTGTGATTGATTAATTTTGCTCAGCATCATCCTTCTTATGAAGTGTTTCACAAATGCATAATTATTCTTCAATGTTGCATGTTATACCACTGTGTGTGTATACCAAAGTTTTATCCACTCTTGTGCTGATAAACACTTAGGCTGTCTTCATCTTTTTGCTTTTGTGA
>NW_006408550.1:15663968-15676896 GCF_000296735.1 Chrysochloris asiatica
TGAGATATGGGTCTTGTTTTTTCCTTCTGTAAATTGATTTCCACATTTGCCAGCACAATTTGGTGAAGAGACTATCTCGTCTCCATTTACTATGTTTTGACTCTTTGTCAAAGATCAATTGACTTTATGAGGATGTATTTTCTTCTGGGTTCTCAATTCTGTTCCACTGATTTATGTTTCTTTAGTCGTTCAGTACCA
Organism: Chrysochloris asiatica; assembly: GCF_000296735.1. Classification (NCBI taxonomy): domain Eukaryota; kingdom Metazoa; phylum Chordata; class Mammalia; order Afrosoricida; family Chrysochloridae; genus Chrysochloris; species Chrysochloris asiatica. Next base: position 15,664,167 of record NW_006408550.1, read on the forward strand.
GGTTGTTTTCTCCATTGTGGCTGTGTAGTCCATTGTGAGATCAGGGAGTGAGAGGCCTGCGAGTTTGTTCTTCTTAAGGAGCACTTTGCTTATCTGAAGTGTCTTTCCTTTCCATATGAATCTGTCATCAGTTTTTCAGTTTCTTTAAAGAACAGTGTTGTAATCTGCATTGGGATTGTGTTACATCTATAGATTGCTTTGGGTAGTAATGATATGTTCACAATATCGTCTTCCTACCCATGAACGTGGCATATTCTTCCATTATTGTCAATCTCTTTGGTTTCTGAAGTAGGAATTTATTTATAAATATTTCATCTTTTGGGTAGCTATTGTAAGTGGTATCGTTTGCCTAATTTTCTTTTCAGAGTTTTCATTGTTAGTATAGAGGAATACAACTGATTTTTGTATATTGATTAGTAAACTCATTTTTTAAGAACTAAAGAATAATTGAGTATATATATGTAATGCTAATGTTAGAAGAATATTATTTTAAATGAATCTTAGCCAAACATTCAATTAATTATGAAATAAATTGTAGTTAAGTTTCTAGGATATATTTATTAGCATATTTCATAATGTATTAGGTACTCAAAAACCAACGGCTTTCAATGACAATGTTTTAAAATTTTAAAGCTGAATTCAAAGAACTGCTTCCTATTTAAACTTTATGCATCTATTTGTATATATGTATCAATATACCTAACTATATCTATATCTATCTGTCATTTATCTATCTACCTATCTACACTCACATACATGAGGCATCTTCAAAACTTTATGAAAAAAATGAGTCAAATATAATGGAATGTTTCCACAATCTTTCTGAAGCCCCTCGTGTATGTGTGTGTGTGTGTGCATAACAAAGTATTTGCTATTTCAACATTGTTCACACATGAAATTTCATGACATAATTGGATTCATTGAATTATGGAATTATCTTTACTATTCATTTCCATATTTATCCATCACCTTTAACAGAAACTCGTTGACACTAAACAATGATTTCCTCTTTGACTTTCTCTGTTGTTGTTGTTCAATGTCATCGAGTCGATTCTGGCCCCTAGTGACCCTGTACAGTGTTTCCGAGGAGCAACTGGTGATTTTGAACTGCCAACATTGTGGTTCATACTGACTTTGCAGTCCAACACATTAACCCACAGTGCCACAGCACGACTCCTTTCCCTTCCCTACCATTCTGATATCCACTAATAAATGTTGGTCTATATACATTTTCCTATTCTATGTATTCAGTATAATTGAGATCCTATAACTCTTATTCTTTTGTGATAGATTTATTCCACTCGACATAATGTTTTCAAGGAAGATTCATATTGTAGCATATATTAGAGCTCATTTCTCTTTATAGTAGACTAATATTTTATATATACATCACATTTAGTGTATCTATTGGCAGGCCTCTAGGTTGTTTCCAGTTTCAGGCTATTTTGAATAGTGTTGCAATGAATACTGATGTATATGTATCTGTTTGTGAGTGAAAATATGCTCAATGTTGATAGTAATGGCGGAAATGCAAATCCAAACTATGTGAGGTATCACTTCATATGGTAAAGGAAACAGTAGGTGATGAGGATGTGGAGAAGTTAGAACACTCATCCACTGCTGTTGGGATGGTAAAACGGTACAACTGTGGTAGAAATCAGCTTTTAGGTTCCTTGAAAAAGTAAACATAATTGATCATACAATCTAGCAATTCCACTCATAAAGACATATCTAAAACATCTGTTTATTTGATGTGTGCTGCTGCTGCTGTTATATGCCATGGAGTTGGTTCCGACTCACAACGACCCTGTACGGGGTTTTCAAGCCTGTAAATCTTTACTGGAGCAGAAAGCCTCATCTTTCTCCGCAGAACAGCTGGTAGTTTCGAACTGCTGACCTTGTGGTTCGCAGCCCAATTTGTAATCACTACACTACCATAATTAAAAATAATATGCTAACTGAAATTTGAGCTTTTCAATTAGTGGTCTGAGCACAGTAACCCATTGGCATCAAGTTGATTGCAACTCACAGTGACTTTATAGGATAGCGTAGAACTGCCCCATAGAGTTTCCAAGATTGTCATCTCTAAGGAAGCTGACTGATGCTCTTCCTCCTACTGAGTGACTGGTGTGCTCAACCAGACAGCCTTTCAGTTAGTAGCCTCTGCCATCAGGACTACTTTGAGCAAAATACAGAAATACATAAATTTTTAATATAGAATCTCTCAAAGATCATGACATGATAACTGGTAAACATACTCAGTATTCTGTAATGCATCTGTTTTGGTATCCACATCATTCCTCATTTTTGATTCTATGAGAACCAAAGATTCTGAGCAACTGATCAATGGAAATTGAAGGTGGCCTTTTTACACATATATTTTTACTATATTTGTTTATGCATGTGTGTGTGTTCTTGGTCACTGTTTTCATCTGCAATGCTCTTCAAGGATCCTATGAAGTTGTGGCTTAATTTGTGTTACAGTCATTCATTTTCAATGACTTCATGTCAAGAATGGAAAGAGTCACAGTACAAAGTTGTACAGTGGAAAACTCAGTACTTCCTCAGGTCTCATTTCCAGGACCTATCACCATGTCACCTTTATAGCTCTCAGATTACACAGAGTCCTCATTTTCAACTCAGCTGCTTATTTCTCAATTTCTACATTTCAGCTCAACCAACAACTTGTGACCTGTCTGCTGTTGACAGCTGGGTGACATTGCTTGAAAATTCACTTCAATGAGTCTTTGAAATGTTACTTTTATCTGCCTTGTGGATTTCAATCAATCATGGGAAAAAATGGTTTTGAAAATCTGATGCCAAATGTTCAGGTGCCAGTATTTAATAATTTTGTTGTAACTCTGTTAGGGACAGCATTTATTTACCACCACATATCCTTTTGTGCAGAAGTTGGAAAAAACACAGAAAATAATTTATGTTTCATAGAATGTGTACTTTGGATTCATACAATAGGATGGTGAACTCAAGTACAAAATAGAACTCAAATTGGCAATGTGAACAGATGTCAAATATGAGTCAAAATAATATGTAAATCATGTAGTCATTAATGATAATAAAGGATAAGATATGCATATATGTTCAAAGATGTTAGAATAGTCTGTGATCATAACTGGCCATTTTTGCTTATATTTTTTGGTTCATATGTATTTCAAATCCTACTGATTACTCAATTCTGACAATGTATTTAACATTGAAAATTTCACAATATTTCCAGTGTAACAATTTCAGGTAAATTAATCAGGATTTAGATGAGGAAAGTGTCACTCCAATTTAGTGACACAAAAGTTGGTAAAAAATATAAAAACAAAACAAAACAGAAAAACAAAAGCAATAAAAAAACAAAACAAAACTGTTCTTCAAATCTGTATCAAACCAAAAGACCCAAATCAGAATTTGATCCTTTTTAGATTCTAGTCACTAGCACTGACTTTATCTTATTTTAACAACTCTGTTGTTGTTAGGTGCCATAGGATCAGTTCAAACGCACGGTGACCCTATATAGAATTTCAGAGTCTATAAATATTTGTTGGGGTAGAAAGACTCATTTTCTTCTATGGAGCTGCTGGTGGGCTGGAACAGCTGACATTGTGATTTGCAGTCCAGAGTATAAGAGCTCTGGTAGCGCAGTGGTTATGAATCTGGCTGCTAACCTCAAGGTCAGCAGTTTGAAACTACCAGCCATTCCACAGGAGAAAGATGAGGCTTTCTGCTCCCGTAAAGATTTACAGCCTCGGAAACCCTGTGCAGGATCGCTATGGGTCGGAACCGACTCCACGGCACATAATAGCAACAACAACATTCTGCATTTATACAAGCAGAAAATTACCTCAGAAAGGTAATTCCAGATGAATAACACACATACGCACAAAGTCCCAAAGCAATAGAATAGATTGCTTTCAATCTGGAATCATAAATTCTGATTATTTTTCTATGGTATCAAGCAGATTTCAAAAACCCACTCTGTACCACACACACTGATTCAATGCACGTTTTTTATTTCTCACTAAACCCCAATCTGAACTCATTTCCCTCCAGTAAATCCCAACTCATAGAATACCTACGGGGCAAAGTAGAATTGCTCTGTAGGGTTTCCAAGGCTGAAAATCTTTATGGAAACAGATGGTGACATAGTTCACCTGTGGTGTGGCTGGTAGGCTTGAAACACTGACATTTGGTTAGCAGTGAGTACTTAACCTCTGCTCCATTAAAATTCCTTGAATGAAGAATCAGCTGTTACCTAAAAATAGCTTCTAAAAAAGTAGTCAATGGAAACAACTGTAATAGCACTTTTCAATTATAATATAAATATGTCTGTGCAGTGGGGAGTTGTTAGACTGTTAACTACAAGATGAACAGTTCAAACCCACCAGCCACTACATGGGAGAAAGATGAGGATGTCTGCTCTTAACAGATTTAGGCTCATAAACCCTGTATAGTGTGCTAAGAGTTGTAATCTCTTCTATGGCAGTGGGTTTGATTTGTGTGCACTCTTTAGGCATGAATGAGGGAATGGTTAAATCAAGTCAATGTAGAGGTGGGAGGGTAAGGTTATAAGATTTCACAGAAGAGTCCATTTTAAATTTCATTTTGATTGATAATAAAAGATGTATTCCTAGTAGAAGGTTGCTGATGGAAAATGAAAAACAAATGTCCATTCTTTGCATTATAGGTACAGAGGTAAGCCTAACAGAGAGCAGTTATGCATCTTGACGGACTTGCATTTCATGCTAATAAATTTGAATTCTTGTCTATAAGGAGCAGCATCATTGAACGAAGAGTGGCATACTTAGATTTTTTTTTCCTCCATGTCTTCACCAATACTATTTTCAATGTTTTCCTCATTGTAGCCCTTCTAGTAGGTATGGGTTGGTATTACTTGTGGGTTTGACTTGCATGTATTTCTTTAATGACTAATGATAAACATCTTTGGCTAATGATCATGAGCATTTCTTCATATGTTTGTAGGTTGATCAAATCTCCTCCTTGGTGAAGTGTTTGTTCATGTCCTGTGCTCATTTTTTAATTGGGTTATTTGTCTTTTTCTTATACAGGTGTTATAGTTTTCTATATATTTTAGAAATTAGTCCCTTGTCTGATATGTCATTGCAAAAGATTTTTTCCCTTTCTGTGGGCTCCCTTTTTACTCTTTTGGTGAAATCCTTTGATGCACAGAAGTTTCTAATTTTTATAATGCCTCAATCATCTACTTCGTCTTCTTTTGTTTGTGTAATTTTTGCAATATTTGGTAGTTTGTGTGTGTCTGAATTAGAGCCCTTAAATTTGTCCCTATTTTTTCATTGATGGCCTTTGTAATTCTGGGATTCAAATTTAGATCTTTAATCTATGCTAACTTGGTTTTTGTATATGGCATGAGATAAAGGTCTTGTTTCAATCTTCTGCATATCGATTTCCAGTACTGCCAGCACAATCTGTTGAAGAGACTATGTCTTCCCCACTCAATGTATTTTGGCCCTTTATCAAAGATCAGTTGGCTGTCTGCGGATGGGTTAATATCTGGATTCTCAATTCTGTTCCATTGATCTATGTATCTTTCCTTGTACCAGTACAAGGCTCTTTTGATCACTGTAGCCATGAAGTAAAATTTGAAATTAGGGAGTGAGAGGCTTCCAAATTTGTTCTTCTAAAGCAGTGCTTTGTTTATTCTGGGTCTCTTTCCTTTCCATATAAAGTTTGTAATTATTTTTTTCCATCTCTCTAAAGAATGTTGTTGGAATCTGGATTGGCATTGCATTATGTGGGTAGATTGCTTTGGGCAGTATTGACATTTTCACAATGCTTAGTCTTCCTGTCCAGAAGCATGGTATATTCTTCCATTTTTGTAAGTCTTTCTTTCTCTCTCTCTTTTTAAGTTTTTATTGTGAATTGAGTGAAAGTTTACAGGGCAGATCATCAGTTTTATATTCAACAAATCATACACTTTCTTTCATTATAATGATTGTAATCCCTTCCATGTACCATCACATAACAGTATTTCTCTCAATTCACTTTAGCTTTTCTTTTTTTTAACACTTAGGCATATATAATAATTTACACCACCCAAGGGCACATTCTGCAAGTCTGCCTCCTGGCCACCAGCTCCTAGTCCTTCTCTTACCATGAATCTAGAGTCATCAGCTGCTCCCTCTCTCCATGTCCCCATCTCTGCCTCCATCTCTGGTGTTGCTGCTTCTCTGGATAAGGTCTCACATTCCACTTGTGCTCTTCTCCCTTGATGGTCCTAGGGTCCTTTGTTTCTGGACTATAAGTTTAACTACTCCCCTGTTTTTTATACAAAACTTCTGCCTTTACAACTGTGACAGTTGCAATTATCATGATAACTATTACTCACTATTGAATCATAAAAATCTTATCCCCATCTCTTTTAACCAGACCCACCTAGACAAGATGAAAACTATTCAGTGGGGACTCTTTCTTCCCCAACACACTCTTAAATTAAACTCCCTCTAGACGCATTGTTAGCCAGTCACTTCCTGCCTTTATTGCCCCCTCATTTTAGGCAGCCAGTGTCTAAGTTGCCCATCATTTTTGTAAGTCTCTTTTGGTTTCTTATAGTAGTATTCGGTACTTTTCTTTGTATAGGTCGTTTGTTTCTCTGGTTACATTTATTCCTAAGTATTTCATCCTTTGAGTGGTTATTGTAAATGGTATTACTTTTTAAATTTCTTTTTCAGTGTTGTCATTATTATAATAAAGGAATCCAACTGATTTATGTATATTGATAGTATACTCCACCACTTTTCTGAATCATCCAGTGAATTCCAGTAGTTTTTTTGTTTTGTTTTGTTTTGTTTTGCTGAGTCTTTGGGTGTTTCTATGTATAGTATCATATCATCTGGAAATAGAGTTTTACTTCCTCTTTGCCAATTTCGATGCCTTTATTTTCCCTATCTTGCCATATAGCTCTGGACATGTGCAGAGATGGTCATCTGTTTCTAGGGCATCTTCAGTAGTTAGCTACAATCTTAATTATTAGATGAATACATGTTGATGTTTCATTATGTTTTCTGATTGCCTCCAGGTAGATGTGATCAAGAGATGGGCTTCCCTTTTCACTCTTCTTATTACTCAACTCAGAATAACTGTCACATGTGTTGGCTGCCTAGCTGGTGCATGGCAGCTGGTATTGGTTCTTGCCTGGATGGTGTGATTTTAGAGAGTGTGATTTTTAGCTTGACTGTAGGACAACAATTTCTGTCTATTCTTGGGTAACATAGGAAGAGAAAGAACCCCCTAAAGGTAAAAAAGGGGACCAGAAAACAAAACAGCAATAGTAAAAAAGACAGATTTGATGCTATAGTCTATAATCACAGAAAAGATAGAAGAGAGAGAAAATCTAATTCTGTAGCAAAATATGAGTATGACTTTAATGTCCCTCTCTTGGCTTCTTGCCTTTAAGGCCACCTGAGACATTTCAAGATGCCACTGTTGGTCATTTATGACATAACTCAGAAAAATAACCTACCAAATCCTATTTAATAAAATATAAAACTATATTATGGTGTTTGTGAAGAATATACAAAGTCCCATGACCTACCAGAAGAATAAAAAAAATCTGTTATACATCTAACAACAACAAAAAACACCACACAAAAACAAAACAAAACAAAAAATAATCCCAGAAGGAATAGAAGGAAAATTCTCCTCAGAAGGAAGGATTACAAGAATTTGCCTCTCATTCTTTGACAATGTTTTGAGGAGAGATAAGTCCCTGCAAAAGTATATCATTCTTCGTAAAGTGGAGGATCAGCAAAAAAAAAAAAAAAAAAGACCCCCAGCATAATCGATTAACACAGTTGTCAACCCATCTTGTTGGGGGTGTATCTCTTTTTTACTGACTTTCCACTTTACAAAATATGATGTCCTTCTCCAGCGACAATTTTCAGCATTCTCACTTTTAAGGAGTCTTCTGGCTGTACTTCTTCCAAGACAGATTTATTTGTTCTTCTGGAAGTCCATGGCTATTTCAATATTTTGTCATCTGCATATTGTGGTTTGTTAATGAGTCATCCTCCAATCTTGATACCACATTCTTCATCATATAATTGATGACAGAGACAAGACAACTGCTAAAGGCATTGCTATTTTTTGCTTTATAATCACAAAGATAAATTACATTCTTTGAGATTGCAGGGAAGAGGTAAACTAGATGGTGAGATTGTTATGCATGAGGGAAAGGTTATAAAGGAAGTCATCACTAATTTCTTCCCATTTTACTGGATAATTTGAGATTCTATTTTGTTAAGTTGTTGTTGTTGTTAAGTGCCTTTGAGTCGGTTCCGACCCATAGCGACCCTGTACAGGGTTTCCGAGGGTGTAAATCCTTACGAGAGTAGAAAGCCTCATCTTTCTCCCGCGCAGCGGCTGGTAGTTTCGAACTGCTGACCTTATGGTTCGCAGCCTGATTCGTAACCACTACGCTACCAGAGCTCCTATTTTGTTAAGAGGAAGGACCAAAAACTAAAAGATCACAGTCATTAAGTTGATTCCAACTCATAGTAATGTTCTATTGGATTTCCAAGAGTGTAAATCTAGGCAGCCTCAGCTTTCTCCTGAAAAGAAAGGATAGTGGGATAAAATATAGTACTTGGGAATAGTGATCAAAATTAAAAATAGTTATTACAGAAAATTAGAAAAGAATATAGTTCAAGAGCATGCTAAGAGGTTTTTTATTTTGTATGTGTGTGTGTGTGTGTTTCTGAAAGCCCATTTGTATATGCTGATTAGAATGTTTAGAATTGTTCATTTGTGTGGCTTTTTACTTTCAGATCACAGCAGCTGTGAATGTTGAAGTAGAGATACTTATGATTGGAGAAAATAAAATGGAAAGTTAATGTTGCCATTAACTATGTAAAAGTAATGAAAAATATGTTATATGTGTTGTAGTATAGACAGATAAGGCAAAATTATGGGAAAAAATTAATGTATATTAGAGCAAAAAAACAGTTTAGAAAATGAGGGTATTTATAAATGCCCAAATAATAGACAGCAAGAAACCTATAACTTTCTGGCCAGATAGATGTTGGAATTTATAATTTGGAGTTGGTACAGCTTCATCTGTGGTTAAGGTTCAACACATGGCATTGAGACTCTATAATATGAGGAATTTCTATGAGTGGGAATGAGCTCAGTAGTAACAGGTTTTTGGCTTGTTTGTGTTTGGTTTGTTTTTCATTGATTATCAACTGAAGTCACAAATTTTATTCAGATTTTTCAAGTTCTTTTTCAAGTTAAACAGAAAATAATGGCAAAGGGAAAAATTAGCTCACCTAAAAAGTGATTATGCTGACTAAAATTAGTCAATCACAAAAGAACAAAAATTTTATGAGACCAATATTGTAAAAGCTTAAGAAAAGGTTTCCATACTAATATAAATATTCTTCATGGTTACTAGGAGTGGGACGGAGAGAATTCACTGGCTAGAGGGCAGACACATGCTAAATCAGGTGATGGGGAGGGCAATATAAAGGGAGAAAGGGGACAATTCACAAGAAAAGAAAGAATGGCAAAAGCATAATGAACATATGCAAAGACACAGGGTGTTCTACATAGGCTACAAGGGATAGAGTTATATAGTAATATATGTATATATTGTTGTTGTTGTTCAGTGCCATCGACTTGGTTCCAACTCATACCGACCCTGTATGGGATTCCTGAAAAGCAGCTTGTGAGCTTGAACTTCCGACCTTGCATTTCAAACTCACTTTGCAGTCCAGCACACTAATCCACAGTGCCACCAGGACACTCTCTCTCTCTCTTTCTAAATATATATATATATGTTGTTTGTTGTTAAATGTCATTGAGTTGCTTCCAACTCATAGTGACCTTGTATAATGTTTCTGAGGAGCAGCTGGTGGGTTTGAACCCCTGTCCTTGTGTCTCAAACTGACCTTGTGAGCCAGCTAAATATATATATATATAATTATATATAATATATATGTAATTATATATAATATATATACATTTATATATATAATCTTGCATTATAATATAATATATATGTATATTGTGATGCAAGGTAATATATATATATATTTTTATTTATGGAATATATTAATATATTTTGAATATATTCATATATAGAGATATTCATATATCCCACATATAAAAAATAATTTGAAAGAGAATATTTGTACATGAGTATTTACTTTTCATGTGAATAGGAATATGATGGAGCATTCAGCAGGCAAAATGATAAAGCCTTCCTAGATACTATCAAACATCTTATGACAATGAGTTGATGAGCTGGGGCACAAGACCATAGTGCCAGGGAACACCATGGTCAATTGGCATAAACTAGTCCTCAAAGACAATGTTCTACATCCTGCTTGGTGAATTAGTGTATGGGATCCTGAAAACTCATGAGTGGTCCTCTAAGGTGCAGCTGTTGGTCTCTTCCATGTTCAGAATAAAGAAAAATGATAAGAATTAAAGAGGCTTGGAATACATTTGTCCAGTTGACTAATGGAATGTATGAACATAAGTCTCCATGACTGAAATCAAAAGAATTAGACAAACACTAGACAGGTCTACAAGGAAAATGACAACACTAGGGCAATAGGCACAATGTTGACTAATCCACCATTTGAGATGAAAAAGGCAGTTTTTACCAAAGGAAATGTACAGAAGAATTAGGAAAGAAGGAGGAGTGGAAACAGAAGACACAGGGAGAAGCAGGATAAGAGATGTTATATTGTGGGAACTGTAATCAATGACACGAAATAAAACATGTATGGATTGTTGAATGTGAAACTGGTGTGCTCTATAAGCCTCCACCCAATTCATAATATAAAGTAAAAAAAAAAAAAAAAAGATTCATCAATGATACCATATAAGTAAATTTGCATCTTAGTTACTGCTTATGTAGTTCCCATGTGATGTAGACAGTGAACACACTTGGATATTAGCCAAAGGGTTTAAAGTTCCAGATCATTGAAAGAGGCCTTAAAATGAAGACCTTTTGATATACTTTTGAAAAGTTAGTCAATAAAAATTCTATGGAGAACAGTTCTTTTTTGACACACATGGTGTCACCATTGAATCAAAATCAACTCAATAAAAACTGATCCCTGGTTGATATATGTACCAGAAAAGCATATTTAAAGACTTAAGTACAAGGCAAAAGATGGTCTGGTTTCTTAATAGATATTAATAGACTTAACTGTGAAATATTTTGGGGGGGCTAACAACTAGTTTATAGTAGTTACTAACTTCATGGACTTGAGGAAGACAAAGTGACCTATTCTGTTTTCTCATTATTACTCTGTATTTGCTATTATTATGAATGAAAGGGAATGAGGTGGCTCCATAGATAGCACTGGACTGTGAACGGCAAGATCCATAGTTGAAACCAGCTATCCACTCCACAGGAGAAAGATGAGACTTTTTGCTCCTTTAAAGCCTCAGAAAACCTATACAGGGCCACTATGACTAGGAACTGACTCCAAGCACTTAATAATAATAATAAATCAAAGTTAAAGTAAATCATTCATGAAACACTTCAGCACAACTCCTTCAAATAATATGAATCTTTATTAAATGATTATTATATCATGTTTTCATTTGTGACTTCCGTTCACATAAATTTATGTTAAAAAGAAACACCATTCTTACAAATTCCTTACTTCATCTCACATTTGGGGCATGTTATCAAGGGAGCTCAGTCTCGAGAGCAGAATATCATACTTGATAAAGCGGAGGATGGAAAGAGAAAAAAAAAAAAAATAGAGGAAGATGACTCTCAACCAGTAGGATTGACACAGTAGCAGCAAAAATGGGCACTAACGTAACAATTGTGAGGACGGCACAGGACCAGCCAGTGTTCCCTTCTGTTGTACACAGGGTGGCTGAATTGGAACTGACTGGATGGTACCTCCAACAACAGTCTTCCAAATAATTACTGCTTATCAACCTCAACTTATTGTATGTAAGTAAAAAACAAAAACAAGTATACGTTCTTTGTAATACTCTCAGATAGCATGAAATCTGGTGACAATTTTCAGCATTGTAGAAGAATAGTGTTTCAAATAACCATTAAAAATGATCTTACAAATTATAATATTTAGCAGTGAGTATAATAAAAATGTATGCAATGCATATGTCTGCTAAATTGAATGCGGCTATAATTTCAATTGAGTCAAGTTGGTTCCAAACTGTAGTGACCCTGTATAGGATTTCCTAGGAGCACCTGGTGAGTTTGAACCACCTACCTTGAGGTTCAAGCCAACTCTGCAGTTCAGAACATTAACCCACAGCACCACACCAAGATGCCATAATTTCAATCAAAATTAGGTAATAGATGCCTCTATTAAATTAAGAAATGAAAACATTTACAAGCAGGGTCACTGTTTCTTTTGATTTAACAGAAAATACAAATAAAACTCAAATCTGTTCTGTAAGGTATAAGTTATAAATTGAAAGAAAAAAAAATCTTAAACAGTTTTCATGCTAGAGAATATACTGAAGTAGATTTTAATTAAATTGTAGAAAAAATCATTAATAGAACATTATTATCCAGAAAGTTCCTATATCCAACTAACCTATTTTGTGCTAGAACAAGAGGCTATATTAACATAAAAAGTAGAGAAAAAAAAAAAAAAGAATTTTTGTAATGTTGGAATTTCTTTCCTTAGCTTATATCGAAGTTCACACAAATATTGAGGTTTTTGTTTTTCCTTTTTTTTTTCAGCAA
>NW_006408550.1:15677026-15687454 GCF_000296735.1 Chrysochloris asiatica
TGTTAAGTGCCTTCGAGTCGGTTCCGACCCATAGCGACCCTGTACAGGGTTTCTGAGGCTGTAAATCTTTATGGGAGCAGAAAGCCTCATCTTTCTCCCGAGGAACGGCTGGTAGTTTCGAACTGCTGGCCTTAAGGTTCGCAGCCTGATTTGTAACCACTACGCTACCAGAGCTCCATATATATATATACTGAATTATTTAGTGGTAGGAATGAAAATCTTTTGTGTAAGCAATGGATGAGGAAAACAGTAAAGATCAAGGAGGTTAAGTTCAAAAGTATTGCTATTAGGGATCCAGTTCATATATTTATGTTTTGTTTTTGACACAAAAAACTTGTTTAAGCATGTCTTTGCTATAAATGGATTGTTGGACAGGTTGCCTCAATACTACACTTGTCTGACTCTCATTAGGGTGCCCTCATTAAAAGCAGTCCAATCAATCAGTGATTTCTGCTGAGTCAAATTCAAAGCAAGTAAGTCAGCTCAGGTATGACAACTATTTTTTGAGGTTTCAAAGGGACAGTCTTGATAGATTTTGATATAAAGGATACAATATGACCTTGGTGACTTATTGCGAAATGTTAAGAAAATTGAAAACTGGAATGGTGAGAAAAACCCCATGAAAATTGTGCTTCTTCTCCCCTCCCCATCATAACAATGTACCTGCTCATTATTCAAAAGTGGTAAGAACTGTCTTATGAGAATTTCATTGGGAAACTGTACCCCATCAACCCAACAGACACTTCAGACTTCTTTTTGTCCCCCAAACTCAAAGAGCATTGATAAAGAACATAATATGAGAACCTAGGGTGATGCTAAAACTGATTTTCCTTAGTATAAACTGAAGAGTGTGGGTTTCTTTAGGTGCATTAGGCAGGTTAATGCACTGGACTGCAAGGTTGGTTTGAATCACAAGGCTGGTGGTTCCAGCTCCCCAGACGCTCCTTGAAAACCTTATACAGGTTCCCTAAGGGTTGGATGCAACTCAACAGCACTTGGCAACAACAGAAATAGATGGAAACGCTGCCTTCAGAGGACTAGAGCTAGATAGATTAAGACACAGTAGCTTCACATGCTGATAATTTTGTTTAATAAATGTTTCTATAATCTTATGATCTCTGGTGTGGAATTGTAGGATAAGCACTGGACTGGTTACCACAAAGTTAGCAGTCAAAACCCAACAACTTTTCTCAGAAATCCTGTACAGGGTCATTATGACTTTGGACTGATTCAATGACATTTAACAACAAGAATATAGTATCACTGCTTCTTGATGTACCCTTCTGTATTATGATTAACACATTGTGCCAATTATAATTTATTCTGAGATGCATTTAAAAATTCTAACAATTAGTAAATAATGATCTGCTCTATAAACCTTCACTGAATTCACAATACAGTATGGTTTATGTTTATTTCCCTTCCCCAACTCATCTGTAACCAACCAGTTTCCCTCAAGTCAATTCTGGTTCATGGTGATCTCATTTGTGGCAGAGTAGAACTATATTCAGAGCCCTGGTTGTTATTTGGTGTCTCTAAGTGCCGTCGAGTTAGTTCCGACTCATAGTGACCCTTTATAGGACTTTTGAGGAGCAGAGCCCTGGTTGCATAGTGGATTATGAGCTGGGCTGCTAAGTGCAAGGTCCGTGCAGTTTGAATCTACCTTTCATGAGAGAAAAATAAGTTTTGTTTTGCTTCAGTAAATATTTGCAGTTGTTATGAGTCAGAACCTACTCCCTGGCACACAACCACCACCACCAGAACTGTACTCAATATGATTTTCAGAGTCGCTGTTGCTGTATCAGTTCTTATGCAACAACCCTTTATAGGGTTCCCAAGGACCTTCTGGTGGGCTTGAACCACCAACCATGTGACTAGAAGTCCAATGCTGATCCTGCAGTGTCACACCGAGTAGCATTCCAATTAATAATAAAGACTGCTACAGCATTACATCCATGTTATCTATCGCCTATAAGAAAAAACAGGTAGTGTTTAGACTGTGTCCTCAGAATAAAGAAATACATACAATTTTTTTTCTGAAAAGCAAATGGTAAAAACTCTTTAGAATTTATTTACTTTGAGTCCTATGTTAAGTAATTTGCTAAATTGTGTTTTCCTCACTATTCTCCAGCACTCATTCAGAGAAAAAATATGTACGGTTGAATGATCAAGCAAACTTTCCAGAGAAAATAAAACACACAAACAAAAAAACTATTGGAATGTTTAAAAAAATTTTTTTTCTACTGTAAGAGAAAACACATTTACCTGATTAAGTTAAATCAATTAATGAAGTTGAATTTTTCTATGCCTGTGTATGAACAAAAAATGTATAAGAAAATTGGAAATTGGATATTTATAAGAACTTAGCCTTGTCAATCCTAAAGATGCCAAAGAATACATCTAAAAAGTTAAATAAATCCTTAGATTTCCCAGTCGAATGCTGTATAGAGAAGCTTATTAAATGATGGATAGCTCTAAAACCATGGGTTTTAAATTGATAGGGAAAACTTATATGTAACTATTGCTTCCTTTGAAAACATAGATGGCCACTTACATTTATGCTACTCAAAGGAAATAGGTTGCTGAAGTGTAAAGAATCAGGTATGGTTTTCTCTTACTAGAAAAAAAATTTTTTAACTAAAGTACCCTTACAATTATTATTTTCCTGATTCTTTTACATCTTTCTATCATTTATAAAATAAAATTCAGTTTGTAAACAATTGTCAAAATTTACTTAAACATTATCTAATCCGAGACAAACACAATTTTAAATTCAAATAGGAGTTGGGGGATCTTCTCTCCTTTGTAATTCCCCATGTTAGTTTAGTAAGTTGAACACCATATTCTTTTGGAGATGAGCAAGCAGTTTCTGAGACATCAGACAGCAGGCTGCCACTTTTGCCACAATAGCGTGTGGACTATCAAACAAGTTTTTAAGCAAATTGGAGAACATTGAAGTGAGTTGCAATTCATTTTATGATTTTGCGATGGTCTGTTCACTGTTTTATAAGATCACATCAACTTGTAGCAATATGTAAAATTAAAATAAACAGAAAAATAAAAGAATTCCACCATACAACAACTGACATTACTCTGCAGCACCATCCCTTGGTGTAACAGTATATGGGTTCCAATAATAATTAGTATTTCCTCTACTTCTACTATTATTGCTACTTCAATTATATATTATATTTTTATTATGAATTGAGTGATAATTTACATGGGAGAACCTCAGTTTTACACTCATCATTTCATTGCAATGATAACAATCTCCTCCGTGCATCACCATTCAACAGTATTTGCTTCTATTCCTTCTGTTGTTTTTTGTTTTGGGAGGGAGGGAAATGTACACAAAAGTACTCAAGAAAATATAATCATTTAAACAACCAAAGGGCGCATTTTGCAAGCCTGCCCCCTGTCCACCAGCACAATCTTTTTCTTTCCATGATTCTAGAGTCTCAGATGCTCTATCTCCCCATGTCATCATCTCTGCCTCCATCTTTGGTGTTGCTGCTTCTCTGAATAGGTTCCCACATTCCATTCATGCTCTTCTCCCTTGATGGTTGTAGGGTCCTCTGTTCCTGGGATGTAAGATTAACTACTCCCCCATTTTTATTACAAAACTTCTACCTTTACAGTTGTGACATTTGTAATTAGTCATGATAACCATTACTTACTTTTGTATCTTAAGAATCTTATCCTAATCCTTTCATCAGAACCGTCTAGACAAGATGAATATGATTCAGCGGGGACCCTACCTTTCCACCACACACTCTGAAACTAAACTTCTTGTTGGAAACCTGTAAGGTAGTCACTTCGTGCCTTTATGTTGTTGTTGTTGTTAGGTGCCATGGAGTTGGCACCGGCTCATATCGACCTAATGCACAGCAGAATGAAACAATGTCCGATGGGCCAACCTCACTATCGTTGCTACACTTGAGTCCATCTATGCTGCCACCTGGCCAATACATCTCATTGGGGGTCTTCCTCTTTTTCTCTGACCCTCCATCTTACCAAACATGATATCCTTCTCCAGCAACTGTTCCCTCCTGACAATATGTCCAAAGTATGAGAGATGAAGTTTGACCATCTTGGCCTCAAAGGAGCACACTGGCTGTATTTTAGGTAGCCAATGTCTAAGTTGCCCATCCCTATCAACCCTACATACAGAGGGGATAGGATGATGACTCTGACCTCTCAGTTAGTAATTTGAGCTACTGCATCCCTAAATATAGGCCAAGTTCATCAAATTATAGCAATTTACATTTGTTTCCTTTATAAATTTTAAAAATATTCTTCTAATCAACTTGTGATCATCAAGCCATTGAAGCTAGGTCAAATAAGCATTATCTGAAAGTTTGGGTGTCCTTGTGTGTCTCCCCTCACTTAATATCAGCTGGACGCTTCACTCTCAGCTCTCGCCCTCCATGGCTATGTTCTTGTCTCATACTATGATATGTTTTATTGAGCTCTAGCTCTGGTGGCGTAGTGGTTACGAATTGGGCTGTGAACCTCAAGGTCAGCAGTTCGAAACTACCAGCTGTTCCGTATGAGAAAGATGAGGCTTACTTTTCCCCCAAAGATTTACAGCCTCGGAAACCCTGTACAGGGTCACTATGAGTCAGACCCGACTCCACGGCACATAACAACAACAACAAACATTAAACTAGTTATTGTGTAAGCTTTTATAAATAGGCTTTGAAAGGTACTTTTTATACACATTTAGAATTCAGCTCTCCCAAATACTGTACACTATTTATGATCACCCCCACTTCTTTTATTGATGATAAAAATGAAGCTTACACAAATGAGGTTACACAACCAAAGCAGGACCAAAACTGTCACACAGAAAAGATGTCTTCGCTCAACTGTAAAGCTGGCCTGTCTGTCAGAGGATATTAAGGCACAGGAGAAAGAAAATGACTTGTAGAGTAAGGCCGCTTGTCTCTTTTTTTATTCTGTTTTGTCCCTTATAAGATTTGTGAACAGCAGAAATTCTCTTTTGTTTATGCACAGAATCACAAAAGGTCACAATGGGAAAATGCTATTTAGGTGAAGTCTTTTACAGTTAAACAACAAGGTAAATAGCAATTACAGCAAATGTTTTCTTAGGAAAAAAGCTAACTCTAGGGTTTTATTAGTCATTTCAGTGATGTGAAATCACACTCTATCTTTGGCACAGGTAGATGATACACCTATCACACCATCTGCAAAATGAGTGTAATTAAATTATTTTTTTCAGCAGTCAGGAATAGATTCACTATGTATCAATGTTCCCTCTCTTTCCCTAGTGTGACCTCTGACATAACTGGTCAGGATTCAGTGACCTGCTTTTAAATATCAAAGAGAGAAATGATAATAGAGCTATCTTAGATAATTATATGAGGAAGATTTATAATTCTGGTCCCAAGTCTTACAAATTTTAATCTGAAATAATCTGCATTTTTTTTTCTGATTTGCAGTTTCATCATCTATAAAATGTTGTTGTTGTTAGATGCTGAGGAGTCGGTACTGACTTAAAACAACCTTATGCACAACAGAACAAAACAGTACCGAGTCCTGCACTGATCTCAAAATCTTCACCGCACTTGGGACTATCGTTGCTGACACTGTGTCAATTCATCTCGTTGGGGGGACTTTCACTTTTTTGGTGACCCTTCACTCTACCAAGCATGATGCCTTTCTTTAGGAACTGCTCTCTCCTGATAATATCTCCACAAAATGAGAGATGAAGTCAGGTCATCCTGGCTTCTAAGGAGCATTCTAGCTGTATTTCTTACAACACAGATTTGTTATTTGGGCAGTCCATGGTACTTTTAATCACCTCCAACACCAAAATTCAAAGGCACCAAATCCTCCACAGTCTTCTTTATTTATTGGCCAACTTTCGCATGCATATGTTGTTGCTGTTGAGTGCCGTCGAGTCGAGTGGAATTTGATCCATAGCGACCCTATATAGGGTTTCTGAGGAGCAGCTGGTGAGCTTAAACTGCTGACATTGCAGTTCAAATGGCTTTGTAGTCTGGCGCATTAACCCACAGCACCACACCAGGACTCCATGTATATGAACACTTGTTGTTGTTGTTGTTAAGTGCCTTCGAGTCGGTTCCGACCCATAGCGACCCTGTACAGGTTTCCGAGGGTGTATATCCTTACGGGAGTAGAAAGCCACATCTTTCTCCTGCGGAGCGGCTGGTAGTTTCGAACCGCTGACCTTCACTAGGCTATAGAAAATACTATGGCTTTGGTCAGGTGCATCCTAGTCATCTCTACTCTTTAACACTTTAGTCAATTTTGCTGCACAAGAACTCTTTAATGTAATACATCACTTCCATTAGAGTTGATGGTTAATCTGCACAAAATGAGGTTTTTGATGACTTCAATCTTTTCTCCATTTATCTTGATGTTATTTACTGGTCCAGTGGTGACAATTTTTGTTTTCTTTCCATTAACTTTCAGCCCATGCTGAAAATTGTGATATTTGATCTTCATCAGTAAGTATTTTAAGTCCTCTTCAAATTCAGCAAGCAAGGTTGTATGTACATCTGCATAGCACAGGTTGTAAATGAATCTTCCTCCAATCCTGATACCACATTCCTGGAGCTTTGTTTTGGTCAACGCTTTCAGAGCTGCTTGGATTTCTTCCTTTAGTACCATTGCAACCTCCAATACTTATCAATACACCTTGATTATGTATGTGCTCAATTTCAAACTGACAAAGTTGATAGAATTCTTCAATCTCATCATCACTTGTTTTAGTGGTTGGTGTGTACATTTGAATCATAGTTGTATTAGCTGATCTTCTTTATAGGTGTATAGATATTTGCTGATCACAGACAATTTTGTACTTCAAGATAGATTTTAAAATTTTCTTTTTGATGATGATTTTGACACTGTTCTTCTTTAATCTGTCATTCCCAGTGTATTAAACCATGTGATTGTCAGATTCAAAATGGCCAACACCAGTCCATTTCAGTTTAATTTCTTAATCACTGGCAGGTCAGATTTTGTAAAGTACAATCTATTATAAAGGTTTGCTCCATTTTAACTCCCACACCTAGCCTCAATGCTCCTTAGAAACCAGGATGTTAAATTCCATGTCATCAGGAAAGATCAATCCCTAGAAACGGACTTCAAGATTGGTACATACAGGGTCAGCCCATTGAAGGAGACCCTCAATGAGATGACCTGACAAAATAGTCACTACAATAAGCTCAAACTTATCAGAGATCATGAAGATGGCCAGGACCAGGCATAAGGCCACCATGAACAGGAACTGACTGAATAGCCACTGACAACAGTAGCTACTACCCTCAAACTCCTGTCAGATCTCTTTTTCAATATTGTGCAATATCAAGCAGCTGCATTTTTTCTATCAATTTTTAGATGTAACAGATTTATTTTTCCTATTGGAACTTTGATAATCAATTTAAATGAAATTATAACTTCTAAATTAAATTTAAATTATATGATACTTTTCAAAGCACATCCTTTTATGCTCAATTCCAGTTTGTCTCAAAGAACTCTATTAGGGGAAAGCGACTGTCTATTTTCTTCTTTGCTATTGTTACGTGCTATGAGTTGATTCTGACTCACATTGACCCTGTATAGGATTTTCTGAGTAGTGGCTGGAGGGTTTAGAACCTTGTTGTTTGCAGTCCAGTACTTATCCTACAGTGCCACACCTGAACTCCATTACATCCTCCAAATAGTTGACTCTTTCTAACATATTCAACAGAGGAGTCCTGGTGTGGTTCTCTAGGAAACGTACTTGATTGCTAACCACAAGGTTAGTGGTATAACCCCCCAGCTGCTTTTCTGTAACCCTATACAGTGTGCCTATGAGTCAGAACTAATTTTAAGGCACTTAATAAAAATAATACATTCAATGGAATTCTGGTGTGGCCCTATAGGATTTGCCCTGAATTTCTTGTTGCCAGGCAGTTTAAACAAACTAACTTCTCCTTGGAAACCTATATAGGGTCACTTTCAATTGGAACTGACTAGACCGCAGTGAACAACATCAACCCATTCAAAATAAAGAGTCAGGGAGGAGGAAGGTGGTTGGTCAGATGAAAAAGGCAAAGTTTTACATGATAATAAGAGTATAATCTGAACTTTAGCTACTTTTGTGATCTTAATATATATGTATTGCTTTCTTACTCTGTATCATGTTTGTGTGTCCCACTAACAGGTAGCACTCCCACTGTACACTATACCTTGATGCATATGTCATAGCTTTAGCTGAACTCTTGCAACTTTCACTATAGTCTTGACCAAGTTCTATGAGCAACAATACTTTTTGGTAAAGTTGTAGATTTATACGTACAATGAGAAGACAGTAAATCTATCACAGGTGACTTACTTATAGGCAACTGGAGTAGGTGCTATTACTCCAGTCCTGAGTAGGTGCTATTACTCCAGTCCTGTTAAGCAGGGTCTTTTAAAGATAACTAGATTGATTAATAAAATCAATCAATCAATAAAACCATTATGCCAAAAACTTGATGAGGAAAATATGCTTATTTATTCATTCCTTTCCCTCCAGGCCATTGAAAGTTGTCCCAGGCAACACACACCTGAATTATTCAGAAGAGAGTCCAGCAGCACAATGCAAGTCCCCACATTCCAAGGATGTCTGTTCATTTGTATCACTAATTCTCCTGTGCTCTTCAAGTAATTTGAAATCAAATAAGAGTTCTGAAGCTCATCAAACGTTGGCCATAAAAAGTGCCTATCCCAAGTTTCCCCAAACCATCTGAGTCTGCTTGATGCCATCTATGTTAACTGGTAAAGGGGTGAACTGAGGAGAAAAAGAGAAATTCTTTGTACTTTCTATTTACTTGAAATAATGAATATGTTTTCTCATATGCTTTGTCCATGATGTTTTCTAAAGCAATTTGTGTACCTTTCAACCAGTTTTGCATAAAAGTGCTTAGAAAATTATTATTAGGAATTATGGGCCTAAATGTTCCATGGCTCTCCACTTCATGGAATCATAACATTTATAAATAAATAAATAAATAAAAAACTCATTGAATATCATATTCTGTAAATAAAAGGCTTTAACCATAGTTAATATTCAACATATATAGATGTAATTCTATTATTAGCACTTGGGATTAAAGAGTTTATGCTGTATTTAAATAAAACGGAATCTATACGTAGGTACTTGGTTTTTAATTCACAATATATCATTAGTTAATATGAATCTGGTTGAGTTAGTTAACTGCTGTGTGCCTCAGTTTATGCACAGTTTATATAAATACAAACATATTGCATCTAATTTATGTGATCATTTCTGAGTTATCTTCCAGTTAGAATGGTCTGTAATCTAACGAATTATTCTATCAATCATCATGATAAAAGATAATTTCATGTTCACTTTACAAAATATGTCAATAATACTGGTTCAGTTTATAGATCTTTAATAGAAATCTGATTTTTACTAGACCCTAAAGGGAAAAGACTTCATCTCCTTTAAGTGATTCAATAGGTCTCTAAAAGTTGTATGAAATCAGCTCCAAACCATTGTTTTCTCATTGTGGATGTACATTTCTGATGCTCCCAGAAAGCTTTATCAGATGTTCACTAATATAAAACAAAAAAAAAATATAAAACAAAAAAAAATGTCTTAGAATAACAATTCAAACAATGTACCAGGATAAGAAGACCTGTGTGGACAACTTGAAAAGATGGGTAATCCCACATGCCATAAAATAACTAATTTATTTAAATGTTCTTTTCAAAGATAAGTGCACCTAACCAAAATCTGTATGAGAGTAATAAAATAGAAATCTCTTAAGCAGTTTACCAATAATTCCCTCAAAATAAAAATCTAAATCCCATGAGATACACTTTTCAAAGCTCAATATAAAATTTCAGACAAGCCATTCTTATTTTTATCCAATGTGTCATGAAGTCATCATAAGAATTGAATTTGAGATGCAGTTTGAACATTAAAGAAAAGTCTCAGCTTTCAACAAGTCCTAGGAGAAAAGAAGGTCCTGTGGGTGATCTCATTAGTCTGTTTTAAATTTAGCAAAGGAGGAACTTACTAGGTAGCCAGAGTACAGTCAAGAAGTGACAGCAGTGGAGAGCAGAGTGTTTTGGAACGCATAGACCCTGACACCACAGAGAAGAGCTCAATATTTGAGGGTCAAGTTGAAACTTTGACTCCTCTAGGTGTTTTGTGTATTATGTCTTGTAATGACAGGGTCCACAATCTTTCTTTTGAAAGTCTGACATTTTATTTTCTTATTTTTTTAAAAAAATGTATCCTACTTGGACTTACTGATTCCCATAATATGAGACTACATTACTAAAACAATGAAAGACATATTTTGAAACAAAAGTTGCTTCCAATTTATGCTATTATAGTCCTCTTTCTTTACAATTTCATTTATATATGTACTAAATTCTTTAAAA
>NW_006408550.1:15687804-15691779 GCF_000296735.1 Chrysochloris asiatica
GTGGCACTGTGGGTTAATGCCCCAGACTGCAAAGCTGTTTGAACTTCAAGGTTGGCAGTTCAAGCTCACTAGCTACTCCTCGGAAGCCCTATACAGGATCGCTATGGGTCAAAATCGACTGAACAGCACTTCACAATAACCACAACAATAGATGAAATTATCTGCTCATATGGACTTAATGCTTCATGGAATCAAAGTTAAATACTTTTAGTCATATATTTAAACCAAAAACTTCCTCTTGGGCTGCATGAAAAAATGAGAATTTCTGCTTTCAGAGCTTGTATGTATTCAAAATTGATAGCTAATGATATCAATTTGGGGGGAATAATGGATATATATTAGAGATGAATAGTTTAAGACATGGTATGAGCTATAGGAATCAGGGTATCACATTTCATTGATTTATTTTAAACATTGATGCAGGAGCAACAGTTGCTTATCTCTAAGCCCCATACACATCAAGGTGTTGGATATATAATATTTGCTTAAAAATATAGTTGTGGATAAAAACATGTAAATGGGAACATGAATGTCATCATTTTTCAATGAACATGTATAAGGGTGCTTCAAAATTTTTGTGGAAAAATGGACTTAAAAATAATGAAGAATCTCCACCAACATTTTGAAGCTTCTTCAATTTCTAAAGTGGTCTTTTTTTCATACTATAAGAGGAAGTTCACAACAACAAGAGGAAATGGAGTTCTAGGTTAGTGCAAAATGTTAACATACATGACTGCTAACCAAAGCTGGATTGGAATCCACCTAGAAGCACCTGAGAAGAAAGGTCTGGCAATATGCTTTTGGAAAATGATTTGTTAACAACCTTACATCAACACACATGGGATTGCTGTGAGTTAGAGTTTTTGTTGTTTATTGATTTTTTTAATAAGGAGAAATTAAGTAGTTATTTAAAGTAAAATGGTTCCAGCAGTCCAATTAGTTGTGACCACAGCATCATTAACTGAATTTACATCAAGGTGGGAGTGACTAGGGTTAAATAGGAACAACAACAACTAAAAAGCAAAATGCTGAAGTTTAATACCCAGTGGGAATGTTGTATAATGTGGGAAATGATGCAACAAAGAGTCTTTAGCGTATGTTAAATGCAGAAGGTTTATTCAGAGCTGCTTGCTTTCTGATAATGAAACCATTGAGCCACTCCATTCATATCAGAGACAATATTGAAAAGATACAAATTTGAGAGCAATAGCATTAATTCTTGTTAAGGTTTATAGCTCTTGGCATTTCGCAAAAATAGTTTTATAGCAATCATTTTTAAATTTATCATTCTGTAGATCTGTATGTGTCAAAACACCATAGGTAGATCTAGAAAGAAATTAGAGTTAGAGAATTTTCTACAGATAAGGAACCTGATGATTCTTTGAAAATTCCATTATAAATCTTAATACAGATAAATGGTGATCACAATGCAGGTGGCTTGCAACATCATTAAAGAAAATCATTGTCAATCAGGAGAAATTCATCTAGCTAAGGCTGTAAAGTAACCATAAATTACTAGAAGAACTATGAGAGGCACTGAAATTACAACAATTTAAAGGTTATTGGGTGACTTTCACAATGGGTGATTGAGGAGTTTATTTGGTCTATTCCCAAAAGAGCAATGACAAAATTGTTATAACAAGTACTTAAAGACGCTGAAAACTGGAGATAGTCATACAACAAATTTATAAGCATTTGTTCAAGAAAATACATTGAACCACAGTGAGAAAAACAGCAGTCTGTGGTGTTTGGCACTACTCCTATAGAACCTGCACTAATTCCTCAATCAGATGTTCTGTAGGCTTTAGACATTAGATGGAAAATTATATGCCATGGGGTGTTGTCAATAATTACAGCAATATCAATGACAAATAGCCAAGGAAGATCAGCATCATTGTTCGGTGCCATCAAAGCAGTATGGACTCATAGCAACCCCATGTACAACAGAATGAAAAACTGCCAATTCTATGCCAACTTCACAATCATTGCTACGTTTGGACCCATTGTTGCTGCCACTGTGCCAATCCATGTGGTTGAGGATCTTCGTCTTTTTCACTGACCCTCCACTTTATCCAACATGATATCCTTCTTCAGGGACAGGTTCCTCCTGACAATTTGTCAGAAATATGAGCGATGAAGTGTGGCCATCCCAGTTTCCAAGGTGCATTCTGAATATACTTCTACCAATACAGATTGACTTGTTCTTTTGGCAGTCCATGGTACTTTCAATATTCTCCTTCAAAACTGTACCTCAAATATCTTCCTATTCATGCTCCAACTTTCACATGCATGTGAGGTTATGGAAAATACCATGGCTTGTATCAGACATACCTTACTCCTCAAACAAACATCTTTGCACTTGAACAATTTTAATAAGTCTTGTGAGGCCGTTTTGCCTAATCAAACAATATGACATTTGATTTAGTGACTGCTAGTTCCAAGAGCATTGACGGTTCAGCCAATTAAAATGAAGTATTTGATAACTTCAAACGTTTCTCCATTTATATGAATGTTTTTTATTGGCCTGGTGGTAAGGACTTTTGTCTTCTTTACACTGAGTTGTGACACATTCTGAAGGGTGTGATATTTTATCTTCATCAGTAAATATTTCAAGTGCTTCAGCACTCGAGGTTGTATCACCTGTATATCAAAGGCTGTTAATCATCATTCTTTGTTCTTACTGCCACATTCTTCTTCATATAATCCCACTGCTCATATTATTTGCTCAGCATACATACTGAATAAACTTGGTGAAAAAATGCGACCCTAGTGTACACTTTTCTTGATTTCAAACCATTCAGTGTTCCCTTGTTCTTTTCAAACAACTGCCTCTCTTTCTATGTACAGGTTTCTCATGAAGTTAAGCATCTTGGAATATTCACTTTTGCAGTGTTGCCAATAGCTTGTCATGATCCACACAGTCAAAAGCATTTGCATAGTCAATAATGTACAGATAAACATACTTCTGTTTTTCTCTACTTTCAGCCAAGATCCATCTGACATCAGCAATGACCACAATGGATGTCAGAAGACACTCTGAAACTTCTTCTCCAGTGTAGAGATGCTAAAGCAAATGGAAGAAATAAGGAGGTACAAGAGCTGAATAGAAAATTTCAAAGGTCAGCTTGAGAAGACAAAGCAAAATATTACAATGAAATATGATAAGATCTGGAGTCAGAAAACCAAAAGGGAAGAACATGTTCAGCATTTCTCAAACTGAGGGAACTGAAGAAAAAATTCAAGCCTTGACTTTAATTATTGAAGGATTCTCTGGGAAAATTACTGAGTGATGCAAAAAGCATAAAAAGAAGATTGAAGGAATACATAGAATCACTGTACCAAATGGAAATGGTTGATATTTAACTCTTTCAAGAGATAGCATATTTTCAAGAGCCAATGATACTGAAGGAAGAAGTCCAAGGTGTATTGAAGGAACTGTCAAAGGAAAAGGCACCAGAAATTGGTGGAATACAAACTGAAATCTTTCAAGAAAGTGAGGTGGCACTGGAGGCACTCACTAATCTATGCCAAGAATTTGGAAGACAACTATCTGGCTGACTGATTGTAAAAGATCTGTATTTGTGCCCATTCCAAAGAAAGGTGACCCAACGGAATGTGGAAATCATTAGACAATATCTTTGATATCCCATGAAGATAAAATTTTAGTAAAGGTAATACAGAAATGCTACAACCATACATTAACAGAGAACTTCCAGAAGTTCAAGCCAGATTCAGAAGAGGACGTGGAATTAGGGATATCATGCTGATGTCAGACGGAACTTGCTGAAAGCAGAGAATATCTGTAATGTTTACCTGTGCTTTATTGACTAAGCAAAGGCCTTCAATTGTGTGGATCATGACAAGCTATGGACAACATTGCGAAGTATGAGTTTTCAAGAACACTTAATTGTGCTCATGAGGAACCTGTACATAAACCAAGAGGCAGTTGTTCAAACAGAATATGGGAACACTGAA
>NW_006408550.1:15692029-15698383 GCF_000296735.1 Chrysochloris asiatica
TCTTGGAATCAACCATCAATACTCAAGGAAGCAACAAACAAGAAATCAAACAACATATTGCATTAGACAAATCTGCTGCACAAGACCTTTTTAAACTTTTGAAGAGCAAAGATGTCAGCTTGAGGACTAAAGCACACCTGACCCAAGCCATGGTATTTTCAATAACCTCATATGGATGCAAAAGCTGGACAGTAAATAAGGAAGATCATAGGAGAATTGATGCGTTTGAGTTATGGTGTTGGAGGAGAATATTAAAAGTACCATGCGCTGCCAAAAGAACAAACCAATGGTAACATCTTGAAATTTCTCAGGCGTCCTTGAAGGCAAGAAGCTGAGAAAGGAGTGTTAAAATCTTGCTCATATTTTGCTATGTTTTGTACGTGTGTGTGTGTTGATTATAGATTCCATATTTAATCTATTTTTCTGTTGCTGTTATTTTGTTTTTACCATGGATGGGGGCTGTCTTTCTCTTTCTAAATTACCCAAAAGAGACAGCAATTGTGGTCATACTGCATAAAATCCCACCATCCAGGCAAGAGCCAGTACCAGCTGCTATACACCAGATAACCATCACTTGCTACAGTTACTCAGATTTGAGTATTAAGAGAAGTGAAAATGGAAGTTCATCTCCTGATCACATCTACCTAGAGGAAATCAGAAAGCTTAATAATACATCAACAAACATTCATCTAATTATTTAAAATGCATCTAATTATTTAAAATGCATCATAAGAAAATGAAAAGATCAGACATAAACAGAAAGTATTTGTAAATCATATCTCCAATAGAAGACTTGATTTCATATTATAAAGAATCATATATATAATGCTCTATATCAAGAAAACAAATATTCTAATTTAAAAATAATAAAACAATTTGAATAGATTTCACAAAATTTCTGTCTTCAAATTATATTTACTATTATGAGTAAATTACATTTTAAACAGGTACATCACACTTTATATAAAAGAAAGTTATTACAGTGGGAAATATGATATTTTATATTATTAGAGGGTCTCATAAATTATAAACAAATATTTAATATTAGTTTGATAATTATAGTATCAAAATAAAACATTTAGTACATCTGTACTATATTTACCAATATCAACTGTGCTATTTAATTTGCACATGGTTCTGAATGTTTGCTCTTGATATTGTATGTTGCCAAGTCAGTTTCTACTCACAGTGAACCCTTGTGATAAAGTAGAGCAGCCCCATATATTTTCCTTATTTGTAAACTTTAGCGAAACTGAGCTCCAGGCTTGAACCATTTCTATTTTCCTTAACAGCTGAGCCTTAACCATGTTTGCTACTACATCAACTTAAAATGAAATATGTTGCTGATTTTAATTGCCATTGAATCAACTCTGACTCATAGCAACCCTGTACAGGGTTTCCAAGGAAACATATGAACCATTGATCTTGTAGTTAGCAGTCCAGTGCATATCCTATGGTGCCATAATAAGATGCCAAAATGAAGTATGTTGTTGTTGTTAAGTGCCGTCAAGTTGATTCCTAACCATAGTGACTCTGTATAGGGTTCCCAAGGAGCAACTCATGAGCTTGAACTACCAACTTGCAGTACAAAGTGACATTGCAGTACAGCACATTAACCCACAATGCCACACCAGGACTCCTAAATCAATTATAGGACATACAAATGTATAAGACAGGTACATCTGGAATTTGAGAATTGAGTAATTCATAGAATACTCTCTCATAATTCATTTTCTATTTCTCTCTCTCTTTTTCAGCATACATACACACACACACACTTACAGCTTTCTGACATATTGTTGATGACTTAAAAAGAGCAAGTTTTACTCAGTTTTCATAATTACAAATACTGTTAGGTAATAAAAATTTTATTACTTCCCAAACAAGTAAATGTTTCTAAAATGCCTTTTCTTTGAAATGCTTAAGATATTACTACTACATTTGGTTGTATATCAATAGCTTACAATAAGATGATATTTTAAAATCCAGGAAATATTGTTGTAACTAACATTAATTTGCACACTGTCAATTTGTCTAATTTAAAGCAGTGTTACCACTCAACAATATTAAATGCAAGGCCTTCACTTGATAACATTAAAATACATACCCAGTCTAAAAATAATTCTTAAATGAGTGCTGCCCCCAAACTTCCATTAATGTTGCCTGGCCTATTTTGTAACTGAAAACTGAAAATCATTATGTTGTTCAAATTCTAGATTATGTAAATTATTTCTTTTTGCAATTAAAAAATAGATTTAAAACAATGTTTGAAACAAGTTCAGTTTGTTTAATTATTCATTATTCTTCTGAATCAACATTAGTATTCTACAATGCTCAAGAACAATATTGATCTGCCGTTGTAGAGATACCTCAAGATGTACTTGTTCTTTGAAGACTGTGACTTTGTACACAATCCTTTTCCTGAGGGAAAAGGTGATTTTGGCAGATAAGCAGAAATGGAAAGCAAGTGGAAGTTACACAGCGAATGATGAGGTACTTATGGCATAGACTGGAATAGAACTCTGACTTTTATTACAGATTACTCAGATCCAAACCACAAATGGGAAAAAAAAGGTTAGAGTTGGTATTTGAATTGATTTACAATACATTATGAAATTTCAATGGCACCAAGATAAAGTTTTGTATAAAAGTAAGTATAAAATTTCAGTTGAAAACAGCAGACATACTAACTGCTAACTAAGAAACCCCTACATATAGAAATTGGAGTCCATGAAGAAAATCAATTAGACATTCATGTTTTGATAGCCATGCAAAATAAAAGAAAAAATATTAACTGTCAATGCTTTAAAACTATGATTATTTCATTATTCTATCATATTTTATAAAAAGCACAGAATTAAACTGCACTCCTACATTAGTAGGAAACTTTATGCTAAATTCTATTAAATTGGAATAGTAGAGGTGCTGAACTCAGAAAAATAATGCCCATAAAATCAATAGAAAACAATAATAAATGAATAAACATTCTGAAAAAATATATATATTGCTCAAAGCACTAGGAATGCTCAAGGGAATTAGTGTTGATGATGGGATAACTTCAGTCATTACAAGAGAAGTTGCAGCCAGTTAAAATTGTGCCTTGCTCAATGAATTTCCCATTTTCACCTCTCAAACCAGAGAAGTATCAAATGATCTGATACACTTTTCATCTAGGTTTAATGAATTCCGATTACATGATTTGTTTTTTGATACTTAAAAAAATACACAGTGTTATTTTGTGTGATAATCCTTTTTTGAATTGTATCTCTTATTTTTGATATTCTCCTATTTCTTCTTTTATTTTGATTTGTTGATCATAATGCAGCAAAATATAATACATTTTCAGTTAGACAAGAGGTTTTATTTCCATAGCTAATTTTTTTTTTTTCTGGTTTTCAAATATAGTTTAACATAACTGAAAATAGTTGATACTTTTATAAATATCATATAGTCATCATTCTCAAAAAATGCCAACATATTATACTTTTTGTTGTTAAGTGCCGTCGAGTGGGCTGCAACCCACAGCGACGCTGTACAGGGTTTCCAAGACTGTAAATCTTTAAGGGAGCAGAACGCCTCATCTTTATCCCGCGGAGCAGCTGGTAGTTTCGAACTGCTGGCCTTAAGGCTCACAGCCGGATTCGTAACCACATCCCTGTTAATCATCTTGCATATACCCTGAGGAGTTTTGCGGAAATGTTTTCCATTAAAATGGAGAGTGAACACAAAGTTACATAATGTGAAATTTTCATTAATATTTGCTAAGTTTTAAAATTTTTTTATATTTGAACATGGTCATTAAAGAAAAAGTAAATATGTACATTTATCCACTAGTATAGACTACATTTATA
Organism: Chrysochloris asiatica; assembly: GCF_000296735.1. Lineage (NCBI taxonomy): Eukaryota > Metazoa > Chordata > Mammalia > Afrosoricida > Chrysochloridae > Chrysochloris > Chrysochloris asiatica. The sequence continues at coordinate 15,695,881 of NW_006408550.1, forward strand.
AAATGACACTCTCATTTAAAAGAGCTTCAGCATCAATAAATATCATTTAAAATTAATTATACATATGCTTTTTACTTCTTTAATCTCTCTGTCATACACGATGGGATAGTTTTTATGTAATGTCTTACTCAAAGTCACATTCTCATTTCAGTTAAGTATTTAACTCTCATAACAATTAGTTCTTATTTTATTTAGCTACAGAGTCCTGGTGGAGTGCTGTAGGATTAGCACTGGACCACAAGGTAGGTTAGAACTGCAAAGTCAGTAGTTCAAAATGACCAGCCATTCCTCAGAAATCCTATATAGGGTAGCTATGAGTCGGCGGTAACCAGACAGCACTTAACAGTAACAAATACTTACCTGCTGTATTTGATCTTTTAATCTTTTAGCTGAAAAACACTTCAGTTATATTTGAAGATAATATGTTGTTGTTAAGTTTTGTCCAGTCAATTTTGAATCATAGCAAACTTGTATATAGTTTTTGAGGATTAGCTTGTGGTTAGCAGTTCAGTGCTTATCTTATAGCACCACACCATGACTTAGAAATTAGTACAGAGAAGAGCAAACTGGTAGTAAAATAGTTTTTTTCTTACTTGGCTTTACAGTGAGTGTAGCAAGTAGCTTTTCATTTTTTATCATTGTAGGATTCAATCCTGCACATAAATAGTAAATAAAATGCTATTAGATTTTATTTTCCTAGGTAAAATCCAGTTAGACTTATCTGTAGTTGAGTAAACACTTACCAAGGAGTAGGTTTTAGGCTAAAATACTTTAGGCTTCTATTCTTTGATGCATGTCTAAGTAGTAAAATAAGTGGGAGATGTAGGGCAGTATATTCATTTCAGATTTTCTTTCACTCTTTTTTTATTTCCAGTTTAGGCCTAAAATCTCTAAAGTGGTTTGTGAATGCCTAAAATCTCCTGCATGGTCACAAAATACACAGTTATATGACTTTATTGCAGTTTTAGTGCTATAAGTCTGTAGCACTTACATTGTGCAATGCTATTGACCAACAGAAGACTAAAGAATATAAATCATTCCAGGAGCACTCCTTACCTTTGCTTGAAAAAGCATGCTGCCAAGTGATGTAAAGCTCTTACCTTCAAATGTGAAAAAAAAAACAAACATCATTCCATTATTTCTAAAAACTGAGTGACTATGAAAGACAGATTTGATTGAAGATCACAACAAAACTAGTGAAAGAGGAAAAGGCTAGAAATGTCTGGAGTGAAATGATTAATAGAGCTTTATGTAAGTTAATAATAATAAAATTGTTCAGAAAAGTCCATGAGCTTTAGATTATAACTTCAAAAAATAATGTGAACCCAATGTACAAACTTAAAATTATGCACAAGAAAATTATACTATGGAATTTTCACTTAAGCTCTTTGAAGATGACTAAAAACAAGTTAAAAGATTATAATATTTGTAGATTCATAGAGAAGACAATCATTCAATAATTAATGTTGCTGTTGCTAACTGCCGTCATGTTGTTCTTACTCAAAGCAACCCTATGTAGGGTTTCCAAGGAGCTGCTGGTGATCTTGAACTGCCAACCTTGCAGTTCAAACCAACCTTGAAGTCTAGCACATCAACCCACATAAAAACTGAATCGCTTTGCAACAATGCTTTTAAAATCTATTGCTGTTACTCCAACTCAAAGCAGCCCTGTATAGGGTTTCCAAGGAGTAGCTGGTGGGTTTGAATTAACGACCTTATGAATATCTTTCAAACAATTGACAAGGTAATTGTCAGTTGCTTATTTGCAAGTTCAGGCTGACGGTGAACAAAATTAAAACAAGTCCATGAGATCCAAATGTGTCCTTGAACATATCCCATGTGAATTTGAGATCGTCCAAAGAACAGATGTAATGCATTAGACACTAATGATGAAAGACCAGAAGATCTCTCAGATGACATTAAGAACATCATACAGGCAAAAAGCAAAAGGTAATTAAGAAGACAAGAAAGAAGAAAAAGACCATAATCGATGTAAATAGATTACAGGATAAAATACACTATTTTAAATGGAGGGAAAAGTTAATGGACTATAAGGTAACCACAATGATTACCTAGATCTCTGTTCCTCTGTGTTTACCTTCTTTCACACTGTAACTGTTTTAATCATAGACTGACCTCCCAGATCCTCTGAATTTGTTCTTAAAGTTTTATTCTGATCTCTACTATTCCATTTGTCGATTGACTTCCAGGTGATGCTGCCACATACGTCAATCTCTGATTGTTGTGTGTTCTTGTTGGTTCTCTGTCCACAGAACTTCCTTTAAGATGTTTTTCATCACAGGGTCGTCTTTGGCAAAATCACTTAGTTTCTGTTTAACCTGGAATGTTTTGATTACACCATAGTATTTGAATGGCAGCTTTGCTGGGTAGAGGATTCTTGGTTGGCAGTTTTTTTCTTTCAGGGTTTTATACATGTCTCCTGATTTTCTTCTTGCCTGGTTTCTGTTGAGAAATCCAAGCTTAATCTGATTTGCTTGCCTTT
>NW_006408550.1:15699032-15711582 GCF_000296735.1 Chrysochloris asiatica
TTTTTTTGGCATATTCAGTAGTTAGCTATGGCCTTAATACTTAGATGGGTGTGTGTTTTGGTATTTTTTATGCTTTCTGATTGTCTCCAGGTAGATGTGAACAGCATATAAGCTTTACTTTTCACTCTTCTTCCTGAGAAATTTCAATATGCCCTATTGGTCGTTATGACGTATCTCAGGATTTTATTTTTGGCTCGTTTCCTTTTTAATCTGCCTATCCTGCTCCACACCCCTTGTTTAGGCCTTTTTCCTGGTGATAAACAGTTCAGGGTCAGCTGTGGCTATTTGGCACTATCGTTTGGTTTTAAGTGGAAACTGTCCCTTTAAATTTCTAGGAGATCTGTGTGCATGCATAATAGAACCCTCCAGGGGTGGGGGTGGGGTGACTAGACCCCCTCTAGTCACCAGAATGGAGGGGCACAGACAGCGAGAGGCCAATGAAAAAAAAAAAAAAAAAAAAAAGAATGTCCACACCTTTATCTCCGTAGTTCTTTCAAGCATCCGTGGATGCTCTGATCCTTCCCCTGCTCGGTCTCACCCAAGATGGCAGCTCAGGGAGCATCTGAGCACCTTGGATTAGCACAGGATTTATTGCTTCTGCTATAAATTGCACTGGCTGTAAACCTTCCAACTTTCTAAATATTCCTATATATGAGGTTCAGAGTTCTGGCACCATCCCCTGAGGCTGCTTGGTTCGGTATTCTGTGTCATTGCTAATGGAGCTCCTCACTGCACTGCTACCTAATCTGCCATCTTGTTTGTTCTCAATACTGAAGGATTTTATGGGCAAAATATTCAACGAAGCGAAAAGTATTTTAAAAAGTTAGAAGAAATTTTCAAACTCAAAGTACCAAAGAGTAATAGTCAATATTCAAATATTTCAAAAGACAGCATATGATCATGAGTCATGGTACTGAAGGAAGAAGTTCAATGTACACTGAAGGCATTGGCAAAGAACAAGGCTCTGGGAATTGATGGAATGCAAATACAAATCTTTCAAAAACTGAAGCAGCACCGGAGACACTCATTCATCTATGACAAGAAATTTGGAAGACAGCTACCTACATATGCAAATTGATCTACAGTGATAGAAAGAAAATCAGGGCCTACCGAGAAATAGAGGAATGGGAAGGAGTACTAAAGTTGGGTCACAAATCACATATATACAGACTTTTTGTAATGATACTTATATTCACTAGCTTGATATGGTAATGATTTTAAAGATGCCATATGTAAAATATATTACACTGTTCATTTAAAATACAGGCAACTCATTTTTGTCTCAAAAACATTTCAATGCAATATAACTACTAAAAATAAAAAATATCCACACAAATGCATGTCTTTAATACTGTATTTGATCACAGATGTGTATTAGTAATATGAGTATTGTTTTTCTTAATTTCCTAGGGCTGCCATAAAAGTTTGTGGCTGTTGTTATGTGCCACTGAGTAAGTTCCAACTCATAGATACTCTATATACAGTTTCTAGGGAGCAGCTGGTGGATTTGAACTGCCAACCTATGAATGACTAAAAAAACAGAAATTGATTTCCTCATACTCCTGAATACTAGAATTCCAAATCAGAGTATTTGCTTGGTGGATTCCTTCTTAGAACTTCGAGAGAAAAATTGGTCAATGCCTCTTTCCTGGTTTCAGTGGCTGCCAGCAATTCTTGGTATGCCTATGCTTCTTACTTGAGGGGGCATCAAAACGTTCATGGAAATATTATTTAAAAGATAAAAATAATAAATACTTCTCAACATAAGGTTTATCAAGTTCAAGATGCTTTTGCAAGTGATGATACCAGCCAAATTCTATCCCTAAACAATTGAGGGCCCTTAGAATTTAACCGTGTCAACAAGACATAGTGTTGAATATTGCTGCTGCTGTTAATCATGCTGTTGTTATTAAATGCTGTCGAGTCAGTTCTGACCCATAGCGACCCTGTACAGGGTTTCTGAGGAGCAGCTGGTGAGCTTGAACTGCTGTCCTTATGGTTCAAACCGATCTTGCAGTCCAGCACATTAACCTTCAGCACCACAAAGTCTTCTTTAATTAGGTCAAAAACAGTATTGTTTCCTCAAACAATAATGTGGATGGTCTACTGCTCAGGCTTTATCTTCAATATAGTCTCATCCCTTAAAATGAGTTATTCCTTTGTACATTGCTGTTTTTGTAAAGAATCAATGATTTCACCATTCTTCCACCCAAGTATAACCTTAAATTTTATGTTTGTTCTTACTTCAAGTTTAGCAAAATTGATGCTGCTCTGCAAGCTTAATTTTTACCCTTTTTAGCATCTCCAAGTGGATCCTATCCGGACATGCTATAAAAAATTAATGCAAATGATTTTTTATACAATTAAAAAAATAAATGCATAGTTTTTACATAATACAGTTTTCCAGGAAATGTTTGAAGACCTGTCATAGATCTATATGTTTCCATAGTCATTACATGGTTTCTGTCTTCGCCTTTGTGTGGATCTATTTTCTTATTGTTCTCTTTTATAAGAAGAAATACGCAAATGAATTAGGATTAAGACAATCCTACTCTCATATGCTTTTCTTAATTAAACTGAACATCTGTAATGAAAAATTCTATTTCCCCAAATAAGGTTGCATTCATATGCACCGTGATTAGGACTTCAACATATCATTTTGATTACACAATTTAGTATATAACTCAGCTAATTTAACTTTGTGTTGTAGGAGTTAAAAACAAGAAAAGATGAACATAATGAGTACTGAATTATATTACATTTAGTTGCGATCTTGTTGTCATCTGTGAACTTTATTATTTAAATGTGGTAGAAGAACGTTCTTAAGAATGTGTCTTGATATCTCATTTTATTCATTTCAACTTGATAATAACATTGCTGTTGTTGTTTTGCTGCGTGCTGTCTCGTCTGTTCTGACTCATGGCGACCCTGTGTAGGCTTTCTGAGACTGAAAGCCTAATGTTTCTCCTGAAGAGCAGCTGCTATGCTCAAACCACCAACCTTGTGATTAGCAGTCCAGTGCATAAATTCATCAGAAGATTAATATGAGTTATGTATCATCAGACAAGTGATTCAGATTAAATGATAATTAGCTTTAATCCTAGAGTAAAGCCTTAATAAAAGTCAGCACCAACTCTATTCTGAATACAAACAGTTATTTTGTCACAATTTCTGAAATGTTGACTTTGTCACAATTTCTGAAATGTTGACTTTAACTATGAACTATTTGCCAAAGATCTACCATAAGGAAAGTTGTAATAGTTACAATTTCTGAAATGTTGACTTTAACTATGAACTATTTGCCAAAGATCTACCATAAGGAAAGTTGTAATAGTTAAATTGTTATTTGCTTTAAAACCTTGTGTTCTTTAAAATCTGATTGCATAGTTAGAACCTGATTATAGAACACTGGGTATTTGTAAAAACAAACCTGCAGAATAGGATTTTTAAATGTTTATTTAAACTCCTTTCATGTGAAATGCATCTTTGCAAGCTGGAGCTTGTAAAAGGGTAAGTAAAAAAGCATTGACATAAAGTCTAAGGAAAGCTTGTTTACATATAAATATCAAAATATGAATCTACTGTTTCACAACAAATGCTCCATCTAGATTTATACCTACCTGAAGGTGGTGTTTATATCTCTCTAATTTGTCCCTAAAATTCTCTTCAATTTGCAAGGGTATGTCAAAAAAAACCCAAAAGTTTTGCTATTAGGGTTCCAATTCATACATGCATGGGTTCATTCCAAACAAAGCATGTTTAAAGAAGCCTTTGAGATCAGTGGATAACAGACATGTTCTTCAAGTAAGACACTTGTCTTAATTTCACTAGTTGTTGTTAAGTGATGTTGAATTGGCACTGACTCATAGCGACCCTGTATAGGGGTTCCAAGGAGTGGCTGGTGAACTTGAACCACTGACCTTGAGGTTCAAAGTGACCTTGCAGTCCAGTGCCACACCAGGACTCCTATTTTCATTAGACTGCCATATAATTAAAAAAAAAAAAAAAGCCATTTGAGGTTTTTTGTTATTGTTTATTTATCCGCTTGTTTTGTTTTAAAATATACTATTAACCCTGAATCCAATATAGTTTTATTTCCATGACACAAAAATATGTCTTTTTTTTTTTTTTTTTTTTTTTTTAATTTAAGGTTTTTATTTTTTTTTTTTTTTTTTTAATTCATACTGCACTCTTTTCATTAAAAAAAAAAAAGGACACATTTTTGTGTCATGGGAAAAAAATGTTATTGAAGTCAAGGCTAATAGAATATTTAAAAACAACAGTAACAACAACAAATAAATAAACAACAACAAAAGCCAACTGAAGTGGACATTTTTCCAAATTATTGAAGTTTTGAAACAAGTTTCAAATAAAGCTGCACATATAAAACAACAGTTTGTAAATTGACTAAGTATTGCTAAGGAAATCCAGGAACATCTCAAATATGAGGCAAAAAAGAGAAGGCCATCAACTTTCACAAAGTAAGAAAGAAGGTCTGAAATCCAGGAAGTGGTGGAAGAAGAAGAGAAGATCACAGGGTTAGAAGTTATGTGAGAGCTACTAAACTTGGAATCTTACACGGCTAGGTATTTTCAATCTTAAGTCAACATCGTGGTCTGAGCAAGCTTTTGGCCCAATGGGTGCCAAAAGTGTGGTGCAAAGAAGAGGTAGCTCAAAGAACTGATTTTTTTCATCAATCTTTTAAAGCAAGATTGAAGTTAATAAATAGGATTTTATATAATGAACTGTAACCAAAGAATGCCTCTTGGCTTTATCAATATGATTCACAGAGCAAGATCCAATCAAAAAAGTAGTTTCTGAGGAGATCTGCTGAGCCAATTAAATCCAAAGCAGAGTGGTCAGCTCAGAAAGTTATAGCAATTGTTATCGGGATTGAAAAGGGCTAATGTTATAGATTTTCTTGAAGGCTACAGCATGATCATGGGGACTAATAAGAAAGAAGTTTTAAGAAATGGAAAATTAAACTGGTGGAAACAATTCATTTCTTCTTCAAAGGTAACAAGAGTTGTCCTACAATTTCTATGGGAAACCTTACCCCATCTACACTACAGCCTGGATCTTGCCTCTTCAAACTTCCTTTTGTGATTGTACCCTAAACTCAAAGAACTGTTTTTAAAACAACAACAACAACAAAAAAAACAATTTGATTCTTTTTAGAATGCCAAAACTGCTGTTTTTAAGTGATGTAAATCTAAGATTGTAAAATTCTTTTGGGGAAGGGTTAAAGAAATGGGACACCTTCAAAGGTGCATAGACCTTGTTAGATGACATGCTAAGAAACAACAGCTTCATACTGGAAGCAGAAGCAAGAAATGAAATGATATATTGCACTAGGCAAATCTGCTGCAAGATGCCTCAAGTTGTTAAAAAGCAAAGACGTAACTTTGAAGACTGAGGTGTACCTGAGCCAAGTCATGATATTTTCATTCACCTCATATGCATGTGGGAGTCCTGATGTAACACTGTAGGATAATCTCTGGACTGATAAACAAGGTCAATGGTTCAAACCCATCAGCCACTTCTCCGCATTCCTATATAAGGTCTCAGTGATATGACTTAATAACATATGCAAGTATAAGTTGGACAATTAATAATAAATATCATAGAGGAATTGATACATTTGAATTATAGCCTTGGCAAAGAATAATGAAAGTACCATAGACTGCCAGAAGAACAGACACATCTGTCTAGGAAGGAACACAATCAGAATGCTCCTTAGAAGCAAGAATAGTAAAACTTTTTCCTCTTTCACTTTGGACATGTTTTCAGGAAGTACCAGTCCCTAGAAAAGTACATCATAATTGGCAAAGTGGAGGGTTGGACAAAAAAGAGGATGTCCCCAACAAGATGGATTTACACAGTGACAGCAACAACGGACTCAATTATTACACCAGTTGTAAGGATAATGAAGGAACCATCAGTGTTTCGTTTTCTTGTGCATAAGGTTGCTATGAGTTAGAACAACTCAATGGCACTAAAAACAATAATGATTTTGTAGCAAAATGTTGGAATTATACTTGTCTTTCAGTTTGTCATACTGTGGTGGCTAGCATGTTGCTGTGATGTTGGAAGCTATGTCAATGGTATTTAAAACACAAGCAGGATCATCCATGGTGGACAGTTTCAGCTGAGCTACCAGAGTAAGACAGACTATGATAAAGGAGTGGCAGACAAATTCAAACGTTTAGCCACTGAAAACCTTGTGAATAGTAATGGAGTACTCTCAGATTGTTGTTGTTAAGTGCCATCATAGAGACCCTGTACAGAGTTTCCAAGGAGTGGATGGTGAGCTTGAACCACCGAACTTGCAGCTCAAATTGACTTTGCAGTCCAGTGCATTAACCCACAATGCCACACTATTAGATAGCACTAGAATTTTGAAACATTATAAACAGCACCAGGATGTTATCAGATATAGTGCTGGAAGATGAGCCCCTCAGGTTAGAAGACACTCAAATACACAAGATGGGGGAGAGGAATGGAAGAACAAGGTGGAGGAGAGAAAAGTTTAGGCAGGTTTGCATTGGCTAAGTGGGACAGAGGTAAATGATGATGTATGCACAACCTTGGAAAAAACAGGGCTCTGGGATACAGGGATTGAGGCATGGTTTGAATGGGTTAAAGAGGGGAATAATAAATTAAAATTCTTGACTTTCTTTTGAATCTTGATTTCCCTTGCCTACCATTGTGAAATAGACACTTGAGTGGGAGAGAAAGGAATAGCCAAAAACATCACAATAGAAAGCTTGTAAATCTGTATTCAGCCTATAACTGATTGGGATACCTTAAAGGGGGTTAGAAGTTGTCCAGTGAAAGAAACTTTCTGTGGAGCCTTTACATTGCACAAGACCATAGGTGGTATCCTGAACCCCATCCAGATTCGTCTGTGGTGGGCAAGATCTACTTGAAAGGACAAGTAGACCAGCCTGGAGCAGCTAGAAGAACAGAAGTTATTTCACGAAAGAAAGACTGGCAGGAAAAATAAAAAACAATAATGGCAGTCTGATTGACTACTACAAGACCAGGCAAGCTGTTCACCTGGTAGTCATCAAGGCAAGTGGTGGGGTCCCCTCAGAACAAACCACCTTCTAAGACTAAGACTCAAGGGGAATATACGACTAGGCAGGTGGTCTGGCTGGTGACCATGTTGGTCACTGATAAGGGGAGGAGGGGGAAAAACATCAATGAATTGGGGAGCTGGGTCCGACCACATTCAGTAGACTCCTGTGAACCCGGATGGAGACCTGGTTGGCCAGCAGTATGGCAAGACCTGGGGACTCCTGGGCCCAAAGGCAGTGACATGGCCACAGAGTAGTAGAGTGGACAGCAAAGTGTCTAGCTGATATTAAATGAGGGGAGATGCACAAGAACACCCACACTAGCAGATAGTACCCACTTGACCTGGCTTCAATGGTTGGATGATCAGAACTCTACCAGAAGAATAAAGAAGAAGAAATAAAAGAATGACTGCTACAATTTGATGAACTCTACCTATACTTATGTCTTTACAGCAAGGATCACTTCCACTCCATTGGTACATAGGGTTGACAGGGATGGGCAACATAGACATTGGCTATCCAAAATGGTGGGGGAGGGGACTACAAAGGCAAGAAGTAACTGGCTTACAACTTTCACGAGGGAGCCTAGTTTCAGACAGGGTATGGGAAGGTAGAATCTTCACTGAATGGTTTCCAATCTGTTGGGTTGGGGCTAATGAAAGGAGATGGGTATATGACTCTTGTGGTACAATTGTGAATAATTGCTATCAGGACTGACTGTGGGGGTTAGAAATGTAAAGGCAAAAGTTTTATAACAAAAGGAAGGGAGTGATTGATTTTGCAGTCCAGGAGCAGAGTCCCTGGGACCATCAAGTGAGAAGAGTGGAGTGCTGGGCCCTACCCAGAGAAGCAGTGATGCCAGAAATGTAGCAGAAACAATGAAGTGGACAGATGGAGTGGCTGGGGACACTGGACTCAGAGAGGGGTTGTGTGCTGATGGCCAGGGGGCAGGCCTGTGGGTGTGCCCTTTGGTTGTTTGATGATGCATGGAGGAGAGTATAATCATTGTAATGAAATGAAATATTATAGGAGGAATGTAAAACTGATGTTCTCCCATGCAGACCCACATAATTCAAAATAAAAACTTAAAAAAAAAAAAGGAATTTGTAGGATGGGAAATGGAAGGAGTGCAATTTTTGTTGTTACGTGTTATTGGATCTGTCTGACTCACAGCAACTCTGTGTATAATAGACTGAAATATTGCTTGGTCTTTGCACTATCCTCTCAATCATTATTATATTTGAGGCCATTGTTGTGGCCATTGTGTCAAACCTTCTAATTGAGGTACATATGAAACAATAAATATGGACCTTGTAGTATAATATAGTATGGCCTAACCACTGGACTACCAAGCCAACCAGCTGCTTCACAGAGAAAAATGAAGTTTTCTGCTCCCACATAGATTTATAGCCTTGGGAACCCTGGACAGGGTTGCTAAGAATTGACACGAACTCAAAGCACTTAGCAACAACAAAGGGTATTATAGTCTAGTATAGCTTCACTCTGGTGATTAGAACTTGAAGTTGTTAAAACCTGACAAGATCAAAGAACATTTTAACAATTATCAGCCTTTAAATTCTGCTGTTTTCAGACGAAGAAGCCATTACTTCTAGTTTATATGATTTTATGGCAATTTTATATTTTATGCTTTTTATTAATGACATTTTGCCATTATATCAGATAATCTCAGTACCTAGGTTGCTATCACTTCAAATTTGCAAGGAAGAAATATTATTTTTAAGATATTGTATCACTTAATACAAAATAGGTTAAATACACAAAAAATCTTGAATTTAAATGTTTCTGTCTTTTTTGGAGTATAGATTAAAATATCAGCAGTAAATTTTAAGTTTACCAGTGTATATATCACTAACATTTTTTTTTCTTTTTTAAGTACTCGGATAAACTTTGATATTAGTCTACATTTTCCAATTTGATTTGTCTTGCTAACATATCACAGTATTTTTGATAAGAGTTTGTTTCTCAACAAATCAAGGAAATAAGTAATATATGTTCCTTCTGTAAAAGTAAAAACATATAAAAACATGAGTGAGAAGGAAAAGATAAGGGCTTAACAATAATAATTAAAGAAATTCTAATGGAAATATGGAATAAATCAAAATTAGTGAAATGTGGTATTTTTCTTCATCAATTAATTTTGTTCAATTTTCATAGGGATTCACAGTGTGTCAGAGAGAGGACACTATGTATAATTTTACAAAGTATATCCATGTGTTCTTTCAATCTAAACATATGGGGAGAGATGAAAGGAGGTGGGGTGACTAGGAAAGAAGGAGATACTTTGGGCAGATGTAATTTTTTAATAGAAAAGATCTAGAATTTAGGCGAATTCTGGCTCTACCATTTTTTATAAATAATTATGCGCTTAGTTAAAAAAACTAAATGATTCTCATTGATAAATTATCTCAACAGCTATTTACTTTGTGAATTATTTTATTTACGTCATAAAACCAAAACTAATAAGCTAATCATTTTTATGAATGGTGGGTATATTTCAATACATTGCCACCATTGAATAATTCTAACCCAGAGCTTCTAAAGAATACAGAATGTTCTTAGTTCAGTGAAAGAACATTTCCAGGGGTAATGAAATGTTTGTTCCTTTATAAACAGTTGTCTTTCTTTTTACTTGGCAAGTCTGCTTTATGTATATTATATTAATACCTACTTTTCCATGTCATAAATATATACAAGGTCACTATACAACCATGGGAGACTTTTTATTGCTAATCACTACAGGAAACTTGATTCTTAAAGAGAAAATATTGTCCGCATTTGAAGCCATTTTTCAGTCAGTGATTAATAAGTCAGTGTCTGCATTAAGGACAGATAAAAATGCATGACTAAAGCACACCCTAGATTTATTCAATCAAAACTCTTAGGGGAAAGTTATATCATGTGCATAGTGACCTAGAATGATAAAGAAATTCCTACTCTAGTAACACCCTTAGGGAAGAAACAAGATCTAAAGGTACAGTAAGGCACAGAGATCTGGATACCTAATAAAAGTGAGCAAGCATATGAAAGAGGGTATAAATAAGATTACATAAAGAAATAACAGAGCAAATATCACATAAAAATGAAAGCTGTACAGCATAAACCCTTGGAATGTCTATTCCAAAAATCAGAAATAGGACTTGCTAGTAAAGCATTATTTATCTAAGACTAAATGTAAGGACTGAAGTTCACAATCATCTTTGTAATTACAACCAAAAAAAAACACACACTGCTATTCAGATGTTTCTGACTAATAGGAACACACTAGCACAGTGTACAAATGTGCCATATGCTTCCAAGGCTATTCTTCTTCACACTGCAGGTGTTCATTCATATACATTAAGAAATTTGGAAGATAACTACCTGGCCAACTGACTTGAAGAAATCCATATGTGTGCTTATTACAAGAAAAAAAAAAATGTGATCTAACAGAATTTGGAAATTATTAAATAATAAAATTAAAATCTCAAGCAAGTAAATTTTGCTGGACATAATTAAAAACAATTGCATCAGTGAATTGACAAGGAACTTCTAGAAATTTAAGAAGAATTCAGAAGATGTCGAACAATGGATAGTATTGTTGACGTCAGGTGGATAATGGCAGAAAGATGTTTTATTGGTTATACAAAGACAATTAACTGTGTGGATCATAACAAATTATGGATAAAATTGTGAAGAATAGGAATTCCAGAACTAGATTTTACTCATGTGAAACTTGTACTTAAACCTAATGGCAGTCATTCAAAAAGAACAAGGAGATGCTGTGTACTTTAAAATCAGGTAAGGTGTTCTTTAATGTGATATTCTTTGACCAATTTAATCTGTATGCTGAACAAATAATTGGAGTAACAATATAAAGAAGAATGTGGCATTAAGATTGGAGGAAGACTGGTCAACAACCTATGATATGCCCATGACATAACTTTTTGGTGAAAATGAAGAGGATTGGAAGGACTTACTAACGAAGCTCAAACACTGTAGTCTTCAAAAACTGCCCCGCAACATGCAAAAAAACTGAAAATCCCCACAATTGAACCAATAAACAACATAATGAAAAATAGAGAAACATTTGAAGTTGTAGAGAATTTCATTTTACTTAGATCCACAATCAAAACCCTTGAAAACCAAAGCCAAGAAATCACATGGCATATTGCATTAGATACGTCTGCTACAACATATCTAAAGAGCAAAGCTAACATTTTGAGAATCTATGTGCCTCTGACCCTGGTATCTTCAGCAGCCTCTCAGGCATGGGAAAGCAGGACAATGAATAGGGAAGACCAAAGGAGAACTGATGTCTTTGAATTATGATGTTGGAAAAGAATATTGAACAGACCATCGACTGCCAGAAAGACAAACAAATCTGTGTTGGAAAAAGTGCAGCCAGAATGCTCCTTATAAGCTAGGATGCCAAGACTTACATACTGTGAACACAGTATCAAGAGGGTCAATGAAAAAGAAGACTTTCCATAAGATAGATTACACAGTGGCTACAACAGCTGGCTCAAACATAACAACAATTATGAATATGATTTAAGACCAGGCAGTGTTTCATTTTGTTGTACATATAATCGCTATAGTAAAACCAATGAAAATTAATAACAATAGCAGAAAATCTCTAAAAGAATAGCCATCTTTTTCCCACAGAGTGGCTGGTAGGTTCAAAATACTGACTTTTGGATGAATGGCTGAGTATTTAACCACAGCCTTGTTCATTTTAGAGGTCTAATAAATACTTCCAGTATGAAAAAAATTCTCTAATAAAAATAACTAATATCTTGCAGGAGTGAAAGAAGCACTTACTGCATTTCATATTTACTGTTGAGGTTCACAGAACCTCATGTTGTACCAGATGCCCAGTGGTTAATTGGACAACAAAAGAGGGGAAGGTAAAAAGCATCTCTTTTCAAGAAGGCGACCAGGAAAGATGCCAAGGCAACTGTGGCAGGACTTTTCCTAGCCTCCAGAAAAAGCCATACAATCATACTGAGTTCCCTTATTTAACCAGAGCGCTTCTACAAATATGTGGCTGGATGGCTGGGCTACAAGTCTGCAGTTTAAATAAACAGCCATTAAATGTTTTTAATTAAAATACATATGTTGTTGTTAGGTGCCATCGAGTCAGTACTGACCCAGAGTGACCTTATACACAGATAAAAGAAACACTGCCCAATCCTGGGCCAACCTCACTACTGTTGCCATGCTTGAGTCCATCGAGGCTGCCACTTGGCCAATCCATCTCATTGGGGGTCTTCCTCTTTTTCTCTGACCCTCCACCTTCCCAAACTTGATATCCTTCTCCAGTGACTGGTCCCTCCTGACAATATGTCCGAAGTATGAGAGATGAAGTTTGGCTATCTTGGCCTCTAAGTAGCACTCTGGCTGCACTTCTTCCAAAACGGATCTATTGGTTCTTTTGGCAGCCCATGGCACTTTCAATATTCTCCTCCAAC
>NW_006408550.1:15717822-15722030 GCF_000296735.1 Chrysochloris asiatica
AGAGTGTTAATAAATTTTGACTCATTCTCGTAGTATTTTAACTGTAGTTTTCAACATTGTTTGGTAAATGTTTCTGAGTACATCCTATATCGTAAGGGAGTACACTCAGTGCTCTAACACCTCTTAGTGGCATCAATATCTGTTTGGCAAGAAAAGAGGTAATGATTCACTGTTAAGATAGAAAAAGAAGAGAATTTTGAGGTAATAGAGAATTATTAAATCCCATTATTTTTCTTGCTAAAGGGGAACTACATTTGTGTACTCTTCTTAGTATATAATGTCTAAACATAATGGAGGATACTTCTGATTAATAAATTTCCCTCACAGAATCTCCAAGTCTTAGAAATGGCCACGGTTTATTCCTTTACTTTGAAAATATCTTTAAAACCTAACAAAGGATTTTTGGAACTAAAATTTATTCTGGTAATACTGAGTGTCTCAAATATCACTGCCATTAGGGAACGTGAGTAATTGACCTCAAAAATTTATACAATGTTTAAATATATTCTTTTGAGTATTTCTTCTTACCTTGTTGATACAACATTTAGCACTTACTTTGTGCTGACACTGAACCACTTTATGTAAATTTAGTCCTTCCTAGAATCCTATGCAGGATGATTACCCATATTTTCCCAAGTCAAAATATGAAAATTTACTTGAAAGTGAATCTCCTTCTTAATATTAAAAAATGTAACTGGCAGTTCAGTAATATTTAGTAAAGCAATATATTAAGCTAAAAGTCATTTCTGTTCAAATGCCACACTACATTTGAGGATAGTTGTATGCTTACAGAAACTGAACGCACAACTGGCTGTTCCTTCTCATCCTTTTTCCATTCCTCTTTCATCATTACCATCCAAAGTGAACTTCAAACAACTGAGAGCCAGGATTGGAAGTGCAAATCTCCAACTCAAGACCACATTTTGTGTTCGTTTGTTTGCTTTTACTCTCCACTGAATAAACTGCTTTTGGATGAAGTCACCCTGTGCCCACTTTGTAAATTCTTAAGATAACTTTCCTATTTGATAGTGATCTTCCTTGCATACCTCTTTTGGAAATTTGTAATACTTTTGAATTTAACTAATTATTATATGTTACCATTTGAGTCCTGGTGTGGGGCTATGGGTTAGTGTGCTGGAGTGCATGTTTGATTTGAACCACAAGGTCAGTGGTACAAGCTCCCCAGAAAACCAAAGCAGGGTCGCTATGAATTGGAACTTACTAGATGGCACTTAGCAACAACAATGTTTCTATTACTATTTTAAAGATTGCAAGCTTATAATTATAGGTATATTGAAATAAATTAAAAATTTAAGATAAAATACTCACATTTCTATTGTTAAATTGAATAGTTCCATCAGTAGACCTTGAGACAATGTTGTAGGTGTTAAGGTGTTCTATGAGTATAGTAAGGAATAGGGAAATAATCAATGAAGAGGGGAAGGACGAGAAAGAAGTCAATAAAAAGAGTTAATACATGGTTAATGCTATACGCAAAGGCAGCTCAATTCTGCTGAAATCCCTTTGAGAGACTATGAATTTGTTGATGTTATTAAATGTTAGTGAGTAGGTTCTGGTTTATAGGGATCCTGTATACAGTTTCTGATGAGTTTGAACTGCTGGCCTTGCAGTTAGCATTCTATTCCCCAAACTACAGTGTAACAACAATATATATAAATACACACTCACACATATCAAAATTATTTCATTAAAAGTAAAAACATAAATCGGCTTACGTATTCGACATTCTTTCTTTATTGTTTATATGGAGACAACAACTTTAAGGCACTTATCTGCCCTCTTCACATTTGAGACAAATGGGCTCTTGCACCCAGAGAAAGCCCTAAATCTTCAAGTTACCCATTAAGTTGCAGAAGTCCCTTGGTGTGGGAAAAAGGGACAAGGATCAGAAACTGGCAGTGTGTGATACAATGCTTAATTTCCATGAAACATTGATTAAACAAGTTATTTCCTGTGATCACACAATTCTAAGATTTAAATTACAATTTTAAGATTAAGTTATATCAAAAGTTTCAGCATTTTGTTGTTGTTAGATGTCATTGAATTAATTCCAACTCATAGCAACTGACTGTATGCACAACAGACAAAAACACTGCCTAATCTTGCTCTATCCTCTCCATTGTTGCTATGCTTGATCCCATTACTGCTACTACTGTGCCAATCCATCTCATTGAAGGTGTTAACCTTTTTCACTGACCCTTTACTTTACCAAGCATAAAACGTCCTACTCCATGGACTAGTCCCTCCTGATAAGATGTCCACTAGAGTATGAGAGATGAATTCTCATCATCTTGGCTTCTAAGGAGCAATTTGACTATATTTCTTCTAACACAAATTTGTTTGTTCTTCTGGCAGTCTATGATACTTTTACTGTTCTTCTCCAATGCTACAAGTCAAATGCTTGAATTCTTTTACAGCCTTCCTTATTCATTATTGAACTTTCACAAGCATCTGAGGGGATTAAAATGCTATGATTTGGGTCAGGTACACCTTAGTCCTCACACTGATATCTTTACTCTTCAAAATTTTAAAGAGGTCTTGTGCAGCAGATTTGCCTAAAGTCAATAAATCATTTGATTTCTTGATTGCTGCATTCAACAAAAAAAGAGATAAAATTAATATCATACACTTTTCAGAATCACTGGTGTGGTACTGCAGGAGAATGTACTGGACCACAAAGTTGGTTTGAACCATGAAGTTGGCAGTTTTGTGTTCTTGGAAACCCTATACAGGCTCACAATAAGTCAGACCTCACTGGATGGCACTTAACAAAAGCAACATTTAAACACACAAAGTAAAATAGGAAAATTTATTACAAATGCATCTGAGTTATAGTGTTGGAGGAGAATACTAAAAGTGTCATGGGCTGCCAAAAGAACCAATAGATCCGTTTTGGAAGAAGTGTGGCCAGAGTGCTCCTTGGAGTCCAGGATGGCCAGGCTTCAACTCTCGTACTTCAGACATGTTGTCAGGAGGAACCAGTTGCTGAAGAAGGATATCATGTTTGGTAAGGTGGAGGGTCAGAGAAGAAGAGGAAGACCCCCAATGAGATGGATTGGCCAAGCGACAGCACAGCATCGATGGACTCAAGCATGGCAACAGTAGTGACGTTGGCCCAGGATCAGGCAGTGTTTCCTTCTGCTGTGCATAAGGTTGCTGTGAGTTGGTACCCACTTGATGGCACCAACAACAACAAACAGTGAAAAGAATCCTGGAGTGACACTGTACATTAGTTTGAATTGCATGATCTGTGGTTCAAACTCATCAATCACTCCTCAAAAACCCTATGCAGGGTTGCTATGAGTTGCAAATGGCTCTAAGGCAATTAACAACAAAAACTAACAATAAGACGCCTTGTACATATAAATAAACAGAGCTTCACAGGGGAGGTGAAGCTGTAAAAGCATCATTCAATTGTTCAAACTTCTTTTATGTTATAGAACAAAAATACAGGAAAATATTACCAAAACTTAATGAGCTATCAGTGGAATGCTTTATGAAGTTCTCTTTTGATTTTACTGACATCAAATTACTCAAATTTCAAAAGATTTATTACACAGTTCCTCGAATTATTCACTATCTTCATATCTCAAACTGATACCAACAATATTCTAACAAGACTTACCAGTAAATTATTAACCACAATTGTCACTTTTTTTATGAAGAGGCACTTGTTTATTTGGACTATTTTAGTGTCAATAAACTTTAAATATGTTTTCTTCAAAATTTGGCACTGAGAAGATAATTATTCAAATTATCAAAAATATATCATAATCAGATTGGCTAAGCCACCTCTTCTTGTCAAGCCAGTTGCTAATTTATAATTACTTCTCTCATGACTTGTCTCATTTCCCTTTCAAAATTTAAGTGTTGTTTTTTATTTTTAGGAATTTTACAAAAATCAACAATAATTACTATAGTAAATATTTTTATCAGAGAAACAGTAAAGATCAAAATATTGCCAATGGTAATATGCTTTTTAAAATGCATTTAAATACTCATTTCTAATTAATTAAATCCTAAGAGTGCTAAGTAATATGTGGGAAGTTGTCGGGGACCCGCCTCGACATTGGGGTTCAGGTCACGAGGAGAGGATACCTGACGGCGATTCATATATACACAAAAGGAGACAAAGAGAGAGACAAAGAGGCACCCCAAAGCCAGGGTGGATACATCACTGATAGGCA
>NW_006408550.1:15722535-15724102 GCF_000296735.1 Chrysochloris asiatica
TACTGAATCCTTGTCTGATCACCAGTAACACTTTTTTTTTTTTTTTAAAGAAACTTTTACCTTCCTTCAAGAATCGGTCCAAATTGTGTTTGCAGGTGTCAAAATGTTTCTGTTTATGCTCTGCTGTGAATTGTTTCAGTACTCATCTCACACAAACTTTTTGAAACCCAAATCTATTATGGATTATTTCATAGGCAGAGCCATGGCTGATTTGCAAATGATTTCCCATATAATCCATTGTCACTGGTCTATTCAATAGATTCATTTCATGTGCATTTTCAGTGTTGTCATCAGCCATGGATGTGGATGAGCATTTTTAATACAACTAGAGTACAGACAATTTTTTACTTAGTCTTGCATATCAAAATATGTGACAAACATCCACACAGGGATGTATAAATGCATGTGAGTTTTGTTAGATAGATAGATAAAATTATCCATAGGTAAAGAAAAATGAATGATACTTTTGAGCCTTGTCAAATAGCATATAGTTAGCATTATTTGTTCTTCTACGTGTATTATTTCACAGTCCTGCAAAGAAAATCCTTTAGGATTTTTCTCCTTTCATTTTAATGTCATTTAAAATTAAAGATCATGTATAAGCCACTTAGTAGTGAATGAAAGACATAATGTCTGTATGCTTGTAATGTGTATGTGTGAGTATGTGTGAGAAAGAGAGGAAGATGAAGACAGAGACTCAGAGAGTGAAAGAAACAGAGAGAGATGAATGGAGATAAAAGATGAACAGAAAGGGTGTAAAAATAGAAAAGGAGAAAAAATTTCATGTAAATAAGATTAATTAGTATTGGAGACAGACATATATTTGACTATTAAAACATAATATTTTTATAATTACATTGATTTATAGTAACCTGAGGAAACATAAGATAAAATAAAAATGAAAACTTAAGATAAAAATCAAAGTGTTTTTTGTATTTCCTTTTATAAAATGTTGTTACAACAGGTAAGTGGAAGATGAAAAGTTTGAAATGGAAAATTAATTCTTTAATTTTTATTTTTAAAATGTCCTGTCTATGTTATTATAATTAAATAAGTAATGTTTGAATTTAGTAGACTGCATAGATTGTATATATTAATTATACCAATACTTCATTTTCTGATACTTTGCATTTATGACAATAGTAAAAAAAATTCAACTGTTTTGATCAGTAACAATTTGTTGTTATTAAGTGCCTTAGAGTCAGCTCCAACTTAAAACGACCCTGTATAGGGATTTTGAGGAGGATTTTAAACCACTGACCTTATGGTTAATAGCCCTGTGCTTTACCACACCAGGACTCCATTAACAACTTACACCTATTATTAATGAACACACAGGTGTGAGACAAATGTAACATTGTGATGGTTAACGTTATGTGTCGATTTTACTGATCTATGAGTCTCAGTGGTTTGGTTGTTATATAATTCAGATGTTATGCAATGATGTAATTTGGCAGTTATGAAATGATTTAATTTGGCAGTTAGACAATAATGAAATTTGTCACTTGGATAAAAATGGAGTCCTCTTCCAATTTGGAAATAATGTGGTCATCCTCCATTTTTACAT
>NW_006408550.1:15731617-15753123 GCF_000296735.1 Chrysochloris asiatica
AACCTCTGATTAGTCTTACACGGTCTGCAACAGGAAGTAAGTTGGTAAGTGCCATTCAGTCAGTTTCAATTCATAGTGTCCCTGTATAGGGTTTCTGAGGAGCGAATGGTGAGCTTGAAGCGCCAACCATGCCATTCAGAGCAACCTTGTAGTTCAGTGCATTAACCCACAGTACCACACCATGACTCCTAAGTAATATGTAGCTATTATATAAGTCAATAAACCACAAATAATGTGACAAACGTATGTGTCAAAATTCATTCCTTTTATTAAATGAGAGTATGACTCTATTGAACTGTGGAATTCTGGTTTTAAGAATAATTACAAAAAATATCAAGTCTAAAAATTTGAAATAACTCAGTTAATATGTTGCACTGATAAAATTTTCCTTCTCTGTGCTAAGAAATAATTGATCAAGTAATTAGAACATTAAAAAAAAAAGTCTGCTATGGAAAGAGAGGAAACAATGAACAATCTATAAAATGAAATAGTATGAAATTTATTTGAAACAATTCTTCATGATGAAGTTTGATAAAATACTGTTTAACTACCATATTGATTAATACACAATTCCTGTAAATTTGCAATATTTTACCTATTGTTTCTAGAAAAATTCAAGAGGCTCAGAAAACTTTCTATTAGAATTCTGTGCAAAAGTTTCAACTTCACCACCATGTATCATTTTGGCTTCCAAGCATAATTTTCTTTCCAGCTAATGACACATCTTGGAGATACGTATTGCACATAGCACACTTTTAAAAAATATTAAAATCATCTGTGAGAGTATGTGTGTTCATTCAACATGTTTCATTGATGCTCTTTGCTTTGCTCTCTCATATAAGCATCTATCTGAGAAGATTTATTTTTGTCTGTTTTTCCCCAAACAGAAGATGCAAAATCATTAATAGAAAATTGTCATGTATGCATGTTCCTAGAATGCCATATATATAAGTTTAAAACAAGACCTTATTTTCATTTCCAGACTTTGCCATTAATAGATATTGAAAGATAGGAAATTCTTTGTTATGAATAAAAATAAACATTTTGATTTATTTTTCTGGAGTTTTCTTTAACAGTTTAAGGCAAATTTATTTAGTTGAATTTGGGATAATTAAGTGTAATGAAGAGATCTTGGGTGGTGCGAATGGTAAATGCACTGGGCACTCTCTGAAGTTGACAATTCAGCTTCACCAGAGGCACCTCAGAAGAAAGACCTCTTTGATCTTTGGCCATTGAACACTCTATGGAGCACAGGGCTCCTCTGAAACGCTCTGGGTCACCATAAGTCAGAATCAACTTGACAGTAAATGGGTAAAATGAAATAAGGACTCTGACTATTTTTTGGTGTTTGACAGATTTCAAACCCCACCACTTATCCTGTTTCATTACCAAAATCTGGACAAATTGTTAAGAAAATTTAGGTGTTATGTCCTATAGTATTGGTAGAAAGTTCAAAGCAAACTAGCCCTGAGCTCCAAGTTTGGGTATATGGTGACCCTTGATCTAGCACCACCCACTAATCATCATCAATTCAAGCCAGTCTCCTTTCCCTGGTCTTTCAAGTTATTATTGTTGTTGTTGTTAAGTGCCATCGAGTCGGTTCCGACCCATAGCGACCCTGTACAGGGTTTCCGAGGGTGTAAATCTTTACGGGAGTAGAAAGCCTCATCTTTCTCCCGCGGAGCGGCTGGTAGTTTCGAACCGCTGACCTTAAGGTTTGCAGCCCGATTCGTAACCACTTAGGCTTGCTTAATTGAAGGCTACACACAAGTGAATAATAAACATTTTCATATCCTTTTAGTATATGTGTCTACAAAAATAATTTCTTTTAGAAAGATTAGCTGGTCCCTATGAGGTGGTAGTTAAGCACATCCTAAATTCTGACTTTCCTAAAGTGTTATTGTTAGATTGCTGTTAGATGCCTTCTCATCATTTCCAACCATGATGACCTATGTACAACAGAACAACATACCACCGGTTCTATGCCATCTCCAAATTGTTGCTATGCTTGAGTCCATTGTTGTTACTGTGGTGCCAATCCATGTCTTTGGAGATCTCCCTCTTTTTTAGCTGATCCTCCACTTTACCAAACATGATGTCTTTCTCTAGGGACATTTCCCTCCTGACAACATGTCTGAAGTATGAGAGATGAAGTCTGGCCACATAAGAAGCATTCTGGCTATACTTCTTCTAAAACAGATTGTTTTTTTGTTTGTTTGTTTGTTTGTTTTTTTGGCAGTCCATGGTACCTTTAACATTCTTCTTCAACACCATGACTCAAAGGTATCAATTCTTCTACAATCTTCCTAATTCATTGTTCGTATTTCACATGCATATGAGGCTATTGAAAATACTATGACTTGGGTCAGGGCCACTTTAGTGCTCAAAATGATCTTGAATACTTTAAAGACGTCTTGTGCAGCAGATTTTCCTAATGTAATATGTTATTTGAATTCTTGACTGTTGCTTTCATGAGTGTTAATGGTAGATCCAAGAAAAAAAGAAATCTTTGACAACCTCACTCTTTTCTCCATTTATTATGATGTGTGGCACTGTAGATTAAGCACTGAATTGCTAATCACAAAGTTGTCAGTTCAAACCCACCAGCGACTCCTGAGAAAACCTGTACAGGGTCATTATGTGTCATAACTGATACAACGACACTAAACAACAAAATCAATAACAATACAGTAGTAATGGTGTGACGCTGTGGGCTAATGCATCAGACTGCAAAGTCATTTGAACTACAAGGTCAGTGGTTCAAGCTCACCAGCTGCTCCTTGAAAAGCCTATTGCTATGGGTCAGAATCGGCTCGACGGCACTTAATGACAACAACATAAGACACTATAATGAAGAGAGAGAGAATCTGTGTATAAGTGTGTGGGTGGGAAGGCACAGAGAAGTGTAGCAAAAATCATTAAAGAAACAGTTCTTAAATCAGTTCTTAACATTCTAGAAAAAATAAGAAAAGTTCATGATTAAATGAAAACACTCTGATTCCATCAACTTCTTGCATACGGGAATGGGCATTCATTAGGTAACATTATTAATTGGAGGACACAGGAGATGATGGAGAGAAAATTTTGTTGAAGATAATGAGTCTGGTGTTAGAGAGGATGAACATGCTGCTAATGAGTAAGGATTCGAGCCTGCTACTAGAGAGAGTAAGAGTGGATTCTTACTAACGGAGTCAATTTCTTAAAGTAGGCATCAATGGAGGTTTGTTTAGATCTTTTCTTTCTCTTATCATAAAGTGTGCACTTTGATGAACCTCTGTGTATTAGGATCTTTCTCCTATAACTTTGTCATCCTTGCTTTAAGGAAATGAAAGACTTTCAGTCCTTTCACTAAAAAAAAATTTCACTCTGGATTGTTAAGGTCCTGGTATTCATCCTCAAATGCTATCATCTGCTACTCTAATTCTATAAGGTCATCAGTTTCCCTTTTCTTTGATGCATCACAGTAGTTGCATTTGATTTGTGAGGTGACTTGAAATCAGTTCCAACTAGAATCATTTCCTGGTTCTGATGAAAAACTGGACCATCAAATCCTGGACCATCCTCCCAATCTCGTTTGAGTCCATTGTTGAAATCACTTTGCTAATTCATTTTGTTGAGGGTCTTCCTCTTTTTTACTAATGCTCTACTTTATCAAGCATGAAGTCCTTCTCCAGAGACAGGTTCCTCTTGATAACATATCCAAAGTAAACAACATGAAGGTTTACCATCCTTTCTTCTAAGGAGCATTCTTGCTGCACTTCTTAATCTAAGACAGATTTGGTCATTCTTCTGACAGTGGCTGTGGTGGTTGTGCACCGTCCAGTTAGTTTCAACCCATAGTGGCCATTTATAGGATTTCCAAGGCTGTAAATCATTACATGAGCACAAAGCCTTATCTTTTCCCATGGAACAGATGGTGGATTCGAACTGCTGGTTTTGAGGTTAGCAGCCTAGCTAGCTCATAATTCACTCTACTACAAGGGATCCTTTTTCTTCTAGTAGTCTGGGGCATATTTAATACATTTGACAACACAATAATTCAAAGGCATCAACTCTTCTTCCTTATTCACTGTCAAAGTGTTGTATGTATGCTTATGAAGTGACTGGAAAATACCCAGGCTTAATTAAGTAAGGTAGACCTTAATCCTCAAAGTGCCATATTGTTTTTGTGTTTTTTTTTTTTTAACACTGTAAAGAGGTTTTTGTAGTAGATATGCCTGAAGCAAATCTGTTTGATTTTTTTTTTTTTTTAACTGCTGCTTCCACAGATGTTGATTGTGGATGCAAGTAAAATGAAGTGTTTCATAACTTTAATATATTCTCTGTTAACATGATGCTGCTTATTGGCCCAGTTATGAGGACTTTTGTCTTTTTTATGTTGAGGTGTAGTACCTGTTGTCCCTAAGGTGACTGTAGTATTTTTGATTTTCATTAGTAAGTGTTTCAAATCCTCTTCACTTTCAGCAAGCAAGGTAATGTCATCTGCAAGCTGTTAATCTGTCTTCCACTAATCCTGATGCTGCTAATTCTTCATTTTGTGTGACTTCTTGAGTTATTTTCTCAGCATGCAGACTGAGTAAATATCATGAAAGGACACAATACTAAGACACACCTTTCCTGATTTTAAATAACACAATATTCACCTGTTCTATTTGGACGACTGTTTCTTGGTCTATGTACAGGTTCCACATGAACACAATTAAGTGTTCTGGAATTTCCATTTTTCAGAATGTTATCCATAATGTATTATGATACATACAATCAAATGCCTATGTGAAGCCAATAAAACATAGGTAAATCTCTTACTATGCTTTTAGCCAAAATCAGCCATCTGACATTAGCAATGAAATCTCACATTCCCCATCCTCTTCTGAATCCAGCTTGAATTTTTGGCAACTCCCAGTTAATGAATTGCTGCAAATATTTTTGAATTATCTTCATAAAAATTTTACTTGTTTGTGATACCAAGAATATTTTTCAGCATTTTCTACTTCCTGTTGAATGTTTTTTCACTGGAATGGTCACAAATATAGGTCTCTTACAGATGGTTGACACAGTAGCTCTTTTATAAAGTTATTGGAATGGACAAGTGAGTGCTTCTAGTATTGCATCTGTTTGTTGAACCATCACAATTGGAATTTCCACAACCCTGGAGCCTTGTGTTTTACGAACACCTAAACTGCAGATTAGAGTTCTTTCAATACCCTTGGTTCTTGATCATTGGTTACCTCATGAAATGATCACAAATGTAAATAAGAAGAAATTGTAAGCTAAATATAAAATTCTAGACTCGACACAATGTTAAAAGCAATGTGTTCCGACTTTAAAAAGCAGGTGACATTCTCTTTCCTTGAGTCATGAACCAACTGTGCAGCGTTTCCATGAGTCTCATAAAATAGTGCATGTCTGTTCATTAATATTAACTATTATATTCACTATAAAATTTTAGAACAATCGAGTTTATAACACTCTGTTCTTAAACATGAGTTTTCCATAAACCGGATGCTCTTAATCCAGGAGTTTACTGTCCTTTTATTCTTTTATACTTCATATAATATTGAAGACCACTAGTATTATACTTGATGTTACAGCCACCATTACCTGTTGTTGATATTATATAAACCTTGTTGATATTTACTCATACTTTAGATACATTTTAAATAAATGATCTTTGATAGCTATAAAAATGTGGATGGTTTTTATCACTGTTGGTAACATTTCTTATATTGTTGTATGTGTATATACTGTTTCTAAAGATTTTCTCCTAACTGGTAATTTGTTCACTTTTCTGATAAAGGAATTAGAAAAACAAAAGTTTTGCATTTTTATGAGATCCTACTAATTTCATCATTTGCTATGTGTTTTTTTGCTGCTATATTGGATAATCCATGGACCAGACGAGTACAACCATGTTAATTGCAGCATTATTTCCAATGGCCAAATTGTGGAACAATTAATTAACAGCTAATTTAATGGATTAAAAATGTGGTACATGCATATGATGGAATGCTAATCAATCAGAAGAGAATGATGTCTTGATACAGGCTACAACATTGATGGGGCTTGAACATATTATAAGTGGAAAGGTGGGGGTAATTGCTTACGGAGCACTGTACTCCACTTTATAGTAATAGAAAAAGTACATTGATTAAAGAGCAGGTTGCAGGACCAACTAATGTAATTGCTGTTTATAAATTTTACACCTGTAGAAAATGGCAAAAATTGTATAATAGATACATTTGTAAAAAAAAAACAAAAACAAAACAACAAAAAAAAAAACAGCTGCTGATTCTGCTTGTGTATAATCATACACATCATGGGATTTGTTTTCTTAGTTTGGAGGTTTGTTGTTGTTGTCATTGTTAATGTGTCATTGAGTTGATTCCAACCCATAGCAACTGTTTATAGGGTTTCCAATGAGCAGCTGGTAAGCTTGAACCATTGACCTTGCAGTTCAAATGACTTTGCAGTTTGACACATTAGCCCACAGTGCCACACTAGGATTTTTATGGATCTTCTTAGTTAATTGGACTATTACCATCATGTTTAATCTTCCGTTTGTTTTATAGTACTTTGATTCTTAAAAGCTCTCAAGTGGCAAACCAGAATACAACTCACCTAGAGCAGCAAAAGAAGAGAGACAGTAATTGGAGGAAGAAATGGAATATATGGCTAGTTGCCTCCATGAGCAACTTCCTTTTTTTGATGGGAGACCAGAAATAAACTGGATGATCTGATCAAATAATCTGTACAAAAATCTGGAACAAAAGGGAGAAAATACAGAACAGGAATATCAAATTTTTATAATATCCAGATATTCTGGAGTTATGAAGTTTAGATAAAGTCCCAAAATTATTACCCTGAGATCATCATTAAACCTCACATCTTAATCAAAAATACACTCTAAAGTTTTCGTAAAATCTAATAATAGATTAACTAGCAAATAATGTCTGCTGGAGCATTGTGCGCTTTCAAATATATCTATATGTGATGAAATTAAAAACAAAAACTTGAAAGTTTAGATAGAATTTTCCGGTGGAAGGAATAATTAATAAAAGGAGGGTGAAACATCCAGAAGCTTCTGAGGTGGGACATTCCCACTTGAAAGAGCAAGTAGACCAGCCTGTAACAGCTAGGTGAACAGAAGATACTTCTTGAAAGAAAGACAAGCAGGAAAACACAAACAAAAATGGTAGTCTGATTGGCTACTACAAGCAAGTTGTTTGCCGGGAAGCCATTAAGGCAAACAGTCAATTCCCTTCAGAACAAACCATCCTTTAAGATTAAAACTCAAAGGAAACACAGGAGCAGACATTTAAGATTGCTGATAACCACGCTGGTCTACTGGTGAGTGGAAGAAGGGGAAAGGCAGCAATGAAGATATGGGCTGAGTTCGACCACATTCTACAGATTCCTGTTGACCTGGAGATGAGAGAGAAGAAGAAAGGATGGTTGGTCTGAAGTGTGGTGAGACCTTGGGACTCCTGAGCCCATGGACAAGGAGATAGCCATGGAGGGTTAGAGGTGAGAGTGAAGCATCCAGCTGATATGAAAGGAGGAAATATGCACAATATTACCCAAATTGTAAATAGTATCCATTTGACATAGCCTCGGTGGTTTGATGATCAGAACTCGACTACAGAAAGATTAAAAAAACCCCACAGTTTTAAATAAAAGAAAAAAGTGTAAATTGCTACAATTTGATTAACTTGACCTATACTTATGGATGTGTTGTTGTTGTTAAATGCTGTCGAGTCAATTCTGACTCATAGCAACCCTGTATAGGGTTTCCAAGGAGCAGCTGGTGAGCTTGAACTACTAACCATGTTGTTCAAACAATTTTGCAGTCTGATGCTTTAGTCCACTGTGCCACACCAGGACTCCATACTTATGGATGTAGTAGCTCAAAATACCAAGTGATAGGGAAGGAGTCTTCATTCTATCCCCTCTGTATGTAGGGTTGATAGGGACAGGCAACTTAGACATTAGCTGCCTAAAATGGGGGAGAGGGAGACTATAAAGGCATGAAGTGACTGGCTTACAAGTTTTTAAGAGAGAGTTTAATTTCAAAGTGTATGGAGGAAGGTAGGATCTCCACTGAATAGTTTTCATCTTGTCTAGACAGGTCTGGTAAAAAGAGATGGTGATAAGATTCATATGATACAATAGTGAGTAATTATTATCATGACTAATTGCAATCCTCACTACTATAAACATAGAAGCTTTGTAACATAAAGGGGAGAGTAGTTAATCTTACATTCCAGGAACAGAAGACCCTAGGACCATCTTGGGAGAAGAGCATGAGCAGAATGTGGGACCCTATACAGAGAAGCAGCAACATCAGAGATGGAGACAGAGATGAAGACATCGAGAGAGGGAGAAGCTGAGGACTCTAGACTCATGGAAAGAGAAAGGCTGTGTGCTGGCATCCAGAAGGCAGGCTTGCAAAATGTGCCCTTTGGTTGTTCAAATAATTATATATTCCTGTGTGTTTCTGTGTACATTAAAACAAACAAACAAAACAGAGGGAATAGTAGCAAACACTATTAAATGATTCACGGATGGGACTGTAATAATTGCAATGAAATGAAATATGATAGGATGAGTGTAAAACCTATGTCCTCCCATTTAAATTATCACTCAATTCACAATAAAAAATTAAAAAAATAAAATCTGTGACAACTTCAATATTCTCTCCATGGTTTATTATTGGTTCAAACATAAGGATTTTTGTTTCCTTTATTGTAAGGTGTAATTCATACTAAAGGTTGAAATCTTTGATCATTACTTTAAGTTCTTTTTACTTTTAACTAGCAAGGTGTGTTATCTGCATATTAGTAATTGTTAATGAGTCTTCCTCCCAACCTAACACAGTGTTCTTCATATAGTCCAGCTTTTTGTATTATTTAATAAGCAAGCCAACTGAAATAATGCAGTATCCTTGCTCTGTTTGAACAACTACCTTTTAGTGTGTGTACAGATTCAGCACGGGCATAACTAAGTGTTTTGGCAATCCCATTTAAAATGTTATCAGCAATTTGTTTTGCCCCCTAGAGTGAAACGCATTGGCATAGTCAATAAAACACAAGTAAGGTTTCAGGTACTTACTGCTTTCAGCCAAGATACACCTACATCAGCACTGATAGCTCTCCTTTCATTTTCTCTTTCTGAATCAGGCTTGAATATCTGACAGGTGGCTGTTGGTGGACTTTTGTAACCATTTTTGAATTATCTTCTACAATATTTTATTTTTATGTGATACAGATAATAATTTTTTTAAATAAAAACAACTATTCCTGGAGCAAATCTGCTACAATGTATCTCTAAAAAATGCTAAAAAGTAACGATATCACTTTGAGGACTAAGGTGTGTCTTGCCCAATCCACTGTGTTTTCAATCTCATCATATCCTTATATTTGCTAGGCAGTGAACAAGGAAAACTGTATAACAATTGGCACATTTAAATTATAGTATTGGCAAAGAAGATGGAATATACCATATAATTCCAGATGACGGAACAAAGCTGACTTAGAAGAAGTACAACCAAAACACTCCTTTGAAGAGTAGATCATTACATTTTTGTTTCCCTTACTTTGAACGCATTTTCAGTTCCTGCACAAGAATATCATGTTTGGTAGAAAGCCAGCAAAAAAGAGGAAGACCCTCAAGGTCATGGATTTACAGTGACTTCAACAATGGGATCAAACACACTACAATTTTTAGGATCTCTTGTAGGACCAGGCAATGCTTTGTTCAGCTGTGCATAGGACCACTATGTGTCAGAACCCCCTTTAAGTCATTTAATAAAAGCAACAAGAAAAACTGTCTTAAAATTTAAGGTTTCATTAAATTTGAACACTGAAGAGCTAAATTGCACAGATGAAATAATGAAGTAAAATAGTTAAGCAGAAGACTTTAAAGGGCATCTCAAGAAGGTCAAGTACCCATCCACCTATGTTCAATTGGTCTTTGACAAAGGCTCTAAGCACATTAAGTGGGGAAGAAATAGTCTCATCAACAAATGGTACTGGCTAAGCTGGACATTCATTTATAGAAGAATGCAACAAGATGCACATCTCACACTAAACACCAAACTAAACTCAATAAGGATTAAAGACCTAACTGTAAATCTTGAACTGTAAAAATTATTAATGAAAAATAAGGAGAAACTTAGGGTCTTCTGATACACTGTCAGATATAAATAAAAACACAAACAACAGAAGATGACTGGAATCTCCTAAAAATGAGACTCTTACATACATCAAAAGATGTCACCAAAAGAGTGAGATGGGAACTCAAAGATTGGGAAAACATTTTTGGCAATGACATCAAACAAGGGAATACTCTAAAATTATAGAACACTTCAACAAAAATGTATAGCTTTTGAAATTCTATATAAACTGACTCTGAGTCGGAACCCACTAGACAGCACTTAACAATAACATACTGTAGGAAAGTGAACATATATTTTTCCAATACTTCTGTGTATTCACATTTATTTGTGTAGTTTGTTATAAGTATGACAGACGCAATCCTGATTTTTTTCCTTGTTTGGGATATCTTTATAAACGTTGTTAAGTGCCATCGAATGGGTTCCAACTCATAGTGAACCTGTATAGGATTTCCAAGGAAAGGATGGTGAGTTTGAACCAAAAAATATTTTGAATATAATCAAGAAATAAACAAAGTTCTTCCAAATGAGCAAAAGCAAAGGCTGCTTATTCAGAGCTTGCTGTAGTAAGGATATCAGCCACCAACCTTTGTATGTGGCTCAAAAGCAGGCTGGAGTGTGTAAAACCTTTACAGTAAAGACGAAAGGCTTGAGTGTGCACTGATAGGGATAGAGGCTGGAGAGATGTTTGTTGTTGTTGTTGTTAAGTGCTATAGATTCACTTGTGACTCATAGCGATGTTCTATAAAATTTCTGAGGAGTACAGAAAGCAGAAAGTAGAAAGACTCAA
Source organism: Chrysochloris asiatica (assembly GCF_000296735.1). Taxonomy (NCBI): domain Eukaryota; kingdom Metazoa; phylum Chordata; class Mammalia; order Afrosoricida; family Chrysochloridae; genus Chrysochloris; species Chrysochloris asiatica. The sequence goes on from NW_006408550.1 coordinate 15,742,579, forward strand.
TTTTCTCCTGTGGAGTTGCTGCTGGACTCAAACTGCTGATGTTGTTCACAGTTCAGTGCTTATTTTATGGAGCCACTGCACTCTCCAGAAGAGGATGCTGGAGGCAGGCAAACTAGGAAAAATCACCCAGCATGATGGGTTGTTTGGTGCCTTCTGGTGGATTTTTTACTCTTAGTGACACTGTGTGATAGAATCTGGTGTGGTGCTACTGGTTAATGTGCTGGACTGCAAAGTTGTCTTGAACCATAAGATCAGTGGTTCCAGTTCACCACTGTTCCTCAGAAACCCTATACAGGGTAGCTCTGAGTCGGATTGACTAGACAGCACTTAACGAGAACACCATCCTTTAGGGTTTCCTAGGCTCCAATCCCTGGAAGCCATCATGGTTACTAAAGTGGAAGGTCAGCGAAATAGAAGAAGAGTTCCAAAGTGATGCATTGGCACAGTGACAGCAGCAATGGACTCAAGCTTATCAGCAATTCTAAGGATGGCACAGGACCAAACAGTGCTTCGTCTGTTGTGCATAAAGTACCTATGAGTCAGAACCTACTCCATGGCACCGAACAGCAACAGCATAAATCAGGACCAACTCCAAGGCACTTAACAACAACAACAATCTTTATGGGAACAGTTGGCTGTGGGGTCCCATGGGACAATTATAAAGGTTTTTTACAAGCTCCTGCCAGTTTTTGAGGCACAAAGAAATGCTGCAAACCCAGAAACCTTTGGTTAGCAATGAAGCTAACCAGGAGTCCTTCATGTGATTGCTCAGAAGAGTATATTTGGCTTTGTCTGGTTGGTCCTAAGTAGACAACGGGAACAAGCAACAGAGATGCTGGCAGTAACTGATTAAGTTCCAATTATAATAGCTAATTGCTACAGAATTTGTGGTTTCACTTCCTGGGTTGATAGCTACAGATTGTGGGTCAGTATTGTCCATTTGTATATTCAGACTCTCAAGTATGCATATTTTAAGTAAGCATATCTAGGACATGTAAATTAAGTAAAATCATTTATTTGTGCTTTTGTGTTGGTTTTTATATTGATTTTCTTGTTATTAAAGATGTGAGTATTTTTCATCCCTATGAGTAAATCTCTGAGGGTGTTCTCACAGCCACAAAGCCCATACATGGTTTATGTCAAAGACTGGACCCTAAACATCAGAGTAGTCATAGTCATCTAGTCAGTTTCTCACATGATTTGTATTTTGTTTACTCAGGAAGTTTTCAGTGGCACCAAAGACAATTGAAACAGTAATTCGAAAATATCAGAGAAAATATCCCTTATGCATGATCTGTTTTGCCGGCAATATGCAACATTACTCACCCTAGTATTTGGTAGCTACTTTTCTTTATAGTTTTTCTTATTCTATACTGCGTTAGAGATTATGCTTTTCTTTAAAACACAGCAAAAAAAAAAACACCAAACATAAATCCACATATACAAAACAATCAGATATGTATACAAGCAATGAGCTACAGACATGGAAACTCATTTCAGCAACATGATTCCCTAGAATTAAATAAACTGGAAATGAATTTTTGTATTCCATTCAAGTGAGTTTAATTATAGTATCACAAACAGACCATGGATGAAGTGACATTTCAAATTAGATTATTGTTACATTACAACAGTGCTGTCAAATAAAATCATACTGTGGAGTATGTGTAGCTAAAGTGCTTGTGTGGTAATGTAGATAAGCACTGGACTACTAAATGCAAGTTTGGTGGTTCAAACCTACAGCCTTTCTTCAGAAACCCTATAGAAGGTCTCTCTGAGTTGAAACCTACTTGACACCATTTAAAAAAACCAATATTTTAAAAAGTAAAAAGAAACAGATGAAAATATTTTTCTTTAAACTAATATATCCAAAATACAAATCAATACAAAAATTGTTGGTTAAATAGTTTTTGTAAATAGTTGCTGGTGCATTTTACATATCTGCATATCTCAAGTGATTATTGTCTACCTTAATGAACACTGTGATTATAATATTTAAAAATATATATATCAACTCTCTTTAGAATTATGTCTTTTATTTGGCATGGGTTTCTAGTCATCCTTTTTAATTAAGGAACCCTGTGGGTGCAGTCAGGAGTCCTGATGATGAAGTGGTAAAAGTGCTCGTTTGCTAACTAAAAGGTCCGTAATTCAAACCCCCTAGTCATTCTTCAGGAGAAAGACTTGGCAGTCTGCATCTGTAGCTACTTCAGCCTTGGAAACCCTATACAGTACCACTCTATTCTTTAGGAGTGCTATGAATCTGAATATACTTGAGGGCAACAGGTTTCTTGTTTGTTTGTATATTTAATATCAATCCTACTCACGTTTACCTAATGTAACTCTGGGTCTTCCTATCATGTCTTAATACCTAGTAGTATGCGGTGATCATTTTATTCAATAAAAATTCAAAGACAGGTTTATACTATGTTACTAATGCTATATATAAATTAGTCACTTTGGTCTTGTTGTCTGACTATATTGACATAAAATTTCTCTAAACATACAGACCTGCACAGAAGTCAGCCATTATGTCTGAAATTCCAAAACATCCCTTAATGTGAAGTTTGAAGATTCATAGGTAGCAAATTGTCCTCAGAGTTATGTAACATATGTTGCAATTTACCATAAATTTTTAATTAAAAAATTTTTAATTAAAAATATTGCACAGAAAGCAAACACCTTTCATGGGACTACCATTTTATACGTAATATATTTTCCTTTAAAAAAACAAAAAACTAAATGAAAAGTATTACCTTTCATTCTATGGCTCTTTAGTATGAGAACTGATCTTGAAGTAAATCCATTAAGAGTACTACAATTTGATAGATGGACTAGTTGTAATGTTGTTGTTGTTAAGTGCCGTCGAGTCGGTTCCGACCCATAGCGACCCTGTACAGGGTTTCCGAGGGTGTAAATCTTTACGGGAGTAGAAAGCCTCATCTTTTCCCCCGCGGAGCGGCTGGTAGTTTCGAACCGCTGACCTTAAGGTTCGCAGCCCGATTCGTAACCACTATGCTACCAGAGCAAAGAAGCCCAATAATTGACTTTATCAGATGCCATGTTAAGTTCCATTGAGTTGATTCTGACTCATAGTGATCCTGTATAGGGTTTCCAAAGAGCAACTAATGAGTTTGAGTCACAGACCTTGTGGTTCAAACAGACCTTGTGGTCCAGTTCTAATCCTACAGCACCAGGGGTATATAATGACGGCATAGTGAGTTATACATTGGACTTCAAACAACAAGGTGAGCAGAACGCATCTGCCAGCCACTCTGCAGAAGAAAGATAATCCTTTCTATTCCTGTAAAAATTCAGACTATGGTCCTCAGCCATCCTTCAGGTCTGTAACAGAACTCACCCTCAGGGCCCAATTTTCAGCCAAGTGGTGATAGCTATTTAGTTGTAGATAAACATTTAGAGGAACATTTATGAGGTGTAACCACACTTACGGTGTGAAAGGAAAATATTAAAAGTACCATGGACTGACAGAAGAACGAACAAATCTGTGTTGGAAGAAGAACAGCCAAAATGCTTCTTAGAAACCAGATGACCAGACTTTGTATCTCATACTTTGGACATATGGAAGGACTAGTCCCTGGAGAAGGACATCATGAATGGTAAAATGGAGGATTAACAAACAAAGAGGAAAACCACCAATAAGATGAATTGGCACAGCATGGTGGTGGCAACAATGGGCTCAAGCATAGCAACAATTGTGAGTGGTGCAGGACTGGCCAGTGTTTTGTTATGTTGTGTATAAGTTTGCTATGAATCAGTACTGACCTATTGGCACTTAGCAACAACAACAAACCACACTAATAAGGTATGTTCACCATGTACTGATCAACCATCTCAAAAAGAGCAGCATTTACCAGACTTCAGAAGGGATGGGAAGGAGGGTGGATGGAAATATGAACCACAGGTAGGAAGTTGAATAACTACTGTTACATGGAGTTGATTGTAATCGTTAAGATGAAACAGAGTATAAATTTTGTTGAATGTAAAACTGATGATCTCCTCTGTAAACCTCCACTCATTGCACAATAAAAAGTTTCAAAAAAAATGTGTAACCTAAGAAACTCTATATAACTTGATGGCACACAATACCAACAACAAAATTTATATGATTTTAGTATGACCATATATTTTTATTATAGTTTTCAAAATTTTGTTTAATTAAAAACCCTCTAAATTAAATGATTTTTTTTTTTCATTTGTGAAGTATTCCATCATTAGAATGTCCCATTCTGGTTTGCCTCCCATGTGCCATTCATGTATGATTGGAGATTCTGAATGTGACAGGCATTCCTACACCTGATTCTCTCTGACCCGATCCAAAAGGACTATATGTGAAGGATTCTAGCAGCTACGCAAGGAGTCCTGGTAGCACAGTGGATTACAAACTGGGCTGCTAACCACAAAGTCAGTAGCTCAAATCTACCAGTTACAGACTCCACAACACTCAACTACCATCAACAGAGGGCATGAAAAGATGCTCTAAAGAAGTTAAATGTGTTCACTTTTCATGTTTTATTCATTATTATTTATAAAGAAAAGTTATGACCACTATTGTTTGAAACAATGTGTTCTATTCACCTGTCGGGGAAAATATACGGTTTACTTTAGGAACAAATAAAATCCACTAAGTATGCTAGTATTTAGGAGCATGGGGGCTCCATACTTTATGCACAGGACTGCAAAAGACAAGGTCAGCCTCTCACCTGGAGAAAGATGAGGCTTCCTGTGCCTGAAAAGATTTACAGCCTCAGGAACCATATGTAGGGTCGCTATGAGTTGGAACCTACTCAATGACACTTCCTAGCAAAAAACAACACATCTGTATTCACTGAAGATCTTTCCATTTTAGAAAAAGATGGTGAAGTCAAGGTTAAATTTTGAAAAGACATAAGATATTCAAAATGACACCAAATATTAGGTTGTTTTAATGATGATAGTTGTCTTTTAAAAAATTATCTCAAATAAAAGCAATGACTATAATAAAGATTTATGAAGTCAATATAAATTTAAGACTAATGTTTACATCTTTAAATGCATGCTCTAGGTCTCTTTGTCTTTTAAATTAATTAAATATTGCAGATATACTAAAACTTTGTCAGCACTGATTCATTATTTTCTTTTTCCTGAAAAGTAAAATTATAATACAGAAGTTGATTACACACCATTTTGTGTATGTCTTATTAATATAAAAATAATAACCAATATTTTTTTGAGATTTTGGTGCCAGAATTGTTCTATTTACCTTATCATATAATCTATAACTAAAGTTATAGTATCTGCATATTGGGGAGCAAAGTCCTAAAAAGCTTGAAAGGCATTCTAAATAGAACCTAAGTATTCTGCCTCCAGAGATCAAAAATTAAATAACATCTTATATTATCTGAACATATAGCACACATACGCATGTATATGTACACATAAAACACTAGTAGTATTATTTTGAATTTTGAATACTATGTTGGACAATGAATAAGGAAGACCACAGAAGAATCAATACTTTTGAATTCTGGTGTTGACAAATAATATTTAAAAAGTACCATGGATGCCAGAAGATCAAACAAACCTGTTTTAGAAGAATTACAGCCAGACTGCTCCTTAGAAGCAAGGATAGTGAGGCGTCATCTCTTGTACTTTGGACACGTTGTCAGGAAGAACCGGTCCTTAGAGGAGGACATAATTCTTGGTAAAGTACAGGGTCAGCAAAAAAGAAGACCCTCAGCGAGATGGATTGCCAACATGACAGCAACCATGAACTCAAACATAACAACAGTATGAGGATGGTACAAGACTGAACAGGGCAGTGTTTCTTTCTGTTGGTCACTAGGTTACTATAAGTCATCACTGACTTGAGCAGGTCTCTCAATTTCTGCAAGTTTCAGTCCCTTCTCCTTTAATGTTTTCATCCTGGTGACGAAGATAGTAAGGAGATAAAGGTATACCAAATTGTAATGTGAAAGTTCTTTTCAGTTAAGTAAGGCAGAGGAAGGGAGAGAGGGGAACCAGGAGTGGAATGAAGTAGGGATTGTAATTTTAAGTAAGGTCTCAAAGAAAAGTGCAATGAGACAGCAGTGCTTGTACATAGAATAAAAGGAGTGCAGAAACAAGTCATGCAGATACCTGGGGGGAAATTATTTCAGTTACTAGGAGAATGGCACAGTGCCTTTGATGAAAACAGTTTGTCAATTTCTAGGAATAACTAGAAATTCAAGGTAAATAAAGTAGAGGAGGATTTGTAAGAAATGTACAGAAAATATTAAGCCTTGATGACCATATAAACAATGCGCCTTTCACTCTTAGAAACACTGGAAGACATTAGCTTGTAAGAATTTTAGAGGTGAAGGACATAACGTGATCTTTTTTTAATCATCAATCACATCAGCTGATTGTAAGGGATACAAGGAAGAATCAGAGAACTAATAATTAGGAGGTTATTATGTTAATTCAGGTGAGTGATAGTGATGCTTTGATGAGAGACGCTCAACAGATTAGCTAGCCAAAACTAAAGGAAAACTAGATAGAATCCAGAGAAGATAGACATTTTATAATGGTCTGTGTGATACAAGTACATGTTGGGAAAGGATGTAACAGAAATAAGGAAAATAAAGTGAGGGCTGTGGGTTTATGCACTAGATTGCAAGGTCGGTTTGAACCGCTAGGCCAGAGATTCAAGCTCACCAGTCACTCCTTGGAAACCCTATACAGGGTCATTATGAGTTGGAACTGACTCAATGGCACTTAACAAAAAGAACAACAACAAACATATTATATAGGAGACATCATGATAATTGCACATAGATAAAGTGAGAAGCGAGAACAGAAAGCAGAATTCTAGAACCATGTTTTGCTCTAAAGGACATACAAAATAGATTTTAAAAAAACTTTAGCAACTACCACTTCAGAAACATACCTGCTTTAATTAAAATCAACGGACACAGTTACTCCAAAGATAACCCATCTGTCAGTGTGGCATGACTCTATCAATTTCATACCAGGCCATGATTCCAATTAAAAACAGTTTTGAAAATTATTCTGAGATGATTGAAAATGTTCACAAAACAGTAGCAAAGGATGATTTCTCTTGGATATTTCCAGAGTGAGCTTTGAAAAAACTGTTGAATGCTGTGAAAATATTCTGAGCCACGTTTTGTTCTGTTTCTGAACAGTTTAAACCCCTCAGGTCTTTTAGGAATTGCTAACAAGCTCTTAGCTGTCTCCATGGCACAAAATCATTTTTAGAAAGACCAATTTGTCACGTATCAAGGCAATATGATATACACAAACATCTCTATTTTGTGTTTCTTGTCTAATTTGTCTCAGGATGGCTGTGAACTATTGAATATTTCTGGCTTTGATCAGGTAAATATAGGAAAGATGTGAATCTACCTATTTCCAAAACAGAGTGCATGTTGTCTCTTTAGTTTCAAGCTGTTTTATGTTCCTATGGAGGAATATTCTAGCAAAAGTTTAAAAGTACATATAACCATGTATATTGTAAAAACATTACAGTTATTTGTACTCTTTTTCAAGATTTAAAACAAGAGGGTGATTTGGTATTTGGATGTTGGAAGCTATGCCATCAGTATTTCCAATACCAGCAGGGCCAGTCATGGTGGACAGGTTTCATTGGCACTCCCAGACTAAGAACAGACTAGGAAGAACAGCTGACAGACAATTCTGAGGTATTAACTCCAGGTTGGAAGGTACTCAAAATATGATTGTGGAAGAGCTTATTCCTGAAGGACAGTTGGCCTTTAAAAAGTGGATGGCTCAAAATTGTAGGGCTTACATTTGATGATGGGACATGAACCAAAATGAGAAGATAAAACTGCAAACATCCATTAATAATTAGAACATGGAGCATGTGAATTATGAATCTAGGAAGAAAAGGAAGTTGTCAAAAATCAAATGTGGCTCATGAAGTTTCAGATCCTAGTCATTAACAAGGTGAAGTGGACTGGTATTGGTCATTTTGAACCAGACAGTCAGCTAGTTTACTATGCTATGAATGAAAAATTAAAGAGAAATAACACTGCTTTCATCGTAAAACAGAACATTTCAAGATCTATCTTGAAATGCAATGAGGTTTGTGAAAGAATAACATCTACACATCTACAAAGAAGACTAGTTAATACAATGCTCATTCAAGCCTACTAATAAACCACCAAAACCAATCACGAAGAAATTGAAGAATTCTTCTCACTTCTGCAGTCAGAAATTGATCAAACATGAAAAAAAAATGCATTGATAATTACTGTTGATTGGAATGTGAAAGTTGGAAGCAAGGAGGAAAGATTCATAGTTGGAAAATAAGGCCTAAGTGATACAAATGATGCTGGAGAGCTCATGTTACATTTTTCCAGACCAATGACTTAAGCATTGCAAATACCTTTCAACAACATAAAAAACAATTATATACATGAACCTCATCAGCTGTAATACAAATAAATCAAATTGATTGTATCTGTGGGCAGGGACAATGGAGAAGCTCAATATCATCAGTTAAAACAAAGTGAGGGGTCAAATCAATTGCTCATATGAAGGTTCAAATTGAGGTTGAGAAAATTAAAACAAGCCCACAAGAGCTAAAATACAACCTTTAATATAATCCATCTAAATTTGGAGAACCTTTCAAGTAATGACTTAACAAATCAAACACTATTGTCTGAAGACCCAAGGAGTAATGGGATGGAATCAAGAACATAATATAGGAAGCAAGTAACAAAGTCATTCAAACAACAGGAAAAATAGAAAAGGCCAAAGTGGATGTGAGAAGAGATTCTGAAATTTGCTCTCCAGTGTACAGATGCTAAAGTAAATGAGTACCTAAAAGAGCTAAACAGAATATTCAAAAGGTCAGCTCTGGAAGAGAAAATAATTGAAACAACATGTTCAAACCTGAAGTTAGGAAAACAAAAGGGTAGAACATGCCCAGTGTTCTCATGCAGAAAGAAGAACTGGAGAAAAAAAATTCAAACATTGAGTTACAATTTTAAGGGATTCTATGGGCAAAATTGAAGAGGAATGGTGTTGCATTCATTGTCAAAAAGAACATACCCAGATCAGTCATGAGGTACAATGCTGTCTGTGAAAGGATAATATCCATGTGACTACAGGAAAGACCAGTTAATACCACTATTATTCAAATTTATGCACCAACCAGTAAAGCCAGTGACGATGAAATAAAAGAATTCTACCAACTTCTTCAGTCTGAAATTGATCAAAATTGTAATCGAGATGTATTGTTCATTACTGGTGATTGGAATGCAAAGGTTGGGAGCAAAGAGGAATGAGTAGTTGGAAAATATGGCCTTGGTGATAGAAATGATGCTGGAGAAGTCATGATAGAATTCTGCAAAATAAATGATTTGGTCATTTCAAATGCCTTCTTCATACACCATAAGCGATGAATATACACCTGGACCTCACCAGATGGAATACACAGAAATCAAATGACTACATCTGTGGAAAGAGACAATGGAAAATCTCCATATCATCAGCCAAAACAAGGCCAGGGGCAAACTGTGGATCAGGCCATTAATTACTCATATGCAAATTAAACTGAAACTGAAGAAAATGAAAACAAGTCCATGAGAGCCAAAATATGACCTTGAATATATCCCACCTGAATTTAGAGATCATCTGAAGAACAGATGCATTAAACACTAAAGACCAAAGACCAGAAGAGTTGTGAAATGACATCAAGAACATCATACAGAGTTCCATTGTGTTGCCGTGTCCCACCACCCCCGAGTGCAGTCAAGATGGGATTTATATTCTCAAAGTCTATGAATGAATACATGAAAAATCAGCAAGAGTTCATGCTTATGACCGCCGGACTTCAGCTGGAAAGGCATCTAGTAAAGCAGAATGAAATGAGAGAAAGACAAATGGCCATACAAGTGGCTTGGTCTCGAGAATTCATCAAATATTTTGAAACCTTTTTGGCATTGCAGCTATCTCTTTAACAGCTAGCCAGGATCCATCTGACATCAGCTATGATATCTGCCATTCTACATCCTCTTCTGGATCCGACTTGAATTACTGGCAGCTCCTTATCAATAGGAATAAAAAGGAAGAAGCCAGCCTTCCTCACCCCTATTGTTCCATTAGACTTTGTCCTCACCTACCAGTATGACCTGGGCTATGGAACCCTTCTACAAAGAATGAAAGGGGAAGCCAAGAGCATACTGTACACTGAGAAGAGTATGCTGTAGCTTCCAAGAGGAATGATCACTTTTGAAAGCCTTGAAAAATCCCGAAGGGAACAGATTTGATTCTTCATCAACAAATGAAATCATGTCTGCCCACTGAACTGAAAAGCACAGAGTTGCTGACATGAATCATGGTTTCTACAGTTTTCTGAATGCATGGGATTTTGATGTAATGGATTTTGTTGTAAAATATTAAAACACAGAATGAGTTTTGTTAAACTATTTTAAATTAAAAATTTTAACATTTAATACTAAATCATGGAAATACTCTAACTCTCTTTGAGATTTTCTATGTATTGTGTTTGTATTGCCA
>NW_006408550.1:15755584-15756394 GCF_000296735.1 Chrysochloris asiatica
CAAATCTGTTGCACAAGACCTTTTTAAAGTGTTGAAGAGCAAAGATGTCAGCTTGAGAACTAAGGTGCGCCTGACCCAAGCCATGGTATTCATATGCATATGAGGTATTTTCAATAACCTCATATGCATGTGAAAGCTGGACAGTGTATAAGGGAGAACATAGAAGAATTGATGCCTTTGACTTATGTTGTTGGAGGGGAATATAGAAAGTGCCATGGGCTGCCAAAAGAACAGATTTGTGTTGGAAGAAGAACAGCCAGAGTCATCCTTGGAAGCCAGGATAATCAGACTTAATCTCTCATACTTCGGACATATTTTCAGGAGGGACCAGTCGTTGGAGAAGGAGATCAAGTTTGGGAAGGTGGAGGATCAGAGAAAATGAGGAAGATGCCCATTGAGATGGATCCGCAAAATTGTAACATCAATCAGTGGGCTCAAGCCTTGCAACAATTGTGAGGTTGGTCCAGGACCATGCAGTATTTTGTTCTGTTGTACATAGGGTTGCTATAAGTCACTACCGACTCAATGGTACCTAACAACAACAACAACAATGGGCAAAATATTTAACTATTCAGGAAATATGGAAAGTAGATGGAATGAATACAGCTACTGACCTAAAAGAATTAGTTGACATGCTGTTATTTCAGAAGGTAACATAAGATGAAGAATAGATGGTATTGTAAATCCAACTTGCACTGAAGGCATTACCTAAAACAAGCCTCCAAGAATTGATGAGATGCCAATTGAAATTTCAACAACCTAACACACTACTGAAAGCAGTTACTATTCTATGCCATGAAATATGGAAGA
>NW_006408550.1:15756494-15758765 GCF_000296735.1 Chrysochloris asiatica
TATGCCATGAAATATGGAAGACAGAACCTGGCAAAAAAAAAAAAAAAAGACTGGGAAGGATCCATATTTGTTTGTACACAATGCAAGAAGAGGCACCTCAAGGGAATACAGAATTTATATTATCAGAAAAAGAGTCATTTCGTGTGAATTCCAAACACCAGTATTAAAGTGACTTGTTACGTAATTCACTGCACCACAGGCTCAAACATAGCAACAATAATGAGTTTGGTGCAGGACTGGGCACTATTATGACTCATGAGTTGGCCTGACTAGACAGTACCTACATATAGTGTAATTATATGTAAACTATTCCTTCTACCACTTTGTCTCTCTTTTTCTCATTCTTTCTTTTAGTATCACCTTCTTACACTTTGCATTTCTTTCACTATGAAATTTGTGTGACAATGAAAATACAAAGAAACAAACAGCTGTTCTTTAAACATTATTATTAATGAAACTATTTAATTTAAAAAATAGACAAAGAAAATTTCATAGCCTAAGCCCTTTGGCCAATGAGAAAGAAAAGAAAAAAAATGGATTAATAAAATTTCTAGCCCTAAAGAGATAGAAAAAAGGAAGCATAAGACAAAAGAAAGAATAAAAAAGGAAGAATAAACATAGTCATATATCAATGATCGAAAACTGTAGGCATCATAATAATATTAAATTATCTTTTCTTATAAAAATTTGCTCCCAAAAGATAAACTAGCTAACTAAATCAGGAAGAAAAAAATAAAACACCATAAATAAATAAAGCTAAGTAATAAATGAATAATTGAAGTGAATAATTAAAAGGAGGAAAGGACAAAGCAGAAACAACCATTACATCAAAATACTTTTAAATATATATAACCTCTTTCTCTTACACATTCAAGATGACATGGATAATTTCCTAAAGATCTGTGATTTATCCAAATTGACCCTATTAAACATTAAAAGTTTAATCAGACTAATTCCCATAGAAGAAATAGAAAATTTACCAAAAATTGCCAAAACAAATGGCCAGACCCAGCTGAGGGAAACTCTCTCAGGATTTCAAATGCCATCTATATGCATTTATCCTTTCCAACATCCAACAAGAAAATTTTAAATGTGTGTGCTAAATATCTTTTATGGACACACAATTTATGTACATAAATATCAGGAATAAGACACTAGTGTCTGTTACAAAATCATTTTAGTATATTTCAAATTTTCTAACAAGCACAACAGTGTCCTGGTGTGGTGTAGTGGGCTAATATATCAGACTCTAAAGTTGTTTGAACTGCAAGGTAGGTAGGTGGTTCAAGCTCACTGCCTGTTCCTTGGAAACCTTCTACAGGGTCGATCTAGGTCAGAATCGATTCAAACACACTTAACAACAACAACAACAACAAGCACAACAAAACCCAGAAAATTGAACAAAAGAGAAAAGACTTCATAAGAGAAGACAAAATTGATATGACTAGATAATGTTTGATTGCAGGTTACATCTTCTGATATCCCACGGGTCTCTGCATCCTCAGTGGTCCTGTAGCTTTTCTTGGGATACTAAGATAGTTTATGGCAGTTGTGGTGTGGGATGACAGTATGAGTTACCTCACTTGGTGACTTCAGCCTTATAATACCACTGATGAGGTCCAGGGTAAGCCTGTGTCTAAAAGCTGGAATATTCATTTATTTTAGACAAAAGCATTCCAGGACATTGTTTCAACACTTAAAAACAAAACAAACCTACTGGTATTAGTTGATTCTGACTCATAGTGGCACTGTATAGGGTTTCCTAGCCTATAAATCTTTACAGAAGCAGAAAACACATATTATTTCCTTGGAACTGCAGGTGGGTTTGAACCTCGACACTGATTTGTACAGTATTTATTCTACAGCACCACCAAGCTTCCTAAATTTAAAGCTGTCTAGTAAAACATATTTAAAATGATTTAGATAATTAACAATGCAACTTTTACCTCAGTTTTCTTTGTGTTTCAATGACTAATAACTGTTAGTGGTTTTGATCAACACTTCTATGGTTATGTTTAAGATTTCACTATTGAGGAAATCTGGATTCTACTTTTTTAAAATTTAAAGTAAGTTTAATTGGCTTCAAAAGATATTTCTCCTTAAAAATATAAAGAGAAAACTAAATTCTATCACTTTAGTTTCATTTTGATTTTGGCATATTGAAATTTAACTGTTAACATTTTTAACATAGTGCTTAAAGACTCATTTGTTTGTAAGTGTTGTTGAGTTGTTTACGACTCATAGTGACTCTGTATAGTGTTTCCAAGGAGT
>NW_006408550.1:15760215-15761915 GCF_000296735.1 Chrysochloris asiatica
AGCTCCCTCCCTGAGTCCAGAGTCCCCAGATGCTCCATATCTCCATGTCATCCTTTCTGCATCCATCTCTGGTGTCACTGCTTGTCTGGATAGGGTCCCACACTCTGCTCTTCTCCCTTGATGGTCCCATGGTCCTCTGCACCTGCACTGCAAAATCAACCACTCTCCTCTTTTAGCTACAAAATGTCTACCTTTACATTTGCAACTCTCACAGTCAGTCCTGATAGCAATTATCCACTATTGAACCACAAGAGTCTTGTCCCCAACTCCTTTCACCAGCCCAGTCCAAACAGGTTGGAAGCCACTCAGTGCAGATTCTACCTTCTCCTGCACCCTGTAGAACTAGGTTCCATCTTGAAACCAGTCATTTCTTGCCTTTGAACCCCCCACCCCCCATTGTGTTGACACAAGTTGACACAAATGGGCAACTTAGACATTGGATACCCAAAATGGGGGGTGGGGGTGGCTGTAAAACTTTGTTCCCTCGTTTGAGCTACTGCATCCATAAGTATAGGTCAAGCTCATCAAATTGTAGCAGATTATTCTTCTTTTCCTCTTCTTTCTAAATTTAGTCTAGTTCTGATCATCCAGCCATTGAAGCCAGGTCAAGTGGATACTATTTGCAAGTATGGATGTTCTTGTTCATCTCTCCTCACTTCATATTAGCTGGACTCTTCACTCTCCACTCTAGTCATTTGTGGCCATGTTCTTGTCTCTGGGCCCAGGAGTCTCCAGGTATTGCCATACTGCTGGCCACCAGGTCTCAACCCAGGTTGACAGGAGTCTATTGAATGTGGTTGGACTTAGCTCACAATTTCATTGCTGTTTTTTCCCCACTTCCCCTTATTGGTAGACCAACATGATCACCAGCATAACCACATGCCTGCTTGTGCATGCCCCTTGAGTCTCAGTCTTGGAATGGGGTTTGCCCTGAGGGGACCCAACCACTTGTCTTGAAGGCTCCCAGGCAAACAACTTGCTTGTTCTTGTAGTAGTCAATCAGGCTGCCATTGTTTTTTGTTATTGTTGTTGTTGCTGCTGCTCTTTCTTTCAAAAAGTTTCTTCTGTTCTTCTAGCTGTTCCAGGCTGGTCTGCTTGTCATTTCAATTGGAAATTTCCCACCTCAGAAGATTCTGGATGGGGATCAGGATTCCACCTATGGTCTTATGTAATGCGAAGGCTCTGCAGGAAGCCTCTTTCACTGGGCAAGTTGTAACCCCATTTTAGGTAATCAATAAGTTATAGGCTGAAGACGGATTCACAAGCTTGCTATGGTGATGTTTCGGGCTATTCCTTTCTCTCTACCTCAAGTGTCTATTTTATAATAACAGACAAGGGAAACCAAGATTCAAAAGACAGCAAAGCATCTTAACATTATTTCCCCTCTTTTACCCATTCAAACCATGCCTCAATCCCTGTATCCCAGAGCCCTTTTGTTCCAAGGTTGTACATACATCATTATTTACCTCTGTCTCACTTAGCCCAAGCAAACCTGCTTAAATGTTCTCCCATCTTCCATTCCCCTCCCCCTTCTTGTGTATTGTCCCACCCCAGACCCAAACTATCCTGTGTCTATCCCCTACCCTGTGCTCCATCTACCCCGCCCTCCCCTAATACCCACTACATACACCCTGGTAACCAGCAAAGAATACCCCCCCTTTTAGTGTGGGTAATTTTTCTTAAGATTTTACAATAATGGT
>NW_006408550.1:15762229-15770751 GCF_000296735.1 Chrysochloris asiatica
TTCTAAGGAAACGCCATATTGTTTTCCAGAGAGGTTGGACCATTTTGCATTCCCACCAACAATGTAGGAGGGTCTCAGTCTCTCCACATCCTCACCAGCATTTATTATCCTCTATTTTTTTTTATCTCTGTTATTCCTCATGTGAGATGATATTTCATTGTTGCTTTGATTTGCATCTCTCTAATGACTAGTGATCATGAACATGTCTTCATATGTTTGTTGTCTGCCTGGATCTCCTCCATGGTGTAGTGTGTGTTCATGTCCTGTGTCCATTTTTTAAATTGGGTTATTTGTCTATTTCTTGTAGAGGTGTGATAGTTTTCTACATCTTTTAAAAATTAGTCCTTTGTCTGATGCATCATTGCAAATTTTTTTGTTTTCCATTTTGTGGGCTCCCTTTTTACTCTTTTGGTGCAGTCTTTTGATTCACATAAGTTTTTAATTATTAATATGCCCCAATCATCTATTTTGTCTACTTTTGTTTGTATAATTTTCAAAATATTTGGTAGTCTAAGCATTTTTAAGGGGAGTTCTGCTGTTACGCTGTAGGATAAGAAAGGCACTGCTAACCACAAAGTCAGTCAGCAGTTCAAGCCATTCCTTGGAAACCCCACACAGAGTCTTTAAGAGTAAGAACTGATGTGATGGCACTTAACAACAACAGCAACAACAATACAGTCAGATTACAGTGAAATGATATAAAATATAAAACTGTACTCAGTTACACACCTCCAGTTTTTCCAGTCAAACTCTGGCGGTGCAGTGGGTTATGAGCTCTGCCGAAAACTTCAGGTCAGCAGTTAGAATCCACCATCAGCTCCATGAAACAAAGATGAGGCTTTTTGTTCCTATTAAAATTTACAGCCTCAGACACCCAATACAGGGATGCTAGGGGTCAGAACTGACTTGCTGACATGCTACCACCACCACCACTACTGTCAGAATTATTTCCCAAGATTGTAAACTGCTTTGAAATACATATAAGACCTCCTTGTCAGATCCTAAGTAATCTCTCCTATCTCAGTGAATACAAATCTCTTACTCTATTGAACTATGGGTTCTGATACTCTAGAATTCCCTTCATTCTCTAGTAAACATCTCATCTCTGTATTTTACAGATCCTTATTCTTAGACTGTTCTTTTATATTTATATTTGATTTCTAATGCTCTTTTAATAAATTGCTATAGACTTGGTGGTTTCCAACAATTTATTCTTTTAAACACCAGGAGGTCAGAAGTCTAAAATGGGTTACTAGGGCTTCAATTCTTTTGGAGGCTCTAAAAGAAAATCCATTTATTTTCTTTTTGCCTTTTTTGAATTCTAGAAGTTGCTGCTATCCCTTGGCCTGTGACCTCACACCACACTGACCTCATTTATCATATCTCCTTCTGTAATACTAATCCTTTGCCTCCCTCTCAAATGAATAGAAGCCTTGGACTTACATTGGTTCCATCTGTTCTTCATCAACTTTACTTCTAGTCCAAAAGTATCTTAAATGACAAACATGTCCCATTTCCATTAGTTTTTCTTCCAATGTAGAAGCTGTACCTCCATGCCAATTGTCATCTGGCTTCTAACTCATGTTAGCAGTTGAATTGTGACAATCATACTGTATTATACCAATATTTATTTCCTTGTTTGGATCACTGTGTGCTGTTTTTGTTGTTTTAATTCTGACTCACAGCAACCGTGTATAGGGCTTTCTACGCTAAAGATCTTTGTGAGAGCAAAAGCCCTCACTTTTATCACCAGGGGTGAATGGCGGGTTCAAACTGTCAAGCCTGTTTCTCAGACTGGTGCTTATCCTAAAGATTCATCGTGATCCTCATGCCCTAGTTATATAAGATGTTCTCATTAGAGAGATCTGTGTAAAGGGTACACAGACTTCTTTACTATCTCAGCAACTTGTATGTGGGTCAAATAATTTCAAAGTATATAGTTTAAAGTGCAATATGTAGAGCAAAATAATTTAAAAACAAACAGTAGTAAAATGGCACACCTACATTTGATTCTGAAGCAAAGGTTATTCTGTTTGTGCTAATGTCCCTGTCAACTTCATTAATTGCCTTTACTGTTTGCTACCTCACATCCTGGTGTGGCACTTTAGGATCAGCACTGGACCGCAAACCACAAGGTCAGCAATTCAAACCCACCAGCTGCTCCTTGGAAACTATTTACATGCTCACTATGAGTTGCAACAGACTCAATAGCACTTAACAACAACAACAACCTCACCCCAAGATAATAATCTTAGATGAAATTATTTTGTTACAGAAAGTGAAGTGTTACAGGTTTCTCAGTGAGTATATTACTCTTGTTAACTTACTACATAATCTTGTTTTCTTAATGGAGTCAATGTAAACCAAGTTACCCCTGCCTTCTAACAACACCCCAAAGGAAAACACTTTGAAGATATCCCCAATGGTGGTCATAATCTGAACCTTTCATGGTGAAGCTGTTAGTATAACTGACCAAATCAGGACTGACTCTCAGAGTTTAGGAGCAAACAAGAAAGTGAGAAAATTAGTGGAATGATAGCTGAAAGAATCAGTAGCAGGGAAGAATCTGAAAAGATATACCATGCTCAAGAAAATATTGATCGAATCTGATCGAATGTTAAAGTTGAGGGCAAACTATCAACAAATGTTCTCCTCCTCATCTTCCTCTAGAGATCCACAATTTCCTAATTGTTTTTTTCTCCTTCAGTTTCTTGGAGGTGTGGGGGAGAACCAGTCATAATTGATTTCCAGACTTTTTCCTTTATGTCTTTCAAATGTTGGTATTTTTCTCTTTTATTTTCTCTTCGGATTTTGAGTAGTCAATGATGACCTCAAAATATAGTACTATTTCATACTGACTCTTATGGCTAACAAATTTTATGAACTACTGTAAAATCCTATGGGCAACTAAAACGAACATGTCAAAAGGGAAATAGCTCACTATAATTTTCCCATTCAAGTCACATCTGCGCTCCTCTTAAATCTTGGTGCCTAATAGTTTTCCAAACTGATACTGGAGTTATCTTCAGTTTTTCTCTCAAAATACCCCAAGATCCAAAACAAATGTAAATTATTCTGAATTCTACCCATTTTATTTTCCAATTTCTCCTCCAATGTCTTAGTCTAATGAAGGCAGATACTCATTATCAGTCTCAAGAGGTCCCATATTGATGTTTCCCAATCAATCTGGCACAGGATGTCCTTTATAAACATAAAATTTCCCTGTTAAAAATTAATCTACTCTGCATTAAGTTTAAAGGACTGGTTAGTGCTATACAAGTTTCATTCTTGTATGCCTACCACAGATGACTACAGTTTATTTCTTTCCATTCAAAATCTAAAATTGTATCACCCTTCTGACTGAATATCTGTTCATATTTTCATATCATCAAACACATTGCCATATCAACCTGGGATTCCTCTCTTCTGGAATTTGTCTGAAAATAACTTCACATATGAGACAAATAAAAGCAACAATCTAAAAACAACGTCTCCAGGAGGATTTTCCTGACATCTCCTCATCTCGATTTTCAACAACTATATGATCATTCTGTAGTGCCTTTTTTGTTGTTGTTAATTGCCATCAAGTCAATTCCAACCCATCATGACCCTGTATAGGGTTTCCGAGGAGCAGATGATGAGCTTGAAGCACTAACCTTGTGGATTAAACCAACTTTGCAGTCCAGTGCATTAACCCACAGTACCCCACCAGGATTTCCTAGTGCCTTTAGTAAACCTTTATCAAAGCACTCACCCGTACTAGACAGAAAACTATTTAATGTCAGGGATTATGTTCTGTCTCAGTTAAAAAAGACTCAATTCCAACATTTAGATACAGAGCTTTCATATGATTGGTAAAATTAACAAATAGTTAATAAAATGAAGAGCTGCTTAGTAATAATTTTCCAGAAAATACAATATAATGCAAAATGTTAGAATGTATGTAAGACAGAAAAGTCACACAAAAAACTTAAAAGATATATGTAAATGCAAGACTCCATTGTGTATGCATAGGGATATAACCTATTCATGTCTATTCACTTTGATATTTTAAAGGTGCCATTATACATTTGTGTATCCATAAATATATGACCTAGATTTTAAGTTTTGTTAATGGCTTTTCAATTTTATTTCCCTTAATTCCAAGTTCCAAATAAAAAATTTAGAGATTTAAACAATTATACATAATTTTTAAATGAATTACTATCAAGCATTTATTTAAAATGCATGCTGTGGCAAAACTAAATATCCATTTGCAGAAAAATGAAACAGGATCTATAATTCTTACCCTATACAAACACAAACATAAGATGCATCAAAGACCTAAATTTAAAACTTAAAACTTTAAAGATCATTAAAGAAAAAACAGGAGCCAATTTAGCTGCCCCAATACATGATAAATACACTACCTGAAGGATCTGAAAATGCATAAACAGGAGAAGACAAACTAGTCTTCTTGTTAAGTGTCATTGAGCATATAGCCACCCAGTTTCGGACTATGTTGTTGTCAAGTGCAGTAGAGTCAGTTCTGCTCATAGCAACCCTGTATAGGATTTCTAAGGATTGGCTGGTGAACTTGAACCACTGACCATGTGGGTCAAACAGACCTTGCAGTCCAGCACATTAACTCACAGTGCCACACCAGGAATCCACAGATCTAGAATGTGCTAATATCTGTTGTTTGGACAATGGTTCTTACATAATCTATATTTCAATGAGAAAAAAAAAACAAAATAAAACTAAATACTATGAAATAGAAACAGAGTGAAAGAAGCTGTTCTACAAGTGCAAATCTTTGTACTCAATCTACCTCAGATAAGAAATTATTATTTCTAAGGCTCATTTCAAAAAAAAAAATTATAAGCAGTCTAGTGGAAGCTCAGTAAACTCCAGTAAAGGCTTATAAATGCTCTACAAAAAGAAAACTACAGGAGGCAGGGCTTGAAGGTGGATAGGGAAGAGGAACAGTGAAGCTAGTCAGCAATGTCACAGAACACCAGGTGAAGAGGACTCAGGACAGAGCTCCAAAACTCTGAAACACATATCTAGGAATATTTACAAAGTTTGAAGGCTTATAGCTAGTGGAACTTGTAACAGGAGTAAGAACTCATGTATTTTTTAATCTGCAAATCTCAATGGCTTAGAGCTGACAACTTGGGCGAGACCAAACATCAAGACCAAGTGGGGGAATAGACCCACCATGGAATAATGCCATGGGAATCTCAGAGCAAAAGTAGATAATACACTGTCGGTTTTGTTTTGCTCTAATTTATTTATTTATTTATTTTACTTGTGGTATCTGTTCATTGACCCCACTGCATGTGGATGTACATTCTGGTGACTAGAGGGAGAGCCTGAGAGAGTGGACACCACTCACCCCCACTACTGGTGGATTCTTCTGCCATGCAGGTGCACAGATACTCTCAGCCCAAGAACTGGCACTGGACTGTTTTTAATAGCAAAATGGCCAGAACAAGGGGTATGGAGAGGGAAAGAGAATTTAAAAACAAAACAGGCCAAAAATTAAATTAAATCCTGAGGTACACCATAACAACCAATAATGGCATTGTAAAATTTATCAGGCAGCTTTGAAGGTAAAAAGTTGAAAGAGGACATTAAAGTTATACTCTTATTAGGTTACAGATTTTTTTACTTTTTATTTTCTCCCTACTCTTCCTTTTCTGTGATTATAAACTACAGTATCCAATCTAGGTTTTTGTTGTTGTTGTTCTTTGGTGTTTTTTGTTTTCTTTCTTTCTTTCTTTCTTGTTTTTATGCTGTTGCTCTTTTGCTGTTTTTATGCTCCTACTTTTACCTTTGGGACCCTTCCTCTCCCTATATTACACTAGAAGAGCCAGCAACTGCTGCCATATAGTCAAGCTGCAATCACACTCTATAAACACCAGAACCCAGGCAACAACCAATACCAATTGTCATACACCGAGGCAGACAACACCTGTGAAAATTACTCTGAGTCAAGCAATAAAAAGAGTGAAAAGGAAAACCAATATCCTGATCAAATTTACCTAGATGCAATCAAAAAACATAAAAACTACCTAAAGACATACTCAATTAACTATTAAGGCCACAGATAAACACTAAACATGTCCAAGAAGCAAAAGCAGATGACCATATCAACACATGTCCAGAAACAAGATAAAATGTCGGATACAAATGATCTAAGGTAGACTTGGACTATATTCTGGAAGGAAGGCAAGCCTTGGAAATGGCTAAGAAGGAATTCAGAAAAAATGATTATAAAAATTTTCAAAGCACTACAATGGAGTTGAGAAAAATAAGGAAGAAGTCATGAAAGTGCTACAGGAGCAATGAAATAAGATAGATAGAGCACTGGAAACAATTCAAAACCTACAGAAAGATGTTCAAACTATCAATAATCAAATATCAGAAATAGACAATTCACTGAAAGGGCAAAGGAGTAGATTAGAAAAGATGGAAGGCAGAATTAGTGAACTAGAAGACAAATCTCTCAATACCACTAAGAATGAAGAGCAAACAGAAAAAAAGGATAATAAAATCTGAAGAAGATCTAAGATTCATGTTGGACAGCATGAAGAGGAATAACTTAAGAATTATTGGCATTCCAGAACAAGAAGAATCACGCAAGTCCACAGGGGAAATAGTTGAAGAACTGCTGGAAGAAAATTTCTCTAACATCATGAAAAGTGAAAAGATAAATATTCAAGAAGCTCAATGAACCCCAGGAAGGATAGACCCCCAAAATAAATTCACTGAGACATATCATAATCAGGCTCTCCGAAATCAGAGCGAAGGAGACACTCCTGAAAGCAGCTACAGAAAAGGGAAGTGTTACATACAAAGGCAAGCAAGACAGATTAAGCTCGGATATCTCAGAAGAAGTCATCCAGGCAAGAAGACATATATAAAACACTGAAAGAAAACAAAACAAAACAAAAAAACTATCAACCAAAAATCCTTCATCCAGCTAAGCTAGCAATCAAACACAATGGTGTAATCAAAAAATTCCGGGATAAACAGAAAATAAGGGATTTTGCCAAAGTCAACCCTGAAGTACAAATCATCGTAAAGGGATTTCTGTGGACTGAGAACCAACAAAAACAGACAACAAGCAGACATTGACGTACGTGGCTGCAAATCCCAGAACTAAATCAACAGATGGAAGAGTTGGGAACAGAACAAAACAATAAGAACTCAGAGAATCTGTGAGGTCAGTGTATGATCAAAACAAGTACAATGTAAAAGAAGGTAAACACACAGGGACAGAGATCCAGAGGTTGAGAGGATCAAATAGATTATAAGATAAAATATACTGCACTAAATGGAGGGAAAAGTTAACGGAATATAAGGTAGCCTCAATGAAAATTAACACTACACAACATACCAAGGAAATGAAAATGCAAGAAGAACACAGAAATATTAAAACTATGAGGAAACTCACAAGAAAGAACAAAAAAAAGCATGAACTCAGCAAAGGAAGACACACAGAACAAGGAAAGCAGCAACAACAACAGAAAACAACAAAAAAACAAGCATAATGGCAGCAATTAATCCATATCTAGCAATAATTACTCTGAATGTAAATGGATTAAATGTACCAGTTAAGAGACGGAGGATGGCAGAATGGCTAAGAAAACAAGATCCTTCAATATGCTGTCTGCAAGAGACATATCTCATACACAGAGACAAAATCAGTTTAAAAGTCAAAAGATGGAAAAAAATACACCAAGCTAATTGAAATAAAAAATGAACAGGAGTGGCAGTACTAATCTCTGATAAACTAAACTTTAAGACAAAAACCAGCATAATAGATAAAGATGGACATTATCTCATGATTAAAGAGACAATTGAAGAAGATGAAATAACCATAATAAATACCTATGTTCCCAATGAAAGAACTCCAAAATATATAAAGTAAACTCTAATAGATTTGAAGAAAGAAATTAAGGAATCTATAATAATTATGGGTGTTTATAATATACCACTTTCAAAAATAGATAGAACAACCAGAAATAAACTTGACAAAGACACAGAAGAATTAAACAACACAATCAGCTAACTGGACTTCACAGATGTGTACAGAGCATTCAACCCCACAGCAGTACAATACTCATTCTTTTCCAGTGCACATAGAACATTCTCCAGAATAGACCATGTATTATGTCACAAAACAAATCTCCATAATTTAACAAATATCAAAATACTGCAAAGCATCTTCTCATACTATAATGCTATCAAATTAGAAATGAATAATATGAAGACCAAGGAAATAAAGTCAAATACATGGAAACTGAAAAACAGTCTGCTGAAAAGTGACTGGGTACTAGAAGTAATTAAATGTGAACTCAAAAAATTCCTAAAAAAATTGAGGATGAAAACACAACATACTAAAATCTTTGGGACACGGCAAAAGTGGTGCTGAGAGGACAATTTATTGCAATAAATGCACATATCCAAAAAGAAGAAAGAACCAAAATTAACACATTAACACAGCATCTACAACAATTAGAAACAGACCAACA
>NW_006408550.1:15771406-15772853 GCF_000296735.1 Chrysochloris asiatica
CACATCATGATAAAGTGGGATTCATATCAGGGTTGCAAGGATGGTTCAACATTAGAAATACGATCAACATAATCCACCATATAAATAAGAAAATGGAGAAGACCATGTGATCATATCGATTGATGCAGAAAAGGCATTTGACAAAATCCAACATCCATTCCTGATAAAAACACTCAACAAAGTAGGAAGTGAAGGGAAAAACCTCAAGATAATTAAGAGCATATATACAAAACGAACAGCCTACATTACTCTCAATGGAGAGAAACTGAAAGCCTTCAATCTACAAACAAGAACCAGCCAAGGATGCCCTTTGTCACCATTCCTATTCAATATAGTACTAGAAGTCTTAGCCAGAGCTATAAGGCAAGACAGGGAAATTAAAGGCATCCAAATTGGCAAAGAGGGAATAAAACTCTCACAATTTGCATACAATATGATCCTATGTGTAGAAAACCCCAGCGACTCAGTGAAAAATCTACTAGACCTCATTGGAAGATTCAGCAAAGTGGCAGGATATAAGATCAACATACAAAAATCAGTTGGATTCCTCTATACCAAAAATGACAGCGCTCGAAAGGACATTCTGAAAGAAATACCATTCACAGTAGCCCCCCAAGGGATGAAATATCTAGTAACAAATGTACCCAAAAAACAAAGGACCTGTACAAAGAAAACTACAAAATGCTACTACAATAAACCAAAAGAGACCGACAAAAATGGAAGAACGTACCATGCTCCTGGATAGGAAAACTTAACATTATGAAAATGTCAATACTGCCCAAAGTGATTTATACATACAATGCAATCCAAATGCAGATTCCAACGACATTCTTCAAAGAGATGGAAAAACAATTACAAACTTTATATGGAAAGGAAAGAGACCCAAGATAAGTAAAGCACTGCTAAAGAAGAAGAATGAGGTTGGAAACCTCTCACTCCCCAACTTCAAAATTTGTTTCATAGCTACAGTGGACAAAAGAGACTGGTACTGGTACAATGAAAGATACATTGATCAATGGAACAGACTTGAGAATCCAGAAATAAACCCATCCACATACAGCCAACTGATTTTTGACAAAGTGCCTAGATATTTCTCATGGGGAAAGGATCTTCTCTTCAACAGAAAGTGCTGGAAGAACTGGGAAGTGATATGGAAAAGATTGAAACAAGACGTTTACCTCAAACCTTATACAAAAACCAACTCAGCATGGATTAAAGACCTAAATGTGAATCACAGAATTATGAGGCCATCAATGAAAAAATAGGGACAAATGTGAGGGCACTAATTTTGGGGATGCACAAACTACCAAACATTTTGAAAACTACACAAACAAAAGTGAACAAAATAGATGATTGAGACATAGTAAAAATTAAAACTTATGTGCATTAAAAGACTTCACCAGAAGAGTAAAAAGGGAGCCCACAAAATGGGAAAAATCTTTTGCAA
>NW_006408550.1:15774983-15783396 GCF_000296735.1 Chrysochloris asiatica
ATAGGTGTCTTGTGGTACAATAGTGAATAATTGTTATCAGGACTGACTGTGAGGGCTGGAAATGTAAAGGTGGACGTTTTGTAGCAAAAGTGGGGGAGTGATTGACTACGGAGACCACGAGTCCCTGGAACCATCGATGGAGAAGAGTGGAGAAAGGGACCCTACCCAGAGAAGCAGTGATGCCAGAGATGGAGGCAGAGACGATGACACAGAGAGATGGAGCGGCTGGGGACGCTAGACCCAGAGGCGGAGAGACCGGGGGGGCAGGCTTGCAGGGTATACCATTTGGTTGGTTGATGATACATGGAGGGGACTGTAACCATGGCAATGAAATGAAATGATGTATGATAGGATGAATGTAAAGCTAATGTTCTCCCATATAAACTATCACATAATTCACAATAAAACATAAAAAAAAAAAGAAAAGAAAACTATAGCAGACACATATGGCCAATTATTGTAAGCTAGAAAATTATAAAAATAAAATGTTTTCAGTGTGGAATCTTAAAGCCATCAGGAATTTATTTTTTATAATTATTTTATTTATCAAGTATTGCACCTCATATCAGCTATTATTCAATTAAATAAATATGACTGAAATCTGTTCTTATTTTTTAGTCCATTTATATTTGATTCTTGAGGAGCCTTGGTGACACAATTGTTAAGTACTGATTACTAACAAAAATGTCAGCAGTTCAAATACCCAGCTGCTCTTTAAGAGAATATATCTGGGAAACTGTTCCTAAAAATATTACAGCCCAGGAAACATTACAAGAAGTTCCATTCTGTTATACAGAGGCCCAAATGTGTTGAAATTGTGAAATTCAATGGCACACAACAATAATAGTTTGTTCTTTAATGCTTCACTGGGAAAAGAGGGCCAACTAAGTCACTTTGCTTTGTTATATATCTATCCCATACATTTCCTCTTTCTTTGCTCAAACTAGGCTATTGCTAAGGTATTGCTCTTAAGGGAGAGTATCTGCCTGTAATTGCTGCTCTGTATATCACCATTACTTAGTTTGGACACAGATAGTACATCGGAAAGAGGTGAAGGCCCTTTCAGTGTTGCGGATGGAGATGCAGGGAGGGCACTGAGAAGGAGACAAATATCTTGTCAAAGTATCATTGGAAATATTTCTCATTTCCATGAAAACTTGTCTTCTGAACTTAGATGCTTTAAACAAAATAGATAACAGAGAAGAGATAAGAAAAGTTACAACCCTTATTAAAAATGAAGCAAGCACTTATAAGCACTGCAAATGAATAAACTTGAAAAATAATTATTTACGTACATTCTTTTCTCTCTTCATTTTGAATAAAATTAATTGGCTACATTACATCCTGAAGATATTTTGGATAAATAAAAGTTGGAGATTTAAGGTTTAATTGCAAATATACTGAGATATATACAAGAGGTTTTAAAGGTTCATGGAAAAATTAATTTATTTTTAATTCCATGTTTTGCACAAACTTTTTGAAGCCCCCTCACATGTTTATTTTACAAAATAAAGCATTCATTTATTTGAACTGATCAACCGTGTTGATTTTTGTCACTTGACTCTTCAGTTGCACCTTTATGAAATAGCTGTGAAAGTGATCAATGGTGGTGCCTTTTGGATAAAACATACATAACAAGGCCAAAATACAGACTTATGGTGGTAACATGTTTTATAAGAAATTTGGAGATGACCACTTACCGATTGAAATGGTGTTAAAAAATATGCATCATTGTATAATTATATGCAATATAATAGGTATAGGATGAAAGTTAATTAGTTCAGTCATGAGGTTTTTTACTCTCTTTACATTGAAGTACAATCTGTACTGAAAGCTATAACCTGTGATCTTCATCGGTAAGTATTTTAAGTCTTTGTTGTTCCCAGCAAGTGAGATTGTATCATCTGCGTATAGTTGTTGTTAATGAGTCTTCCTCCAATCCTGATGCCATATTCTTCTTAATATAATACATTTTTTTCTGTTTATTTTCTCAACATACAGATTGAATAAGTATGATGAAAGGATACAATCTTGACACACATCTTTCCTGATTTTAAACCATTTAGTGCCCACTTTTTGGAGTCCTAGAGTGGCGCAGCAGGACAATGTACTGTAACACAAGATTGGTTAGATCCCCAAGACTGGCAGTCAAAATACACCAGTCACTCCTCAGAAACTATAGACAGTCACTATGAGTCAGATCCAACTCAACGGCATTTAACAACAACAATTCCTTTGTTTTGTTTTAATTAATGCCTCATGGTTCATGTACAATTACCTCATGCGCACAATCAATTGTTCTGGAACACCTATTATTTGAATTACTATTCATAGCTTGTCATGATCCACACAGTCAAAAGCCTTTGCATAGTCAATAAAGCACAAGTAAACATCATTCTGGTATTCCTGATTTTCAACAAAGATCCATGTGACATCAGCAACACTACCTTTAGCTCCACATCCTTTTCTGAATCCAGCATGACTTTCTGGCAGTTCTCTGTTGATGTGCTGTTGCAAACATTTTTGAATTATCTTCAGCAAAAAATTTACTTGCAGAGTATATTAATGACACTATTCAAAAATTTTCTGCATTCCATTGGGTTGCCTTTCTTTAGAATAGACACAAAGATTAATCTCTTCCAATCAGTTGGCCAGGAAACTATCATTATTATATTACTTGGCATATATGAGCGAGTGCCTCCAGTTTTGCATCAACATATTGAGATATTTCAGCTTGTATTCTGCCAATTTCTGGATTCTTGTTTTTCTCCAATACCTGAAGTGCACTTTGCACTTCTACCTTCAGTACCATTATATGCTACCTCTTAAAATAATTAAACATCAACCATTTCTTTTTAGTACAGTGACTCTGTGTTATGTGTTTTATCTTCTTTTGATGTTTTCTGCATTCTTCAGTATTTTGTCCACTGTTATTGCTATTAAGTGCTATCAGGTCAGTTCTGACTCACAGTGACCCTGTGTAGGGTTTCCGAGGAACAGCTGGTACGTTTGAACTGCCAGTTTTGTGGTCAACAGTCTACTGCTTATCTTACAGTGCCACACAAGGAGTTCGTAGAATTTTGTCCAAAGAATCCATCAATATTGTAAGTCAAGGCTGGATTTTTCTCTTCAGTTCTTTCAGATTGAGAAATGCTGAACATGTTCTTCCCTTTTGGTTTTGTAACTCCAAGTCTTAGCACATTTTGGTATAATGCTTGACTTTGCCATTTCGAGCAGTCCTTCGAAATTTTCTCTTCAAAAAATTTCTTTCTCTTTGACTTCCTTATTTCTTCCATTTGCTTTAACATCTCTACACTGGAAAGTGAGTTTCAGTCTCTTCTGACATCACATTTTGGTCTTTCCTTTTTTTCCCTGTTTTTTAAATGATCTTTTCCTTGTTTCTTGTATTATGTTCCTGGTATCTTCCCACATCTCCCTCTGCCCTTTAATCGCTAGTCTCCAAATGCATCAATAAAGTAGGATATGTTCAAGATCATATTTTCACTCTCATGAACTTATTTTAATTTTCTTTAGCTTCAGCTTGAACCTGAATAATTGATGATCTATTCAGCAGTTGGCTCCTGGATTTGTTTTGGTTGATGATATTGAGCTTTTCCACTATCTGTATCATGGGAAGAGAGGGACCTTTAGTAGTGTTTATAACAACAGGATTTTGTCTTATATAGAGCTACCAGAGTTTGGGTTCTGTTTTACAGTGTATGTAAAAGAGGAAGGCTCTAAGTGGTTTAAAATTTGCATATTTGGGCTATTTTGACAATGGTTATATAAATATGATTTTGGCTCCAGTGTGGGTTTTTTTTTTTTTTTTGCTAAATGCCCCCAGATTACTATGAAGATGTAATAACCTGGAACCAATACACAAAGGCGATTTTTGATTCACTTATTTAACAACGTGTAAGCTCTGGTAGCGTAGTGGTTACGAATCGGGCTGCGAACCTTAAGGCCAGCAGTTCGAAACTACCAGCCGCTTTGCGGGAGAAAGATGAGGCGTTCTGCTCCTGTAAAGATTTATAGCCTCGGAAACCCTGTACAGGGTCGCTATGAGTCGGATCCGACTCGATGGCACTTAACAACAACAACAACAACAACAACAAAGCAGGAATCCTGGGTGGTGCTGTAGGAGAAGCTCTGGGTCACAAGCTTGGTTTGGATCACAAGTTTAGAAACTCTGTACAGGATCGCTATGAGTTGGAATAGACTCAACAGCACTTATAACTTAACAACAACAACAAACATTCTATACTTCAGAATACCTAAAACCAAATACCTAGTTAAATTACAGTAAAGACAAGCTCTTGGATATTTTATGTTTTATTTTCATATATGACATCTCAATAATGTGAAACTATATTTTAGAATGTTAAGAAAATTGGTTTCAATTTGGATTGCATATTGTGTTCCAGGCATTACAATACATTATCTCATGATGAGTCCTAGAGGTACAGTAATGTGTCAGTCCGTTTTCATAATGATTTACAACCTTGAAACCCTATGGGGTAGTTCTACTGTGTGCTTTAGGATCTGTGAATCAGAATCAACTCCATGCCAATGAATTTATATCATTTTATTTTCTCATCAATTTAATGATATAATCAATATTATTATAAATTTTATAATATTATCCTTAAATCATCATCATATACCATTTCACTAGAAATGCTAAGAAACCATGGTCACCAAGGGTTAAGTGTTTCAGCTGCTAAATAAAAGGTTGGGAGTACAAACCCACTTGCTACTCTGAGAGAGAAAAATGAGGCAGCCTGCTTCTGTAAGAATAACAGCCTCAGAATTCCTATGGAACAGGTCACCTCTGTCATATAGGGTCATTAGGGTTGGAATCCACTTGATAGTAGTGGGTTATGGGAGCCATGCAGCCAGGAAAGGGATTCCAGCAAGAGGTACATGGCGCCAGGGCTTTCGTAAGGCATTGCAGGTGAATAAGGCCTGTGCTGAAGCAAGGACATTAAACTGTAAATAAACATCCTCATGGCGGGTAGAGTGAGAGACTAATTTATAGTTCAGGTCCTTGAACAGCATTTTTTTGTGTGAAGCTTTTTTGATTAAGGTACCCACATACTCAGGTTTCATTTGGCTCCCAAAGTATGTTGCAAACATTGTAAATCAGCACTACCAATAGAAATATTATGTATTCTGTGTAGGTAATTTTTCAAATTTTTAGTAGTCACAGTTTTTTAAACCTGCTAATTGCAATTGTTGTTGTTGTTGTTACGTGCCGTGGAGTCGGTTCCGACTCATAGCAACCCTGTACAGGGTTTTCCGAGGCTGTAAATCTTTACGAGAGCAGAAAGCCTCATCTTTCTCCCGTGGAACAGCTGGTAGTTTCGAACTGCTAATTGTGAGGTTAGCTACCCGATTCGTAACCACTATGCTACCAGAGCTCCTTATTAATTGTAATAGCATGTATTTATTCAACTTAACTGTATATTTAAGATATTATTATTTCAATTAATAAAATAAAATAAGGAGCTCTGGTAGCGTAGTGGTTACGAATCGGGCTGCGAACTGCAAGGTCAGCCGTTCGAAACTACCAGCTGATCCGCGGGAAAAAGATGAGGCTTTCTGCTCCTGTAAAGATGTACAGCCTCGGAAACCCTATACAGGGTCGCTATGAGTCGGAACCGACTCCACGGCACACAACAACAACAACAACAAAATAAAATACATTGTTGGATATTTGACTTTTATTCCTGCTAGGTCTTTGACATCTGGTGAATATTTTACATTTACAGCACATCTGCACTCACACTAGCTGCATTTTTAGTACTTACTGGCCACATATGGCTTGCCATTACCACATTGGATAGCCCGTTTCTGCAAAATGGGAAACAGTACAAGCCTGAATACTAGTATATATGAGAACTGATTTGCCTTTTAGACAGTCCTCTCTCCTAGTCAACAACAAATCTCCTAGTTTTGCATAAAATGAAGTGAAATGTGAGATGGGAAGCAGGGAGAGAAAGAAGAAAAGGTTCACACTGAGAGCAGGAACTGGGCATTAATAAAAAGGGCATGGGTGCGGTGTCTGACTTCCTTTGGCTTCACAAGGGGAAGGAGGAGAATCAACTTCAACATCAACCCAAGCCCAATTCCTATGAGACAGGGGTAAGACAGACCTCCACCCTCAAGCCCATTTTACCAATTCTGACACCAAGGATCACTCCCACAGCACTCACCCCCACTTCCACTTATCAATTGAATCCAGGTGGTAACCAGTGAGTGTACCAAGTTGTTTGCTTGCTGGCCTCCCTTATCTTTCAATCAAGGAAGAGAATTTTCCCTGATGGACATGAGCTTTTCTTCTAAATGCATCCAGTAAGGAACTGCTTGCTTGAAATTCAAAAAGCTAGGCTTTTCATTTTTTTTTCCCCCCATGCAGGTCATTCTTTTAAATGTAAATCTCCAGTTTCATAAATAAATTATTCTTTTTTATTTCAAATTCATGCTCTTTTCATATCTATTCCTTAGACTGTTTCTATCATCAATAATTTTATTGATTTCTTCATCAGCAATAGCTTTGAACTTATCCAAGGGCAGATCAAAGAGGTGTTTTGGGATTTGGGAGCAGCACAGAATTGAGACATAAGTGGCTAGAGTTATCAGGACTTGGTACTGCTATGTTTGGTATTTAGTGATAATGGGAGAGGATTGAGGGAAAGAACAGGGTCCAGATGAAAGTGAGGTTTGTGGACTTGATGAATGAGTGGATAATGGTGACATTCATTAGGATAACTTATCCAAGATGAGAATAACAACATACTTTTATTTATCTCCTTTTAAGTAAGTTTAATTTGTTTGGTTTTAACCAGGATGTCCTGGGATAGCCCTTGTCTTAATAATTTTCTAGTAGAATTTATTTTTGAAAATACACTGATAATTAAAAATTGGAAGCAAACTTAGCAGTTGTTTGATCCAGTGTACTCTGCCTACTAATACCCTTGCCAGGCTGATTCAGGGATATGTACATTTATAATAATATACTTTAGAGTTAATACTATGGTGCTTTGTTGTTAGTTGCCATGGAATTCAATTGAGGAGAAAGAGAGGGTTTCTGTTCCCATAAAGCTTTATAGCCTTGGAAACCCTACTACTTAGGCCTAGTCACTATGAGTTGGAATTATCTCTATAGCAGTGAGTTTAGTGTTTAATTGCCTCCCAGTGAATCTCTTTAATACGTCTCTGCTAGCATGATCTTTGTAACCTACCCAATTAGTTGTTGTTGTTGTTAAGTGCTGTCAAGTTGGTTCCAATTCACAGTGACCCTGTACACGGTTTCCGAGACTGTAAATCTTTATGGGAGTAGAAAGCCTCATCTTTCTTCCACGGAGCAGCTGGTAGTTTCCAACTGCTGACCCGTACCGAATTCGTAACCACTACGCTACCAGAGCTCCCAAATGATTTGTTATTTGTTGGGACTGTGCAAATAGGGTTATGGTCTAACTGTAACTTGGGGATTGGTTAGTTTCACCGTTCTGGTACGTTTAAAAAGAGCCATCTCAGAATCAGGAACAGATGATACAGGACCATCGAGAAAGAAGATCCATGAGCAGAACATGAAATGCCTGTTGGGAAAAGTGGCAGCAGCAGAAATAGTAACAAAGAGCAAAAATATGGACAGAGAAGCTGCAGGCTTCCTGGCTCATGAACAGAATAAAGGGGAATGTCTAAAGGGCTCACAGAATGTGTCCTTGGGGCATTTACAAACAGTGCTAAATAAGCTTTGTAACACTAGCCAGAGCAGAGCAAAGACCAAGGGGCCTCATGGATAAGAAAACAAAGATAAGAGTGGAGTGTGCCTCTGTCTACAGCAGACAAGAGCTGTTTCTGACTGAAGAACTTTTGTATTCTAAGTTGTTTCTGGTTTTGAATTGTACCCTGTTCACTTCCTTAATAAACCCCATAATCGTAAATTTTGTCTATAAATTTTGTGTGGCCATTGCAATGGATTATTGCACCTAGTAGAGAAGTGAAAATGTTCTGGGAGGGATGGTTGGTATCAGAATAAGATCAAACGGTTGACAAGTTACAGGAATGTCTGAACTCTCCCTCACAGAAATCAGCAGAGTTGATTTTGAGCATGATTCTTCTTCTTCCTTGTAAAGCTATAGAGGAATTTAGACTTGGTCTCCACACCTTTTCTGTTTTTTTCTAGTTCATACATGCATGGGTTTATTCTAATCAAAGTATTTTTTTTAATGTTTAATTGTTAATTATGTGATAGTTTACATGGGAGAACGTAAGTTTTACATTCATCCTATTGTATATCATTTCATTGCCATAGTTAAAATCCCCTCCATGCATCATCAACCAACCAAAGGGTATACCCTACAAGCCTGCCCCCCTGTCATCAGCACACAGCCCCTCTCCCTCTCTG
>NW_006408550.1:15785017-15788468 GCF_000296735.1 Chrysochloris asiatica
GGGTCGCTATGAGTCGGTCCCGACTTGATGGCACCTGACAACAACAACAACAGGCATTTAAAAAATACTTCAGTCCCTACTTATTGCTATTAATGTACTTTTAAAGTATTATTATATGATCAAAATCCTCTCAGTTTCACCTTAAAAATATTTCTCTCTACACATTCTTTTTTTTTTCCATTCTTCCTATGATTATTTGGACAAATAGCCCTGCTTCCTTTCTTGGAATAATATCTCACCCAGGACTCTTGGTCTCACTTACCTTCCTTTTTTCTCTAATTATTGGATATTTTATGAGTTATTCGGTATCAATAGTGTGAGATTTATTCAGCATGTACTCTGTAAACTCCCATATTAGTCCATAGTTTGTGCAGTGACTGCCTTTCTATATTGAGCTTCAATGTTGAACTTCACCAGAAGGTGAAAAACAGATAGTCTTCAGCTTTGGGGAAAATAAAAACCTAAGCAATTTTTAAAGGTTCATTTTTTTATTTCCTTTTTACTATTTTGAAAAGATATTTGACTCAGGGAGTTAATGGACACTTAGGCTAGAGAACATATCCAGATCAGTCATGAGGTACAACACTGTCTGTGATAGGATAATATCCCCATGCCTACAGGGAAGACCAGTTAATATGACTATTATTCAAATTTACACACAAAACATTAAAGCCAATGAGGATGAAATAAAAGAATTCTACCAACTTCTTCAATCTGAAATAGATCAAACATGCAATCAAGATGTATCAATCATTACTGGTGACTGGAATGCAAAGGTTGGGAGCAAAGAAGAAGGATCAGTAGTTGGAAACTATGCCCTTGGAGATACAAATGATGCTGGAGAATGCATTATAGAATTCTGTAAAACCAATGATTTGTTCATTTCAAATACCTTCTTTAGACAGCACAAGAGACGACTATATGCATGGACCCCACAAGATGGAATACATAGAAATCATTCATTTTGCTTGGATCCACCATCAACACTCATGGAAACAGCAGTCAAGAAATAAAATGGTGTATTGCATTAGCCAAATCTGTTGCTTAAACATTTCTTCAAAATGTTCAAGAACAAAGCTGTCAGTATGAGGACTATGAGCCTCACCCAAGCCATGGTATTTTCAGTAGCTTCGTAGGCATGTGAAAGTCAGAGAGTGAATAAGGAAGACCATAGAATTGATGCATTTGAGTAATGGTGTGGAGAGGAATATTAAAAGGCCAAGGACTGCCAGAGAAACAAATCTGTGTTGTGAGAAGTACAGACAGAATGCCCCTTAGAAACCAGAATGGCCAGAGAGATGGATTAGCACCGTCAAGTAGCAATGGGCTCAAATGTAACTAAAATTGTGAGGCTGTCGTAGGACCTGACAGTGCTTCCTTCTGTTGTGCATAGGTTTTCTAAGAATTGGAATTGACTCGATGACACCTAATAACAAAAACAACAATCATATTGGTTGTGAATGACAAAGCCACAATTCAACCCATATCTATCTTCAGATGATTAGATTATAATTTCTGCGATTTGCACACATATTCTGATGTTTTGTTTTATTTTGTTTATTCTAAAAAACACCAAGACATATAGCTATAGATACATTTTCCAGAACCTGGGAAGCCTGCCCACAACCACTGAGGAGGTCCCAAGTATGGGAATAGCATAGCAATGAGTATCTAAGCTAGTATCCCCCCTTGCTCTGCTTAGCTTACATCATCACAAAGGACTCTGAGTGGTTAGCCACTGAAAGTCTTATGAATGGTAGCAGAACATTGTCTAATATAGTGCCAAAAGAAGAGCCCATCAGGTTGGAAGGCTCTCAAAATATGACCAGGGACGAGCTGCCTCCTCAAAGTAGAGTTAACTTTAATGAAGTGGATTGAGCAAAGCTTTCTGGACTTTTGTCTGTTGAGAGGGCACAACTCAAAATTATAAGAAACAGCTGCAAATATCCATTATTAATCAGAATGTGGCTGAATTTAGGAAAATTGGAAGTTGTCAAAAATGAAATGTAACATGTAAAGGTCGATATCCTAGGGATTATGGAACTGAAATGGACTAGTATTGGCCTTTTTGAATCAGACAGTTATATGATTTACCAAGCTGAGACTAAAAATTGAAAAGGAATGGTATCATATTTATCATCAAAAAGTACATTTCAAGATCCATCTTGAAATACAATGCTGTTAGTGATAAGATAATATCCATATACCTACAAGAAAGACCAGTTAATACCACTATTATTCAAATTTACACAGCAGCCACTAAAGTCAATGATGATGAAATTGAAGAATTGTATCAATTTCTACAGTCTGAAATTGTTCAAAACACATAATCAAGATGCATTGATAATTGTTGGTTTGGGAGCACAAATGTTGGAAATAAAGAGGAAAGACCCTTAGATGGAAAATATGGTATTGGTAATATAAATGATGCTGGTTTTCACATGACAGAACTTTTCAAGATCAATGACATAGTCATTGCAAATACCAATGGAATACACAGGTATCAATTTTAGGGAAGAGATGATGGAAAAGCTCAATATCATCAGCAAAAACAAAGCCATGGTCAACTGTGAAACAGATCAATTCAGGTTGAAGTTCAAGAAAATTAAAACAATCCATGAGAGCCAAAATATGACCTTGAATATTTCCCACCTGAATTTAGAGGCCATATCAAAACCAGATTTGATGCATTAGCCATGAATTACCAAATCCAAAAGAGTTGAGGGATGACATCAATAATTTCATACATGAAGAAAGCAAAAGATCATTTTAAAGACAGAGAAAAAAATAAAAGACCAAAGTGGATGTCAGAAGAGACTCTGAAAGTTGCTGTGTAGTGTAGACAAGCTCACTCAACTAGAAGAAATGAGGAGGTAAAAGATCTGAACAGAAAACTTCAAAAAGCAGCTAGAGAAAATAAAGTCAAATATAATGAAATGTGCAAAGACCTGGAATTTGAAAAATAAAACGAAGAAGAACGTGCTTACCATTTCTCACGCTGAAAGAACTGAGGAAAATAGTCAAGCAATATTGAAGGGTTTTATGGGCAAAATATTGAATGACACTAATAATATCAGAAGAAGATGGAAGGAGTACAGCCACTATACCAAAATAATTGGTTGATGATCAATCATTTCAAGAAGTGCCATATAATCAAGAACAGATCAAGATTGGAAGAAGACACATTAACAACCTGCAGTAGACAGATAATCATGCTTGCTGAAAGAAAAGAAGACTTGAAATTCTTGCTGACGAAGATCAAAGTTCATAGCCTTCAACATGGGTTACATGTCAATGTAAAGAAAATAAAAATGGTCAGCAAATGACCAATAAATAACATCATGATAAGTGGAGAAAATAATGATTCTATCAAGAACTTCACTTTGCTTGGCTCTACCATCCACACGTCTGTAAACCGCAATCAGGAAATCAAGCATCACAATAATGATTT
>NW_006408550.1:15789889-15791551 GCF_000296735.1 Chrysochloris asiatica
CCCCAATGAGATGGATCAGCCAGGTGGCATCATTGATGGTGTCAAGTGTGGCAGCGGTAGTGAGGTTGGCCCAGGATCAGACATTGTTTCATTCTGTTGTGCATGGGGTCACTATGAGTCTGTTCTGACTCGATGGCACCTGACAACAACAATATATACTTTGTCATTATGTATTATTTTTTTGATTTGCTACTGGATTCTGTTGGCTAGGATTTTGTTGAGAATTTTTGCGTTTATGTTCATGAGATATAATGGTCTGTAGTTTACTTTCTTAGTGATGTTCTTCTCTGGTTTGGAGATGAGGGTTATGCTTGATTCATAAAATGTATTAGAACATTTTCTATCCTCTTCTATATGCTGGAATAATTTGAGTAGAATTGGTGACAGCTCTTCCCTGAATGTTTTGTAGAATTCACCAGTGAAGCCGTCTGGGCCTGGACTTCTTTTATTTGGGAGTTTTTGATGACATGGTCAACTTCTTCTTATGTTATAGGTCTATTCAAATTTTCTACTTCACTCTGTGTAAGTTTTGGTAGGTCATATTTTTCTAAAAATGCATCCTTCTCTTCTAAGTTTTTTAATTTGTTGTACAAATCTTCATAGTTTTCTGTTATTATTCTGTTTATTTCATTTAGTTCCTTTGTTACATCACAAGTGTCGTTTTTAATGCAAGTTATTTGTGTCTTCACCCTCTTTTCTTTGGTTAGGTTTGCCAATGGTTTGTCAATTTTATTGATCCTTTCAAAGAACCAGTTTCTTGGCCTGCTGATTCTTTCTATAGTTTTTCTGTCTTTCATCTCATTTATTTCTGCTCTTGTCTTTATTATTTCTTTTCTTTTGCTGGCCGTAAGTTCCT
This sequence comes from Chrysochloris asiatica, assembly GCF_000296735.1. Lineage (NCBI taxonomy): Eukaryota > Metazoa > Chordata > Mammalia > Afrosoricida > Chrysochloridae > Chrysochloris > Chrysochloris asiatica. Next base: position 15,790,746 of record NW_006408550.1, read on the forward strand.
TCTGTTGGTCAGGTTCTAATAGTTGGAGATACTGTGTTAATATGTTAAATTTGGTTCTTTCTTCTTTTTGGATGTGCACATTTATCACAATAAATTGTTCTCTCAGCACCACTTTGCTATGTCCCAAAGATTTTGGTATATTGCGTTTTCATTCTCATTTGTTTCTAAGAACTTTATAAACTCATGTTTAAATTCTTCTTTAACCCAGCTGCTTTTCAGCATGGTGTTGTTCAGTTTTCATGTATTAGACTTAATTTCCTTAGTCTTCTTGTTTTTTATTTCTAGTTTTATAGCATTGTGGTCTGAAAAGATGCTTTGTAGTATTTTGATATATGTAGTATTTGGTATTTGATATTATGGAGGCTTGCTTTGTGACCTAACACATGGTCAATTCTGGAGAATGTTCCATGTGCACTAGAGAAGAAAGTATATTGTGTTGTTGTTGGGTTGAATGCTCTGTACGCATCTATGAGGTCAGGTTGGTTGATTGTGCTGTTTAGTTCCTCTGTAACTTTGTTGAGTTTCTTTCTGATTGTTCTGTCCCTTTTCAAAAGTGGCATATATAAATCTCCCACTATAATTGTAGATTTAGCTATTTCTTTCTTCAATTGCTTCATATATCTTGGTTCTTTTTCATTGGGAACATAGATATTTATTATGGTTATGTCATCTTGCTCAATTGACCTTTTAATCATGAGATGGTATCCTACTTTATCTCTTATGCTGTTTTTTTTCTTAAAGTTTACTTTATCAGAGATTAGAATTGCCACTCCTGCTTGTTTATTGTTGCAGTTAGCTTGGTATAT
>NW_006408550.1:15791651-15800321 GCF_000296735.1 Chrysochloris asiatica
AAGAGCTAAGATGTCAGTTTAAGGTCTACGGTGCACCTGGCCAGAGCCATGTTATTTTCAATTGCCTCAATTGTGTGTGAAAATTGGATAGTGAATCCAGAAGACCATAGAGGAATTGATTCATTTGAATTATGGGGTGGCAAAGAAAATTGTGAGTTTTGTGGACTGCCAGAATAACAAACATCTGTTCTGGAAGAAGTATAGCCAGAATTCTCCTTCGAATCCTGGATGGCGAGACTTTGTCTCTCAAACTCTGGACACATTATCAGGACAGACCAGACCCTGGAGATGATTATCATGCATGGGAAAGTGGAGGGTCAGTGAAAAAGAGGAAGATTCCCAGAAAGATGATTGATACAGTGGCAGAAACAATTGACTCAAACATAGCAACCACTGGGAAGATAGCAGTGTTTCGTTCTGTTATACATTGGATCACTCTAAGTGGGAACTCACTAGAGAGTATCTAAGAGGAGCAGCACCTAGTAGTAGCTACTTTGATGATTCAAACCCTCTATCCATTCCTCAGAGTCCTGGGCTGGTGCTGGACTGAAAAGTCAGTTTGAACCACAAGGTCGGTGGTTCAAGCTCACCAGATGCTCCTCAGAAATGCTATACAGGGTCACTATGGGTCAGAACCGACTTAGAGTCACTTAACAACAGCAACAACATTCATCCCTCAGAAACCCTCTGTAGGTTTGTGTGAGTTGGAGCCCACTTAATGGTACTTAACAATAAAAACAATTTTGTCACACTTAGCATTTAAAAATTTAAATATCAATGTAGCTTTTTTAGCATATTTTATTGAAACTATTTCTAAAAAAAAAAAAAAACTTTAATTTTCCAAAAAAACCACAAAAAACTATAATGTCTCAATGGCTCGACTCTGGGCCTGAAGAAACTGGAATTCATTAGTACTGTCACAGAGACCATATGTGAAGGGACTAATAAAAGTATACACAGGCATTCCTGCTTACAAACGTTATCTATATATCTGCTTATCTATCAAAGTTCCTATAGTATTTTGTAGAAAATTGGTTTTCACTCCTTAAAAGCAAACAAATACTTGTATATGGATTTTGCATAAGTATCGTACAATAAAATGCACATCTAGAAATGTTTCGACATATTATATACCTTGGAAACCTTACCACCTTAAAGACGTTCTGATAACATAATGTAGCATCTATCAGCCTTCTCTATGTGTTATGCATGTTATTTGCCTTTGAGTAGGTTCCAACTCATAGTGGCTAATAGGATTTCTGAGGAGCTGCTGGTGTGCTTGAACCACTGACCTTACAGTTAACAGTTCAGTGCTTATCCTACAATGCCACAAGATGACTCATCATGAACTGCTACTATTAACTGCCATTGTGATGGTTCTGACTCACAGCAAGTCTATCTGGTGGGTTTGAACCATAAACCTGGAACTTAGCAGTCCGGTGTTTGTCTTACAGTGCCAAACCAGGACTCCTATCTCTGATGTTGTTAAGTGCAGTGGGAGTTGGTTCTGATCCACAGCAGCCCTATCTGTATAGGTTTCCAAGGAGCAGCTGGTGAGTTTGAAAATGTGACCTTGAGGTCCAAACCAAACTTGAGATTGAGTGTTATCCTACAGCACCACACCAGGACGAAATATATTGCTGTTGTTGTTAAGTGCTGTTGTAGAATTTGCAGATAATCTGCTTTTTTGCAAGGTTTGCTAATATTTCAAAATTGAATATACTGTTAAAGAAACTATTTCTATTGGGAACAGAAATAAAGCTTCATTTTAATGTATCTTTAATTGAGCAAGTTCATGGTACATTAAATCTTTTGTAAAGCTCCATGGAATTGGTCTGGCAGTGCAAATCTGTTTACTGAGAGGAATTGGATTCAGACATTCTTTCCATTTAACGGATTAGCAGTCTCACCAAAGACTAGTCATTTGTTGCAGGTGAGTGCAAATTTAAAACAAGAATGATTGCTTAAGTGCATGGCTCAATTTCTGGCTTGCATTACCAGTTAGAGAAGGCACTATGCATTAATTTTAACACTCCACCAAGTGCTGTAGATGTTACTTACTTTCCTACTAAATTGGATATGGAGAAATAAATTATTTACAAAATCCCAATATACATATTTATTGTACTTCCTACTAATGCTTGTGTCGAGTGACAAGAGTCTAGTCATCTGTCATGAAAATAATCACATCCTATTACACATTCAATTAATATACTTACAAGGATTTAATTTCAAGCTATACTGATGAATAAAGAAATCCCAAGAGGGCATTTTGATGCCCAGTTTGACATTAGTTAATCTGACCAGGGCTCATTTAAATTAATGTCAGAAATTGATTAAACAACTTGAAATTTCAGAATATAACTTTAATAAAGAAGAATAACTTAATTTTATCATGTTCCTTTTATAATACTTTCTCTATTTCTGCTTTCTCATCAAATCTTACACTAAAAAAAAAAAAATCTTTATAAAACTTTGCTTATACTCCACCATGTTGTAAAAATGACATATGTCTTCAGGGAATATATACAGAAGACATGGATGATTATGCTTTTTCTACAAAAGACTTTTATTCCAACTTCAGAAATCCTTGAGGAAAATATGAATTTTAAATGTGTATGTAAGGTGTAGTGGTAAACAAGTTTAGGGTCCCTACTCCAAATGACAGAAAACTACCAGATACAGTGGGAATAGCATTTTTCTTATCCAAGTTCTTTGTTATGTTTCACTAATATAGTGATTTTTATGGTAAATCCAGAGGAAAATTTTATGAACATTTTCCTATAGGTAATGTATCTAATATTTTAAAATATACTTTCAATTAAAATTATAAAAAAATCAAATAGCAATTGGTAGGCTTGTTATGTATCATGCTGGTGTCTATATAAAATAGAAATAGAAAAAGATGATGGTGTTGATGATTAAAAGGACAGGAGAGAGAATAGAACTGAAGAAAGGGAAAAAGGGAGGAAGGGACAGAGGGAAAGAGGGAAGAAGGCAGGAAATACACATTGGCCTTGTGTATTAGTGGCTTAGTGAGGTATCATGAAAAGCCATGTTACATTACTCCTCATATATATCTAAACTGGCAGGAAGTAAATGCTTTAATATATTAAATGCTGATGAAATTATGAGAAAATATCTCCAGTTACTACTTTGTGATAAGAATGTTGTCAAGAACCGCTTGTTTGGACAGTGATTTGATAGTCCATCTTTAGAAGATTTATACAATGCTTGTCTGATCATTTTGTCTTATAAAAATATGTCATAAAAATTTTCATGAGTCTATTAAATCATATCAACAAGATTGCTAATTACAAAGTTATTTCTACAAACCAGGAACAACAAGTTTATTCATAGGAAATTTTTGGTGGTGTCTCCAAAGAAAACCCAAAACTCTTGTCATGAACTTCATTCTGAATCACGACAACTCCACATGTGACGTAGTAGAACTAACTTCATTGGGTTTTCTCAGCTATGATCTTCATGGAAGCAAAAACAATACTTCAGTGTTGTTGAGTGGGTTTGAATCATTAATCTTTTTGGTAGCATCTGAGAGCAAAACCTTTTAGGCCACGTTTGGACTTACCCCTATATAGAAGAATGCTAAGTAACAGCTTAAAAAAATAAAGTGTCTGTATACATATTGATGTAATAGAATGTCAATATAAATAATTAAATAGAAAATGGTTCTTCAACACTTACTTGCAGAAAATGGACATTTTGCATTTACTTTAAAAATAGACTTGCTCCAGATTTATGCAAAATGTATAATGATGCACAGGAAATTTTAATTTCATGATCTCCAATATATAGGACTTTTTGTGGATTTGCACTTTGTTTTACTTCACTAAATTATGTTTTTGTAAAGTTTAATATGACCTTTATATATATATCACTATTGCTTGGAAGTTAATTGATAAGATGCACTATTCTGATAATGCTATTATATATATATATATATATATTTATATTCTATTATGAAAATTTTGGATGAGAGTAGACATTGTTTTGAACCTGAAATTAATAGGCATATGGTATCATGTATGTGAAAATATTAAAAGTGCTTTTTGTAAACTAGACAGAGAATGCACTACAAAGTAAGGAACTTTGATTGTTCTGCTATGAAAGAACCTTGCTATGAATATTCTTGGAGCTTTTTAATGAGACCAATGAAAGATTGATAGGGATATTTTGGGGTAATTAATGCAGAGAGCTAACAGTGGACAACACAGAAGATGTTTCCAAAGTTTAATTTATTACAAAACATTGTCTATGAATCACCATAGCTAGAATAGGATTAGCTATCTATAGAAGTTCATGCAAAACCAAAAATCTAAACAAATAAACAAAACAAAAGCAAAACATATACTATGAAGGTATATCACACTCAAAATACTATGGGAATTCTAGAAATTTCATGATAGATGACAATCTTAAATATCTTAAAATAACTTCAATTGATTAATTTGCAACATGGATATAATGATGTAATATTGTAGCAGAAGGGTAGTGATGAAAGAGTAGGACAGAATTGCTCCAGTACTGTAGAGAAATGCCACCAATCTCTACAGAAATCGACCTAATTCTGAAAAAGACAATTCAAGATGTTCTCATGAATAAACATCACTTTTTTTTCTGTTCTTCTAAAATTGACAATCACAGGTCTTCCATTCTTCCATAATCTTATATGATATATACTGGAAGAATTTAGAAATGCAAATATATTTTATATATAATTATGACAAATTGATACTGATTTTCTAATTTATAATTAACTTAAACATGAAGTCAATGCCTTTAGATGAGTAGATTAAAAGGATATTTTGAGTTTGACAAAGCTTGAGACAAGTACCAAGCTTGGGCTGTTTTAATAAGGTTCAAACACCAGATGAGTCCTGTTTGAGCAGCTGGTCAAAGAGCCTCTCCATTATTGTCAACTTATTATCTGCAAAATCCCAGGCATATTCCTAGTTGAATGCTATTTTAGATCTATTGAAACTCTCTTCGGTTGTCTTGAGGAAGAAAGAAACAAAGATTTCCTTCGCATTGCTTCATCAGTAGATAAAGTGGAATAAGTTTGTGTTGTAGAAGCATAATGCTTGCTTCTGTTGTGCAAGACTTGAAAAACACAGTGGAGAAGAATAAAAACCAACTAACAAAAACTACAGTAATTTTATTTTTCAGCCATAGTGAGGTGATATGTCCAATGGAATTTAAAAGACTGTACCCAAAATCAGATCAAATTAAAATACTATTTTAAACATAATTCTCTTCCAAATGTAAAGAGCAATAAATCCTTTTGGGATAAACTCATTCTAGATAATATGTTCAGAATAAGGAAAATTTTTGTAATAGGCTATATATCTGGAGATATTGTAGGTCCCAGTTAAAATCTTCAGCTTTCGTTTTTTTTATTAAATTTAAATTATCCAGACTTTGATAAAATGAAAGAAATAATTCTCATAAGTGATCATTCAAAACATTAAATTAAGCATTTCTATAGCCAAAATTGGATTCAGACATTTTTACTTTAATTTAATTAATTCACATATCAGTATACACTTTGTGCCTTAATTGTTTCATCTTTAATTGTTGCTAAGTGCTGCAGGGTAATCACTGGACTGTAAGGTCTGTGTGAAACATGATGTTGGTGGCTCAAACTCACCATCCTGCTGCTCAGAAACCCCATACAAGGTCACTTGTTGAAACTGACTCAAAATCACTTAGCAACAACAATCAGCCCAAGGAGTATTTTATTGACAGGCTAGATAATTACTTAAAATCCTACTATTTCAAAGGCCCTGAACCCCAAAAGCAGTACACAGTTTCAACTTTCTATCTTTGACTGACTATTGTGTTGTTGTTAGGTGCCACTCAGTCAGCACAGCAGAATGAAACACCGCCCAGTCGGGTGCCAATCTCACAATCACTGCTACACTGGAGCTCATTGCTGCTGCCACTTTGCCAATCCATCTTGTTGGGGTCTTCATCTTTTTCTCTGACCCTCCACTTTACCAAACATGATATCCTCCTCCAGGGACTGGTCCCTCCTGACAATATGTCAGAGGTCTGAGAGATGAAGTATTGCTATCTTAGCTTCCAAGGAGCATACTGACTGTACTTCTTCCAAAAGAGATTTTGGTTCTTTTGGCATCATGGTATTTTTAATATTCTCCTCCAACATCATAACTCAGTGGCACCCATTCTTCTGTGGTCTTCCTTATTCACTGTATAACTTTCACATGCCTATGAAGTTACTGAAAGCATCAGGGCTTGGGTTAGACATGCCTTAGTCCCCAAACTAGTATCTTTCCTTTTGAACATTTTAAAAAGGTCTTATACAGCAGATATACCTAATGCAATAAGTTGTTTTATTTCTTGACTGCTGATTCCATGAATGTTGTTGACTGATCCACGTAAAATTAAGTTTTGAACAAATTTAATCTTTTTTCCAGTTATCCTGATATTGTTTATTAATCCAGTGGTGAGGATTTTTATTTTCTTTACAATGAGGTACAACCCAAAGTGAAGGCTGTGGTCTTTCATCAGTAACTATTTTAATACCTTAACTTCATCAGTAACTATTTAATTCCTCATTGTTTTCAGCAAGCAAGGTTGTATCATCTCCGTATCACAGGTTGTTAATGATTCTTCCTCCAATCCTGATACCATGTTTTTCTTCATACACTCCAGTTCCTCAGATTGTGTGCTCAGCATACAGATTGAATAAATATGGTAAAATAATGCAATATTGCACACATCTTTCCTAATTTTAATTCATTCAGTGTTCTGTTCAAATAACTGCTTGTTGGTCTATGTACAGGTTCCCCATGGGCACAATTAAGTCATCTGGATACTTAGCACCCCAACAGAAGTCTCTCATTATTTGACTCACTGTATTCTACCATAACAAATTGCTAATCCAGGTTTCTCACATCAATATTCATCATAAGGTATATGTGTATTTTAGTCATAGTAGTTGCTTCAAAAGATAAGCACTGAACTACAAACCACAAGATCCTAAATTCAATCTCACCAGGTGCTCCACTAAAGAAAGTTGAAGCTTTCTGCTCCAGCAAAGATTTTAAATCCCTCAGAAACCCTATAATGGGTTGCTATGAGTTTGAACTGACTTGAGGGTACACAACAACAACATTCTACAACTAACCCTTGTTATTCTCAGTTTTGTTGAGGCATCACTCAGGAATGATACTAAACTATAATTTTATATGATCCGATGAATAAAATATATGAATTATATGTATATTTAATATTTAATTGCATCAGTTTAATACAAAAATATAATTAGAGACACTATTGACAACTTGTGACAAAGGTCTATGTTGATAAGAATTTAATATAAGGAAAATAAAGCACTGAAAATTATAAAACAGTAATATCCTTTGGCCATTTTTCTTATAGATTTTTAAAAATTATTGTTTTGATACTAGAGCAGTAGATGATTTCATATCAGATAAACTAAACACCTGTATAAAAAAATGTAAGTAATTTCATCGCTGATGCTATGGTTTTGTCACTACACATGTGAGATGACCTAACCAGACAACTAACACTACAATTAATTAGTTCTAGAAAGACTGATAACATAAACTACCCTAAAACCAAAACTGTTAACTTTGTCAGACATCATTTAAAATCTAATGATCTTAATTCCAAATGTTCCTTTGCTTAGATTTACAACACAAGATTCATCTATCTTTCAGGTCTCATTGTTTTTGTTAGTGTTGGTTCTGACTCATAGTGGCCCTGTGTAAGTGTATAGGGTTTCCAAGTAGCAGCTGGTGGGTTTGAACCACCAACCTTGTGATTAGCAGTCCAGTATTTATGGTACAGAGTAACAACCAGCCTCTTGAGGCCTTATTACAAATATGTATTATTTAAACATTTAAATGATGGCACTTAAAACATAGAAACAAAAATATTATCAATATTCATGAATTTTAAAACAACGATTTGCAGTGAAGCTGCCCCATTACCCCCAACCCCATGCCAGCTGCTAGCACACAGCCCTTCTCCCTCCCTGAGTCCAGTGTCCGCAGCCTCTCCATCTGTTCACATCATCATCTCTGTCTCCATCCCTGGCAACACTGCCTCTCTAGGTAGAATCCTGCTCTCCATTCTTCTCACTTGATGGTCCCAGGGACCTCCACTCCTGAGCTGAAAATCAATCACTCCCCTCCTTTTGTCAAAAAACATCTACCTCTACCTTTCCTGCCCTCACAGTCAGACCTGATGGCAATTATTCACCATTGTACAAGAGTTTTATCCCCATTTCCTTTCGCCAGCCAGGTCCCAACAGATTAGAAATCATTCATTCAGTGGTGATTCTGCCTTCCCCCGACCCGTCTGGAAGTAGGCTCCCTCTTGAAAGCTTGCAAGCCAGTTACTTCTTGTCTTTATAGCTCCCCACCCCATTTTGGGTAGCCAATGTCTATGTTGCCCATGCCTGTCAGCCCTGTGTACCGAGGGGGTGGAAGTGATCCTTGTTGTAAAGATTTGTTACCTTTTTTGAGCTACTACATCCCTAAGTATAGGTAAAGTTCATCAAATTGTAGCAGGTTACTATCCCGCCCTGCCTCCACCCCCCCTTTTTTTTTCTTCTTCTAGTCAAATTCTGATCATATAGCTATCGAATCCAGGTCAAGT
>NW_006408550.1:15807040-15811274 GCF_000296735.1 Chrysochloris asiatica
TAGTTTTGAACTGCTGACCTTGAGTTTCACAGCCCAACTCATAACTACTACACTACCAGAGAAATTGTTTTGTTTTCTACATGTCATTGTGATATCATGTTTATATCTAATTGATGATTTCATATTGATGAGTTCTCAGGTTCTCACCACCTGTCTCCTGGTGGATGTGATAGAGACTACAAGTGTGAATGTGGTCTTCTGTTCACGGTTTTTGTAGTGTAGTGCAGGGTGGATTCACATGCCTCTGGAAGAAGGGGCACTATGCCAGACATCTGACCTGAGGCAGAGCTGAGGCAGTACAGGAGGTAGTGTCACTGGCCACTGAGTTAGTGAGGGCTGGACTGGCCATGCCTTGGTTACCAGGAAGGCATGGGTACAAGGGAAAACTGCACTCACTTGCTGCCAACCTCCAGCCACACCCTGTGCCTTCAGGCCACTATATACACAGTCACTTACAAATGCTAATGATGACCACACTGCTACCCATCAGTCTGCTGATTTTCTTCTCTCTCACTGCTACTGTTGAACTTCTTCTGCCATTTGACACTCAGTCCACCACTTTGCCCTAGCCTCTGAAGCTCAGGGTTCTAGGACCAGCATCTGTTTCTGTTTCACTCAGTCTCTCATGTCTTTGCTACAAAGGCTCAGTATCTGCCTATTCTACCATCTAACTCTGGGCCTTTTAAATTCATTTTTTGTCTAATACAATCATCTTGAATAAATTGTTTGTTAAGAGATTACACTTTGGAAAAACCATCAGTCTATTGCTACTGGACAGAATATCAATCTGCTTTGTGTGGGGTTGGGTACCATGAATACCATGTCCAGCTTTTCAAGTTCATACATTTTTGCCTCATTAGATCTTTTATTGCTGTTGTCTGTTTGGGGAAGGCAGCAGTTGTGCCCATATGGCCAAGCCAACCCATGCTTCCTGTGGCTCCAACCACTGGACAAGTGCCACTTTCACTCCTATACTATTAGATCAAAGATCATTAGCAACCTGCATCAGGTAAAATTACCTTCAACTGTTTTACACAAACAGCAGTAGAAAGAATTGTGTATATGCTTCTAGTCTCTATCATACCCACTAGGAGACAGGAGGTAAGTGTCTAAGAATCTCCAGCATTACATAGTCACTTACATATAAATGTAATGATACCACAATATCTCAGAAATAACAGAAAATTACAACCTACATGAAGAAACAAGACAGAGTCATTCAAACAAGTGATCCAAATGCAGAGTCATAAAATACAATAATAGAAATAGTAGGGATTTACCTAATAAGGAATTTAAAAGAAAGATATTTGGGTACCTTCAATGGATTGAGAGAATGATAAAGAATACTGCAAATGAAAACAATGAAAACACAGGGCAAATAAAGAACACTTAGAAGAATTCAGGGAAACATTACAAGAACAAACTGACTAAATAAATGAAAAACGAGAAACCATATAAAAGCAGCAAATAGAAATCAAGATTAATACTAAGATATCAGAAATAGATAATACATTGAAGAGGCAGACAAGTAGAATTTAATCAATGCAAAGCTGAATTGATGAATTTACAGACCAGTTTTTCAATAGTCATCTGCTAGAGGAACAATCAGAAAAATTACAGCAAAATTCAAAGAAAGGATAAGAATACAGTGGAATACTAGCAAGTATGATCAGAATTGCATAATAGTAGAGACATACACACACACATGCAAAAACAAGACAAAACACAGAAAAAAAAATTCAAAGAATAGTTGCGTGAAAACTTCTCTAATAACATGAAAAATAAGAGGTTATGCATTCAAGGATCTGAATAAACGTCAAACAGGATAGACCTTAAATTAAAATCACCAAGCATATTCTAACCAAACTCTCCAAAATTAAAAACAAGGAAAGAATCTTGAAAGCAGTTCAGGATAATCTAAACGTTTCCTACAAAGGAGAACTAATAAGACTAACTCTGATTTTTTCATCAGAAACTATGAAAGCAAGAAGACAACGGAATGACATATATAAAACTCTGAAAGAAAAACTCATAAATAATATATCCAGCAAGCTTGTCCCTCAAATAAGATCATGAGTTTAGGACATTCTCCAGATAAAAAGAAATTAAAAGAATTTGTAAAAACCTGACCAATCTTACAAAATATACTAAAGTAAGATCTTTGGAAAACAACAAATAACAGCAGACAACAACCTGAGATTAATATATATGATAATAGCACCCAAAACTCAACCAGTTATTTTTTGTTTTGTTTTGTTTTGTTTTGAAGTGTCACCTAGTCAGTACTGACTTATAGTAACCCTGGATATAGTAACCCTGAAGATCAGGTGGTAGATTTGATCTATTGACGTTGCAGTAAGCAGTCTAGTGCTTAACCTACAGTGCCATATCAGATATAGAAGTACCCCCAAATTAAAAAAATCTACAACTGAAAATAAAGAACCAAAATTATTAGTTTGCAACAATTAACCCCACAAAGTAAAAAGAGGGAATAGTGTAGTTAGAGCACTTCCCAATGAAGAGAAAACCATGTAGATTTTAAAAAATTGTAAGTAAATAATTTAAAATAAAACTAACTCTAACCCTAAAATTAGACCAAACAATACTTCTAGCTGTAGCCCAAACCCTAATCCTAATATTAACCCTAGTTCTAAGCATAACCCTACCACAACATGAAACCTTAGGCCTATTCTAGAGTAGCTCTAGTCTTAACCCTTACTCCTTACTCTTACTCCTTCCCCTACCAGCTCCCCCAAAATCAAAAGAGAGAGAGAGATAAACTATAATTCTATAAAAAAATATCTCATAGATTATTTCCTTTAGAAAAAAAATACTTTTTATCTATACCTGATAAAATGTAGAGAAATTCTAGTCCATTTTATCCAGTACACACTACTGTTTCGTTTGTCCTCATGATATGTGTCAAGAAATTTTAAGATCACTAATAAAAAGAACAAAAAGGATGAAAATATCCAGAAACTAGTGTAAGTGCATAATGAAAGTTGAATATATGAGTGAGTGGATAATAAATTAATGCCTGAAGGCTTCCTGATCATTGCTGTTTGTTGTTACATGCCATTGAGTTGGTTCTGACTCCTACTGACACTGTAAAGGTTTTCTGAGAAGTGGCTGGTAGACTTGAACCACCAACTTTATGGTTAATAGTCCTGTTCTTATCATACAGCTTAATGTATTTACTACGTGAAGTGAATGTGTGTAAGCTATGTATTCTTACATATTATGAAAGCATGTACACATACACATGCTCATACATGTGCCTCTGACTGTATAACTGGTATTGTTTTCTTTTCCCTTTTGACAAATTTTCATCTTCTTAATGGAGTCCTGATGTGGTGTTATAGCATTTGAATTCCAACCACAAAATCAGAGATTCAAACCCATCAGCTGCTCCTCAGAAACCCTATACAGGTTCGCTGTGAGTCAGAGTTGACTCAAAGGCACTTAAAGATGACAAGAGTCTTCATTAGTGTGCTTGTCATCACATATATAGAAGTGCTGGCGTGATGCTGTGTGTTAAAGCACTGGACTGCAAAGTCAGTTTGAACCACACATCCAGAGGTTCAAGTTCATCAGCAGCAACTTGAAAACCCTCTACAGGGTCACTGTAGATTAGAACAGACTTGATGGCACTTATCAACAACATTATATATGTATATATACATAATTAAGGCTTACCAATATGAAAGACTTCAAATTACTAGCCTGCCTAAGACAGCTGCACTGTGTGGCCACACTGTCCAGTCTACTGAAACTTAAAACAAAGCCATCATTCAGAGAATTATTCTCTAGGAGTGAAGAAGGAATGATGCTTAGTTATGCTATGAAAACAACCAAGCAAACAAAAACTGAGCAGACAGATTTAGGAAGCATGTAGTATCGATAGGATATAAAAGAACACATTTTTTAAGGTGCTTGAGAAGAAAGTGTGTTTGTATATGTATGTGCAAATTATTTGTTCTGATATTCCAATGTGTATAGATAAGCTTCATTTTGCAATTTACATTTACAATGAAAAACTGATCCTTTTTGTATTAACACAAATGAATGAGAAAACGGCTTTTCATTAGCACACAGAAAATAGTGCACAGGATGCCTCCAGGGTAGAATGTAAATAATCAGAGAACAGTTGTTGTTGTTGTCAGGTGCCATCGAGTCGGAACCGACTCATAGCGACCCCATGCACAGCAGCACGAAACAATGCTCGATCCTGGGC
>NW_006408550.1:15813024-15816475 GCF_000296735.1 Chrysochloris asiatica
TTCTTTCTTGTCTTCTTAATGACTTTTTGCTCTCTTCATGTATGATATTCTTGATGTCATCCCACAACTCTTCTGGTCTTTGGTCTTTAGTGTTTAATTCATCAAATCTGTTCTTCAGATGATCTCTTCAGAGAACAGTAGCTAGCCTTATTGCAATAAAACTAAAATGGGGTGTATTATCAAAAACATATGAAAACTAAAATTAATAGACAAGAAGAAGAAAGAAATGTCAATGTAAGGTACTGCCTGTCTCTGAAGTGGTTAAAGGTTGCCTAGTTTATATGAAATGTGTGACTGAGTCTCATTTACTTGGACGAATTTTTGTATACCCAAAGGGAAAGTTAAAGGATTATTGCTCTTACCACAATCAAAACATCAGGAATGAAAACCCCACTGGGGAAACAAATATTTTAATAATCTATTACATATCCATAGCAGTAGTGCTGCAGTAAAATGTCACGGATAACGGAGCTATTTCAACCTTTAGTTTCCACATGGCTTAGCTAGCGTTCTAAATCACACAACCATAAGATCCCTGGAGCCCTGCACTATTAAAACCAAATTAATTCCCAGAAAGTACATTGCTATAGTTTTATTACTCTAAAAAAGACTTGAACAGAGTTTAACAGTATTGAAATGGGTTGCATGTTCTGTAAAAAGGATAGCAAGTATGATTAACATTATACAGATTAAGCTTGGCAAAAATTTGTAAATTCTTAACAAAATTATTTAATCTGTAAGAAAGCTGTAGTACCATAGGTAAATATACGTGACAATCACAATTAAGACCACCCAAATAGATTAATTTATGTTCCTTGTTGTTGTTAAGTGCTGTCAAGTCATTTCCAATTCATAGAGAACCTATAAAAGTATTCTGAGAAGCAGCTGGGGAGTTAGAACTGCCTTCTTGGGATTCAAAACGACTTTGTAATCCTGTGCTTCTCCTACAGCACACCAGGATTCCAATTTATGTTCCTAGGCATAGCAAAATAAATAATTATAAAAAGTGAAATGGAGGAAGTTCATGTGCCTATTCTAAGACTTAGAAAACATGAAATGATGGATTAAGATGTTTATCAATGCACCCTTGATGTTTTCATTTAACATCAGCAAACTGATAACTTTCATGAACTCTGCTCTGATGAATATGGAACTAAAGATGTCAAGTTAATACCATTATCTACGTGAATGATTTTTAAAAATGTTATTGTTCTCAGAAAAATCACTCACAAATTATATTTTAACAGACTAGGCCTAAATTCATCAACACCAGCCAATGCTAGTATTACATAAAAGTAGAACTCTACCTTTTGCATGAAAGACCAATGGAGCAAAGACAAGGGCTCCTAGCCAAGCAATTAGATTGGGTTGGCATAGGCAAGCAGCTGACAGCAGTATTTTGGAAATGTTTTTCTGATTAGTGAAAGTGTATAAAAATGATACAGAGTGTGAAATGCTCAAAGTTTACCAGTCATTTCAGTAGCAAAAATAAAATCCAAGCACAAAACTTGTTTATCCCTCTGCTGGTTTTATATGGTTGAGTATTCTCTACATTTGAATGGAATTACAAAGCTTGCCACCTAATTGTATTTCAACATCTTCTCCAATAAGCAAACTCTCACTTAAACCTGAAATAAGTAATTACAAACTTAAATAATTCTCTCCACCTTGCAGAGGAACAGAGAGATGGAGAAATAACTACATTTTGAAATAGAACTGAGTACAGCTGTTTCAACTAAGCTTTTCTGTAAGGAAATAATATAAACCCTATATGAAAATAAAATTAATCAGATAATCGGAGCTTACTGCTACCAGTAAGATATTTATATCCACTGTAGAAAGAATGTATTAACTATGTGACAAATACTGAAAATGATCTCAAGGTAGATCAACTAAAATCTTAAAAGGAATTCAAATGACCCGTCCTACTATGGTGGTGGTGGTAACGGTAACGTAAGGTGGAGTTGATTCTGATTCCCTATATAGAGTTTCTGAGGCTGTATATCTTTATGGGAACAGAAAGTCTCATTTTTATCTGGTGAAGTAGCTGATGAGCTCGAACTGCTGACATTGTAGTTAACAGCCCAACACATAACCCACTATGCTCCCAGGACTAATAAGAACTCCATTTAGTTGAGAAAAGTAATTCTTCACTGGTGCTCTAGAATACTCTTCTCTGATGGATCCCTTTCCTGCTTTAATAGCAAACTGGCCTATGATGGCATGTTTTAAAGTTGAATCAGCAACAACACATATGTTTGGATCAATTATTGTCATATAAAAGTAGATAGCATCTATGTGCACAATATTGAACTATATTTCTTTATGATAAGATTGGAACAACGAATCACAGTTTTGATATTATAACTCTTTTATAAAAATACCTTTTTCTGGAATTTGTGAATAGTATTTGGGTGAAGTACATAACCTTACAAACTGAACTGGCATTTGTTTGACAACCTCAAATAATAAGACCATCCTTCAGATGATAGAAAAAAATGACATGAATAGTCTGTGAACAGCTACGAGGTAAGCTACTTTAAGAACATTTTAATCCCTTTACAGAAGATTTAGCCTCTTAATTTCCAAATGTACAATAAATCAAAGAGGGAGATATTGGCTTTAAAAGAAATGAATCTGACAGTAAAAAAAAAAAGAGACAGAGAGAGAGAAATGAGTCACCTGACATCTAAAACAAATAAGCAAACAGGAAACCAAAGCGGCAATAACAACAAATGCAAAAAATATAGTGAGTTACTTTTAAAAAAAATATTGTCATTTGTAAATATTATTCTGTGTTAGCCCAGAAATGAATGGTTTCACCAACCTCAACAGCTTTGAAACAATGGTTAATTTCAAAAATTTGTTAAATGGTCCAGTGGAGAACATTAAATTGTTAATGAATTTGTTTATATTTTTAGCAATATTTTCTTGAGAATCTATGTAGAAGTAGCCATAAGATATAATGACTAAGCCACAACCGATGTAACACTTATCCATGAGGAATTACTGCTGAGGAACTGGTAAGAGTATATTTCTTACTTTATTACACAAATAAAATTCAAAACTCCCCAGGTATTGAAAAGAAAGAGAAATTAAGGGTATTCCAATTCTGTCTCCTAAAATTTCCTTTTCCTTTTACAAGATTCTACATTAGAGTTCTAGCTCAAGTCTGAACAAAAGACTTCCCTTGATTGCTCTTATTTTACTTGAGAAACAGGGGAAATTTTAAAAGTGTTGCTAAATACAAAATAATTACTGTAAAATTAGCATTATGATTAAAAACCAAATAGTCTAGTTACAAAAGTACAATTATCATTGACCGTAACTAACAAGTTTTCAGAAGTTGAAGATCTTTGTCCAATACTATTACTGCTAGTGTGTTGTTGTTGTTGTTGTTAGGTGCCATCGAGTCAGTATCGACCCATAGTGACTTTATGCACAGCAGAAC
>NW_006408550.1:15817885-15826365 GCF_000296735.1 Chrysochloris asiatica
TTTTTTACACTTGAGACCATTGCTGATGCCACGGTGCCAATGCATTTCATTGGGGGGGTCTCTTACTTTGTTTTGCTAACTCTATACTTTAACACAGAGTCCTGTTGTGGCACTGTAGGCTAAGCACTCAACCACAACATTGATTTGAACTGCAAAGTCCATAGTTTAAACTCACCAGCCACTCCTTGGTACCCTATACCAGGTCACAATAAGTTGGGATTGGCTATACAATACTTAATAACAACGTACACTAACACCTCCACTCATCTGTCAGTTTGTCCTACTTTGATGGTTTGCTATTGCTGTGATTCTGACAACTATGCCACCAGCATTTTAAATAACAAAGCGTCACCCATAGTTGACTGGTTTTAGCAGAGTTTCCAAACAAAGACAAACTAAGAAGAAGAAGAGATGGACAACTTCTGAATATTTAGTCAACTGAAAACCTTGTGAATGACAAGGGAATGTTATCAGATAGCACCAGTATGTTGAATATATATATATGTATATGTATATGTTTATGTTTATGGTGAATCTGTACCTGGACTAAGAAGCAGTTGTTCGAATAGAACATGGGACAACAACTGCATAGTTATAATACACACAGTCAAATGCCTTTGCATAATCCATAAACCACAAGTAAACATCGTTCTGTTACTCTTTGCTTTTAGTCATATTCCACCTGAAGCAGCAATAATGCCTCTTGTTACATAGCCTTATCTGAATTCAACTTGAATTTCTGTCAGGTTCCTGTCAATATATGGCTACAACAGTTTTTGAACTAGCGGCAGGGAAACGTTAATTTCATGCAATAATAATCATTGTTCAATGATTTCTGCTTTCTGTTAGATCACTTTTCGTTGTGAAGGACACAAATACGGATCTCTTCCAATTGACTGGCCAGGTCGTTTTGTTTTTTGGTTTTTTTTTTTTGCCTCCAAACTCTTGGTTTAAATGAGTGAGTGCTTCCAGCCCTGCATTAGTTTATTGAAATAATTCCATTTCGATCTCATCAGATCCCGGAGCCTTGTTTTTCCCAGTGTTTTCAGTGCAGTGTGGATATCTTCCTCTAGTACCACTAGTCTTTCATCAGATGCAACCTCTTGAAATCCTTGAACACTGAACCTTTCTTTTGGGTACAGTGACTTTGTATTTTTTCCATCTTCTTTTGATGCTTTCAGCTTTATTCAATGTTTTGTCCATATAATCTTTCAATATTGTATTTTGAGTCTTTTTTTTTTTTTTTCTTCAGTTCTTTCAGCTTGGGAAATTCAAAACATGTTCTTTCATTTGAGTTTTCTAACTACAAGTATTTTTACTTTTGATTATAATACTTTACATTCTCTTCCTAAGCTTAGAGCAATTTTCTGTTTAGCTCTTTTACTTGATCAATTCTTTCAGTAGCTTTAGCTTGTCTACATCCAAGAACTAATTTAAGTCCCTTTTGACATCCATGTTGGCCTTTTTCTTTTCAATGTCCTTTAGCATTAATCATTCATGATATTCTGGATGCCATCCCACATTACATCTGATTTTTGTCAATTAGTGTTCAGGCATTAACTCTATTCAAGCGATAATTTCTAATTCCACGTTGGATATTATCATGGTCATATTTTGGTTCTCAAAGATTGTCTTAACTTTCTTTAGATTCAGTCAGAATTTGAATATGTTGGTCCCTTGCCTGTTTTAGTTGATAAACTGATCCTGTCTATCATCTCTGACCACAGATGTAGTCAATTGGATTTCTGCGTATTCTTCTGGTGAGGTCCATGCATATAGTAACCATTTATGTTGCTGAAATAATGTATTTGTAATGCAATTTGCAATCATGTGATGTTTAGCATATTTTAAATCACCAAGGCCATATTTTTCAACTACAGATACAACTGTCCAAGTTTCACATTGTAACCACCAATGATGATCACTGTATTTGGAAGCTGATCAGTGTTAGATTGAAGAAGTTGATAGAATGCTTGATTTCATCATCACTGGCTTTAATGGTTGGTGTAGAATTTTGAGTAACAGTCATAGTAACTGCTCCCCCTGTAGATTTATTCTATCACAGACAACATTGTACTTCAAGATAAACCTTGAAATATTTATTTTGACAGTGAACCATTCCTCTTTAATTTATAGTTCCTGGCATAGTATATCTACAAAAACAACAGGGAGGCCATGTCTGACTGCTGCTGGCTTCACAAAAGCGAAGGAGTATCAAACTTAGAATCAGCCCAAGGATGATTTCTATGATGTGGAAGTCAGATATGCCTCTACCCCACAAACTTCTTTATTCTATTCTGATCCTGGAAATCCATCCCACAGTTCTCTGCTTCACATCTGAGTTTAATAATTCTTTTCAGTGGTGACACAGAACTTTCATTCAATGCTCGGGATTATGAAGCTTATTAGAGAAGCAAACAGGGTGTAATTCAGTATTGGAAACTACTCAGGAAGCAAAACTCCTCTAGTCAGGAATGACTTTTCTCTGCTGTACTGCATGCAATCCTCACTCTTGTCTTTAGTATCTCAAGCCAAGCAGCCCATCTGTCTCTACCCTGTTTCAACAAGTGTTACAAAGCTCCTTTGGTGCTGCTGTTTAATGCACTGGACTGCAAGGTTAGTTTGAACCAAGAATTCGGCAGTTCAAGCTCACCAGCCACTCTCAAAAACCTTATACAAGGTCTTTGTGAATCGGAACTGACTGGATGACACAAAAATTCCCCAAAGGCACATTCTGCAAGCCAGCCTCCTGCCCATAGGTACTCAACTTTACTCAGTTCATGGTTCTAGAAGCCAGCAGCTGCTCTTGGTCTTCATGACACTGCCTCTGCTGTCTCTGTTGCTTTTCCATGTAGAGATCCTCCACTCATTTTTTTTTTTTTTTTTTTTTTTTTTTTAATTGATGTCCCTGGAATTGTCTGTTCCTTCTTCTGAGGTTGTTGTTCTTGTTAAGTGTCATTGAGTCAGTTCTGACTTGTAGCAACCCTGTATAGGGTTTCTGAAGAAGAGTCGGTGGGTTTGAGCTGTAAACCTTGTGGTTCAAACTGACCTTGCAGTCCAATTCTTCTTCTACACTGTCACACTAGGACTCTGTTTCTGAGATGGCTCCTTTTAAACTTTGTTATTGGTTGTTGTTGTTAAGCGCTGTCGAGTTGGTTCCAACCCATAGGAACCCTGTATAGGGTTTTCGAGGAGCAGCTGATGAGCTTAAACCATGGAACTTGTAGTTCAAACCAACCTTGCAGTCCAGCTCATTAACCCACAGCGCCACACCAGGACTCCCTTTCAAATCTAGTAGATGGCAAAACTAACTCATAGCAGGTGGCAAAACTAAGCTGTCTCAGTGTTAGAGTCCTATACACCCTATTTGCATGGCCTATCTGATACTTTGGTAGAAATAAAGAAGATTTTGGAAAAGAGGGTCATATCTAGTAAATTCAAGGAACCACAGTATCTCATGATTGTCAGATTAAAAATGGCCATTTCAGCACACGAATTTCTAGGATAGCAATCTGTATGTTTTCTATTCATTATTTGATAACATCCCATTTTCCTAAATTTGTATTTTGTAAGTACCACATTCAGATTATTGATGGATGTTTGCAACTGTTGCTTTTCACTTTGAGTAGTGCCCCATCAGCCAATGAAGGTCCTGAAAGTTGTGTTCAATCAACATCAATAAGGTCAACTCTGCCTTGAGGAGGCAGCTTTTTCCAGGTCATATTTTGAGGGCTTTCCAACTGGTGGGTATCATCCTTAGGCACTATGTCAGACAATATTTCACTTTTATTCATGAAGTTTTCAATAAATAAATCTTCAGAAGTGAGCCACTTCTCTTTGTCTTATGTCAGTCTGGAAGCTCCGCTGAAATCTGTCTATGGTGGGTGTTCCTGCTGGAAGTTAAATAGCTGCTGCACAGCTTCCAACATCACAGCACCACATAAGCCACCATACGAAACCAAACTGACAGATGAGTGGTGGATGGTTATAATTAATATTTAGTAATTATCACAACTGATAGCCTATGAAAAATTACATGCCCAAATCTACTACTGGTAAAATGGTGTTCCTTGGAATTCCTGGAGAGCACAAGAAAAAAGAAATGTGTTATTCATATAGTCTAATATGAGATTTTCAGCAATGTTTTCTGCCTTGAGTATCTTTCAGTCTTTACTTAATTGTGATATTCCTCACTTCCAGTTGTTCACCAGATGCTCTAATCAGTCTTGAAATCTGAACTAATGAATACTGGTGTCTGTGCTTTAGGATCTTACTGAATGGGGATGGGGAGGTAAGAAGGAGAGGCCTCAGATGCAGAGGCAGTCTCATCTTCATACTCACTTTTTAGATTCCTGAAAGTAATTTAAACTTTCAATAGATTCATAGGATGGCCAAAACTGATGCATGAATCAAAATACTTAGTGACTGACATTCTTCCAAATTCAATACTGGCCTCAAGAACATCTGCATAGCTTGGACTTTTGCCTTCCATGAGTTGAGCCAATTTTTGACTTCCCTGTGTAAAAGAACTCTGGTCCTTTTTCTGGGCTTTGTTTACATAATCTCATAAAAGCTGATTAAGTCAAAGTAAAGCGTAGCGCTACCTTACATATCTAAAAACAATTTTCTGGAAAGAAAACAAATTATCCATCTTCTTTGGCTATATCCCCATTTGATCAGTGGTCTAGGATTGTTAGCCAATTGCTTGGCCAAGCTGCAGCTCTGCCACCTTAGAATATATCCAGAAAAGATGTATGGTTTCATCTAATCTACATTACTGAAAAACAGTCAGACTGCACAATTCCTGAACTAGATGTTTATTGAAGCAAGAGCCTATGGTTTCTTCTAGCCATGTTCAATTCCTAATGTATATGGCATATAGAAGACTCATTTTAAGGACAGAACCAGTCAAATTGTCTACAAATAAGATCATACAATTTATTTCATACAACCTTAGTTTCCATGTATTAATCTAATATTACTACAGTTAAGTTGGTAAGTGACTCATAGTGACCCTATATAGGGTTTCTGAGAAGCAGCTGGTAGGTTTGAACTGCCAACCGTGTGCTTAGAAGTCCAGTGCTTATCGTACAGTGCCACACCAGAAGCCCATAATATTATTACTATTCTCATTATACTATTAATATTTAAATGTAGTTTTATGTTTAATTTGTGGCTAGAATATTTCAATTAGGCACTAAGAGTCAACAAATACAACAAATTAAGGTGGTTTTTTAAATGAGTTTCTTAAGCTTCAAAATAAAGTGTATTTATCTACGCCAAGAGAAATATGCAAAAATAAGGTATTTCCTCTCACTGTGAGATCACTAAATTTCCAGGTTTATATAATTGTTGTTGTTGTTAGGTGCCATCGAATCAGTACCAACTCATAGTGACCCTATGTACAACAGAAATAAACACTGCCTGGTCCTGGGCCAACCTCACAATTGTTGCCAGGCTTGAACCTATTGATGCCGCCACATTGCCAATCTTTCTCGCTGACGGTCTTCCTCTTTATATAGTAAGTCATCTATATTGCTCTAAAACATATGTACTATGAATGTATAAGTCAGAAGTAATTATTTAAGCAAAAATTTGGATCCAAATATTTTCCTTTTGCTCCCACAGTCTTAGCATATACTTATTCTATTGCTTAACTATCATTGATTTTCATTTTATAGTTGTCTATATTAAAATCTTATTTTATGAGTGGATTTGATGTTAGACATGTTCTTATTTGAGTTGGCATATGTCTTTGAGTTGTTAAAATTTCAGGGCAATGTGGGCTTCTGCGCATGAAATATAAGCAAATGAATGTTCTCCCTTAGCTTCCTACAAAGAAGTCATATAGCAGGGCTGCTCAGAACAAACATGTGCCTCTCAGTAATGTGCTTTTGTTGTTTATTGGTTAATTCATTATGTATGAGGACATGTTGCAACTTTGCTAACCAGTCTGCTTCCTCTTGCTAAATTTCACAATCTTAACAGGTCTTAGAATTGGAAACAACTGAGCACTATGTTGAAATTTGTGACTGTCATCTGTCTGCTTAGAATTACTCATAGATCTTGCTAGAGTAGCAGAGATGCATCCATTATAACCGTCAGTTAGGATGGTCATTAAGCACTTTCTGAAGACAAGATTGGTGTGCCAGATGGTACTTCAGGAACAATAAACAATACACTGCAAACTAGGAAGCATTGGTTCTGAGTCATTTTAACTTAGAGCTCACAGAAGAATGAAATAAAGTGAAAATACCTGTAAGAGTAAAATCCTAGCAGTGACTTTCCAACTCAGACTTTTTTATTTATACCCAAGGACAACTATACCTTTATTTTTGGAAATGTGTATTTCTTAAAAATATACATTAATCTGCAAAAACCATTACTTAGTTTATTAAAATGCACTTCTTTCTATGCTACTGTAATCTAAGATTTTTTTTTTCTAAAAGTGGAATTTTACTTAAGATAATAGTTTAAAAAGTAATACCTGTTTGGGGGGTGAGGGAGGTCAATGCATGAAGAAATTTACTTGCACTGCAATTGCAAACTACCATGTTGTCATTTTTAAGTGCTATCGAATGAGTCTGACTCAAAGCTACATGGGAAAGGTTTACTGAGAAGTGGATGGTGAATTTGAACCAACAACCTTGTGGTTAGCAGTCCAGTGTTATCCTGGCAGTGCCACACCAGGATGCCACAAAATACTATAATAAGCAGAAAATATTTGTTTAATAATACATGAAGATGAAATAGGGCTATTTGCCCTTTACATTTTTGTCCATGTCAGAATATGCTCAATCCCTGAAGGGATTCAAAAGAACGAAGTGGATATTTTGAGTCAAATCCTGATCTCTCACCTAATACTGACAATTCTCAGTCCAGAGGGTCTAATGCATACAAATCACCTTAATTTTCAACAGTCTTCAGTAATTTTATTTCTTCTACCTACTAAATTGTGTTATCCAATCAGTATATTGACTGTCATGGAAAATAGCACATAACCAAAAAACAGTCTACTCTTGTCTTCTTGAGTTTGATTTAATTAAAATTGCCTTTTTTTTTTTTTTTTTTTTTTTTTTAAAATATTTTTTTTTTTTTTTTTGGCTAGTATTGTTTTGCTGCACTCTTCCTTTGTTGATCGTCCGTCGGTCCTTCCTTGCCTGGCTGATTAATTAATCCCCTCTTTTGGTTTTTTTTTTTTTTTTTTGCTTTTCAAAAATACTATTCATTTATAAAGTCATACATTGATCACCACCTTTTCTCTCTCTCCGATTCAGCTGGGTCTTTCCTTTCCGGATTTATTCAATCCTCCCATAGCATTTTTGTGGCAATATATACACAAATATAAATGAGACAGAAATCAAGTATTAAAAGGCAATTTAAAAACCAAAGAGAACATAAAATGAATGCATGTTCTAATATACACCAACTCAATGACCATTCCGCTGGCATGATGTCTTCCAGTGAAAAGTACCAGCCCCACTTTGTCAGAGGCCTTCTCTATAAAACCCAGGCTCTAGTCATATGTCTGAAGCAGGAAGTGCCTTCTTCTATTCTGGCCTCAATTGTTGGTCCAAAAGAAAGCATACTATTGAAGCTGGGCAAAACACCTTTTCTGAATTTTTTTTTTTTTAAATCTTGTTTTTATAGAAAAGTGTTTATCTCAACATTATAAAGATTTAAGAATATGAATCTGGATATAACAGTGTTCCGGCCTTCACCTCATAGACAAGACAGATTTGAAAATAAAGCCAACATGCACAGAAGGCAAAGAATAGCATATGAGAAATATGTTGTTGTTGTTGTTAAGTGCCATCAAGTCGGTTCCGACCCATAGCGACCCTATACAGGGTTTCCAAGGGTGTAAATCTTTACGGGAGTAGAAAGCCTCATCTTTCTCCCACAGAGCGGCTGGTAGTTTTGAACCGCTGACCTTAAGGTTCACAGCCCGATTCGTAACCACTACGCTACCAGAGCTCCCTGCTATAATCTCTAGCTCCAACATGTGATAAGGTACACTCAACTTCATTCTTCATAGGTTGGATTAAGTTGGTTTGAATTTGGTTCTTAACTTGAAATTGAAAAATTTCTGTGTCATTACCATCACAAAGGTCAAAATAATTTCCATAAATTGCATTTAGAAAGCATTCCCACAATATGGCAACTATGTTTTGGAAACTAGGAAACATAGCTTTTCTGCATTAGATGTAAATCTAGGTAAAAGGAAGGGAAAAAAGTCACTTTTCTATTAACATAGGGCATAATGTGTAATATTGGAGACAATAGAATCAGCACTAGGAAATAAATGCAGTTTTTGTTGTTAAATGCTCTCAAGTTGGTTCCAACTCTTAAAGATCATATATAGTATTTCTAAGGAACAGCTGGTGAGTTTGAACAACCAACCTTGTGGTTCAAACTGACCTTGCAGTCCAGTGCTTTGTGCCACAGCGCTATGCCAAGAATTTTACAATGGCAATTTA
>NW_006408550.1:15826655-15830211 GCF_000296735.1 Chrysochloris asiatica
TATATATATATATAATATTTATATATATGTTAAGCCTTGTAAAGAAGTAGAGAAGATAGTCAAAGATAAAATTCTTATTTCTTAATTTATGTTGCTTTTCTACATTTAGGTTGGCTTATGATGAAAGTAATATGTTCATAAGATATTTATAGTGTTTTCAAGAAGTCACAGGGGAAAAATTAAAACAAAGATAAGCATAAAAAAGAATCATATTCCTAACTGGCAATTCATTGTTGAAAGTGTTGGTATTATAATGTTAGCAATTTCAGGGTTCTCCAAAATAACGTACTTCTGTACTATCCATCTGCAGACCTCATGATCATTCTGAAGAAAAAACAAGGGGACAGAATAAAGGAAACAAGATTTCAGTGTTCCGTTACTGTGATTTTATCTAATTCTTATCTCTCTGAATGCATTGAAGCACAAAGAAAGTCTAAGTAGCATTTCTTACTCTCTGTTGAAGAAATACAGCCAGAACCAATGATAGATTTGAAATAATGAGCACTCTTGCTGTATAAACCATTTATATGAAAAATGGAATCAAAGAAAAATACCTAACTTACTAAAGTAAAGTGAGTCATAAGTTATTGGTTCTGTATGTGCATTAAATGTAAGATGCAGAGAAAAAGAGACCTCGTTAATGAGGAGTAATGCTGTGCCCTCACCTTTATGGGAATGTGGTCCCATTGGCTGTCTTGAGATGTTCCACCTTTATGGGAATGTGGTCCCATTGGCTCTCTGAGATGTTCCAAAAATGGAACATCTCAGAGAGAATGGAAAGACAAAGATTTTAGCTATTTGAGACTTTAAACAGAGAATCTATCCATTCTGTTATACTGAACTTCTATCTAAACAAAACAGATAACAATAGATGTCATTTTAAGTAGCTAGATTTATGTTAATTTCATATGCAGAACTAGAAATATACAAAAGACAACAGATGGAAATGAGTTTTTAAGCCTAGTGGAGAGACGTGAAAGACAACTCACACCTAACAAAAATATTTTCAATGAAATATTAATGAGATTGTCCCCCTGACATTTCTCAAGAAACTAGAGAAGAGCAAGAGCAAAGTCTGAGAATCGCCCTGCTTATTAAGTACCAAGCATGCAGGAGATGTCTGTCCAGCTCAAGATTAGAGATTTCCTTTCACCATATCTATACCCAATGTATCATGTGTACATCTATCACCTTGGTCATGGTTGATTAGATCAGGGTGGACCACTCACCTGGACCAAAATGCCTTCTTTAAGAATGGGGAAAATAACATTTTTAACTACATAATAATGACAAGGGAGTTAGAGGTGATAGACAAAGAGTCAAGTTTCAGTTATTCCCCCAAATGGGAAATAACTTCGGTCAGGAGATGGATCCTATAAGAGGATCTGGAAAGAACCGTTAGGGTAGTCCAAAAAGAAGATAAAAGTGGATATTAATCAGGGACATGGTTCTCAGAATAGCATTGACATAGGTTCTGGGTAGACAAATTAATTGAAAGATTAGAATTTTTTGATATGGCAAATAAATGATGATAGACTAGCAGGGTATAAGTTGTTAATGAGACTTGATGGACTATAGGGAACTCTGGGTATGGATTTTGATAAGTCTGAGAAACTGCAGTGGGGAGAGGGCATATAAGGCTTTGATTCAGAATCCTGGACTCTTAGTAGGACAATTTATTGGCAAGCTACTTAATCTTTCTTATGTACAATGTTTGAACCTGTAAATAAGAGTAATAATAAATTATTTTTTAAATGTATTGCAAGGGGGCACAATATAGGCAAAGAAAAGTTAAGAGGCTAAGCATCAAACAAATTCTTACATGATAAATATATAAAAAGACTTATCTTCTGATGTTTGTAAAAATGGAAAGTTAGCATGATGTACAATAAGTGGTATTTTGACTACATAAAATTTAAATATTACTTGCTGGAAATTCCAAATCCTGGCAAATCCAAATCATCAATCATACAAGATCATTTTAGTCAAAATATAATTTTGGTGCCCCAGGATTCATTAAATATAAGTATATTTAGGATGTTTTAGCCAAAGGTTAATTGCAAAGAAAATCACTGTTGACAATCGTAATTATTTCTCCCAGCAATTTAACTGCTTAGAAACAGTTAAGAAAATAGTCCATATTTAAGGTGGCCATTACTTAATTATTGAAACAACACTTAAGAAATAATGTACTAAACTCTTTTTAGTTGTTTTACAAGTTGCCATCAAGTCATTCCAGTTCATAGTGATCCAACGTGTGTTCGAGTAGACCTATCCTCTGTAGAATTTTCAGTGGCTGATTTTTCAGAAATAGAAAAAGTGTTTATTCTGAACTGTCTTTGGCTGGAATAGAACAACTGACCTTATGGTTAAGAACCATTTTCACAACTGAGAAATTACTAAAAAACAATTGTTAGGTGCTGTCAAGTTGATTTCAACTCATAACAGCCCTATTTTCAATTATTTTCAATTGTTGTTGTCGTCAATTGCCATCAAGTCTATTCCAACTCATAGCGACCCTGTGTAGAGTTTGGGAGCCTGTAAATCATTGCGGGATCAGAAAGACTATTTTTGTCTCACAAAGTGGCTGGTGAGCTCGAACCACCTACCTTGTGGTTCACAGTCCAGTGCTTTTTCTATTTTTAATTTTTGTTGCTAAAGGCCGTGAAGTCACTTGTAACTTCTAGCGATTCTGTATAGGATTTTTGAGGAGAGGCTGGTGGGTTTGAACCTTGGACTTTGCAGTTAACAGTCTAGGGCTTATTCTACACTGCCATATTATCAGGACATTTGTAAATTGACCCATTTAGAAATATCTAAATTGATGCTTTTGAGTTATGGTTGGAGGAGAATATTGAAGTTGCTATGGGCTGCCAAAAGAACAAACAGATCTGTGTTGGAAGAAGTGCAGCCAGAATGCTCCTTGGAGGCCAGGATGGCCAAACTTCATCTCTCATACTTCGGACATATTGTCAGGAGGGACCTGTTGTTGGATATGGACATCAGTTTGGTAAGGTGGAGGGTCAGAGAAAAAGAGGAAGGCCCCCATGAGATGGATTGGCCAAGTGGCAACATCAATGGACTCAAGCATGACAAGAATAGTTAGTGAGGTTGGTCCAGGATTGGGCAGTATTTCATTCTGCTGTGCATAAGGTTGCTATGAGTTGGTACCAACTCTATGGCACCTAACAACAACAACAACAACAATATATATAAATGTTCTATTTACAGTATCTCATTTCTCTTTTTTAAAGTAGTTGATTGTTGTTTTTGTTAAGGGCCATCGAGTTGTTTCTGACTCATAGTGATCCTATATAGGGTTTCTTAGGAGCAGCTGGTGAGTTTGAACTGCAGACCTTGTGGTTTGTAGTTCAGTGCTGACTCTATAGTGCTACCCCAAAATTCCACTTAGTTGGTAATAATTAGATAAAGTATAATGGATATAATTCTGAAGGGGGTTTCCTATTCTGTAAATTGTAGCAATACCACCCCAATTGTCTAGAATCACCCCACCTTATTTACTTGTTGTTGTTGTTAAGTGCCGTCGAGTCGGTTC
>NW_006408550.1:15830551-15832767 GCF_000296735.1 Chrysochloris asiatica
TGTGTGTGTGTGTGTGTGTGTTTTAAGTTTTATTCACTCTGGCATGGCACCGTAGGATAAGCACTGAATGGTTAGCAGTTCAAACCCATCAGCCCTTCCTCGGAAACCCTACAGAGAGTAGCTATGAATCAGAACCAGACTCTAAGGCATTTAACAGCAACACTCATTATAATATGTGTATTGTGATATTTTATTGTTGTGTGAATTTGCACTATCTTAAGAGTAATTTTGGAAATGTAGGGTAAGCATTGGACTTCTAACTGCAAGGTGGGCAGTTCAAACACACAGACAGTTCCTCAGAAACCCTAACTATACATTGTTGCTATGAATCGGAATCAACTCTTTGACACTTAACAGCAACAACAAAAACTAATTTCACTGAGCATTTTTCATAGACTTATTTGACCACATATATCTTCTTTAAGGAGCTCTGATAGCGTAGTGGTTATGAATCGGGCTGCTAACCTGAAGGTCAGCAGTTCAAAACTACCAGCGGTTCCGCGGGGGAAAGATGAGACGTTCTGTTTCTGTAAAGATTTACAGCCTCAGAAACCCTGTGCAGGGTCACTATGAGTTGGCATCGACTCCACGGTACTTAAAGCAACAACATATCTTCTTTAACGCAGAAACCTGGTGGTGGTTCATGGGTTAAGTGTTGGACTGCCAACTTCAAGGTCTGTGATTTGAACTCACCAACTGATCTGAGGGAGATAGATGAAGTTATCTGCTCCAAAAAATATCTACATGCTCACAAACCCTAAGGAGAACTTTGACTTTTCCCTACAATATCGTCACTAAGAGTTCGAATTAACTTTATTACAGTCAATATCTTTAAAATAGTTTTTGTTTGGTTTCTATTATTCATTTTCAAAGGTCCAAGTTATATCCTGGATACCCAAACCTACTGTCGTCAAGTAGATTCTGACTCTTAGCAACAGAGTAGAACTGCCCCATAGGGTTTGGCCTGGTGTAAACCTTAGAGAAGTCGACTGCATTACCTTTCTCCTAGAGCAGCTCGTGGGTTCCCACTGTGGACCTTTGGGCTAGCAGCCAGCTATTAACTACTGTACCACCAGAGCTCCTTGATATGTTAGGTACAAGTATTTTATTTCTCCCAGCTTATGAATTGTCTTTTCTCATTTACTTAGCAATGAATTTCAAGGAGCAAAACTTAATTTCAATAAAGTCCATCCTAACAATATTTTGTTTCATCAATTATGCTTTTAGTCTCTTATCTTAAAACTCGTCACCAATCTCAAGGTTACATAGACATTCATCTATGTTTTCTTGTAAAAAATTTATAATTTTGCATTGTACTTTAAGTCTATTCTATATAGGGGATTTTTATATAAGGTATAAGATATATAATTAATTGTAATTAGCCCATTGTTCCAGCATTATTTATTAAGGTGACTTTTCTTTCTCTATTGATTTTCCAATGTGCCTTTGTCAAAAATCAGTTGCTTGTTTTCAGTTTTTTAAATTATTGAATACTTTTATTAGTCGGTTTCTGAGTTCTCCATTCATATCCTTTTGTTTATGTCTATAGGATTGTTCAATATATTAGCGTCTTGATTATTGCAGTTTTACATTAAGTCTTCTATTAGATAGTGTGTGTCCTGCATATTTGCTCTTCTTCGGTATTGTGCTGGTTGTTCTAGAGACATTTCCTCTCTCTATTAATTGTAGGATGTTGTTGTTGTCAAGGGCCATTGAGTTGCTTCTGACCCATAGCAAGCCTGCATAGAGTTTCCAGGAGCTGTTGGATAGTTTAAACCACCAGCCTGGAAATCCAAACTGACCTTGCAATCCAGTAGATTATTCCACAGTGCCACACCAGGACACCAAGATTAGGATAGGTTTACTAATATTTTAAAAAGAGATTGTTGGCATTGGACTAAGATTGAATTGAATCTATATACCAACTTGAGAAGAACTGACATCTTAACCGTATTGAGTTGTCTAGTACATTGTGCTGTTAGGTGTTGTCAAGTCGGTTCCCAATACACAGCAGTGTAAAATGTCGCTCCATCCTCTGCCATCCTGACAATTGTTTGAGCTCATTGTTTCTGTCACTATGTCACTTCATCTTATTGGTGTCTTCCTCTTTTTGTCAACATGCCACTTTTCCAATTATGATATCCTATGTCCAAAGCATGAGAGAACATCTTGCCAACCTGGCTTCTAAGGAGCATTCTGGCTGTACTTCATCCAAA
>NW_006408550.1:15834302-15836143 GCF_000296735.1 Chrysochloris asiatica
GTTCTCTGTCAGTGTATGATTGTAGCCGTTTCTGTATTACCTTTAGCAAATCTTTACTCGCTTGAGATATCAAAGAGATTATCCGATGATTTCCGCATTCCGTTGGGTCACCTCTCTTTGGAATGCGCACAAATATGGATCTCTTCCAATCACTTAGCCAGGTAGTTGTCTTCCAAATTCCTTGGCAGAGATGAGTGAATGCCTCCTGTGCCACCTCACTTTCTTGAAAGATTTCAATTTTTATTCCATCAATTCCTGGTGCCTTGTTCTTCAGGTGGGATATATTCCTAATACATAGGATTATATAATTATATAGTACATGTTGTTGTTGCTACGTGCTGTCAAGTTGGTTCTGACTCATTTTGTTGGTAAGTGCCATCAAGTGTTCCAAGTCATAGCCATGCTGGATAGGGATACCAAAGGGCAGCTGGTCAGTTTGAACCATCGACTTTGTGGGTCAAAGCAACCTTACAGTCTAATTATTTATCCCATATTGTTGTTTGTGTTATCGAGTCAATTCTGACCCACAGAGACCCTGTATAGGACATCTAAGGAGTGGCTGATGAGCTTGAACCATTGACTTCGTGATTCAAACCAACTTTGCAGTTCAGCACATTAACCCACAGCACCACACCAGGACTCCTTGTCCCACATAGAGACCCTATAAAAGTTTTTCAATAGTGGCTGGTGGATTTCAACCACCAGCCTTGAGATGAGCAGTCCAGTGCTTATCCTACAGCACCACACATGGGCTATCTATTTTTATGTTCTTTGACTGTTTTTCAACAAAATGTTATGGTTTTCCTGATACACATCCTTTACTTATTTTGTTCGAGTTATACTTATGTATTATTTGTAAAAGCAGACCTAAATAGGTAATCTTTTGCTTCTTAGATTTTCTTTTCAATTAATTAATTATGCCTAGGCATCTGAAAGCATAGTCCAGAATGATCTATTTTATATACGCTATTCTCTTCTGACTTCTTAAGTAACAGTAGTTTTCTTTATTCTGTAGAAGCCACCTGTTGCTGGGTCCATTCTCCATACTAATTGCATTAGTCTGATGAGGGCAGGGGGGTGTCTTTATAATCAATGGTTTATATTGTATTAGTTACAGTTTTTAAGATACAGACAGTGCTAACATAATGAAATATAAGCTGAGGTTATTTATTTTTAGTAGTTGTAATTAAAATATTCCATGCTCTTTCACTGAATTACTACATAAACCATTAAGTTCATTTTTTATTAAAATATTTTGAAACCTGATAATTCTCTTGCTTTGGTTGTAGATTATTTTTATAGCATTAGGAAATCTAAGTCTTCAAAGTCATCTTAGACTTTAATTTTCAGACATTAAAAGAAAGCAATGCAATATGCTCAACTAATATACAAACCAGAAATAACAAATGAAAAATTCAGTTAGCAAGAATCTGCCTCACCTCAACTTTTTATCAATCTTGTTTTCAGCATTTAAAATGAACTTAGTCTGAAATTAAGACTAGGAGAAGAACAAACATAAATTTCCTTTCCATGATGTAATCTTTCTTTTCTGATGACTTACAAACCTGATATTTTATTCTTCACGCCCACTCATCTTTTTTATGAATTTAAATACTATTAGATTAATATAATCTTAAGGATAAACAATAGGTCAGTACTTTCTTAGGGAATGTTGGAAAGTTTTATTTTCTTAAATTTCCCATAGCTTTCAATTCACCAAAATGGACTACAGCAATGCAGATGGAATTTGAACAATACAGATGAAATAAAAAAGAAAGAAGTAGTCAAGAGCAATTCTAGTTATTACAATGTGGCTTTCTCAGGGTTTTATTTTTAGTCTA
>NW_006408550.1:15837762-15841203 GCF_000296735.1 Chrysochloris asiatica
CTTGTATATTGCCCCCCTCCCTAGCACCCAAACTTTCCTGAGTCTAATCCATGCCCTGTGCTGCACTTTCCCCTCCCTCCCCTCACCCACGCCCAACAACCCAGCAATCAACAAAGAATTCCTCCACCCCCTTTTAGTATGGGTTCTTTTTCTTAGTCTTTTATAATAGTGGTGCTATGCAGTATTTCTCTTTTTGTGACTGACTAATTTCACTCAACATAATGTCCTCAAGGTTCATCCATGTTATGCGGTGGCTTGCCGCTTCCTTATTATTCTTCAAGGTGACATAATATTCCATTGTGTGTATGTACCACAGTTTGTTTATCCATTCTTCAGTTGGTGGGCACTGTGGCTGTCTTCATTTTTTTACTATTGTAAATAGTCTGTGTAAAACTTTTCTTCAGTCTTTTGTAAGTTTTATAAGATTTTCATGTTATCATTGAATTAATTCATTTAGTCTTATTCCCTTACTAAAAAATTCTTGTGAATAAAATTAAACTTTCAATAAGATAGTAACTATGACAACATCATCACTTTCCTATGTATATATTGTATTAGACTAATTGTCCATATGTGGTACAAGAGTATAAAATTATTGATCATAATAATGATGACTGAAATATAGCTCCCACAGAAGTAAATTATCATTTCATTCTCAAAGTTAGTGCCTCAAAAATTGATTTAATATAACACTAAAAACTCTTAATGGTCACTACTATGCAAACAAATTTATACATTTTAAAACTGGTATGAATAATTGGATAATTCATGACTCTGAAAATGATTTATTCTTCCCTTTACCTCAGAATTGAAATCAAAATCAAAATGCTAAAAATGTTCAGGTTGGAGCACAAGGACTCTAAAAATATGTGTAAAAATTAATTAATAGAGTTAGGTCTCTCAGCAGTAAGAACTAATTTGCAACTTTTTGCCCTTAGCTATTAGAGCAAGTTCAGGTAATGGTGACCAGGTTACTGAGATTTTTTGGTTGATTAAATATTAGTAGCTACTCCTCTTCTTCTGACACCCTCCTGATTTACTGAAACATTACTTATATAACCTATAGATATCAATTTCATAAACTACAAGCAAATCACATAATTAATGAGAATCTTAAAATAACATTGTAAGTGCATGATTCCCGTATGAGTATTTAGAAAGGAAGAAATACTATCAAAAATATATCCATCATGTAGGTGCAGCAATTGCTTGATAATGAAGCAACAGAGCCCTGAAGCACAAGAAAATGACCCTGGTGGTAATGGTGATGATGTGTTTAATGACTTCAGCTGAGTGGCTTTTAGAGAACATAAACACACTGGGAAATGTGTCTTAAAATGTACCAAAGAGACCTTTTGGTTCACAGAACATAGAATTCAATTTTGTAGGGTTTTTGAAATCAGTGTTTGTAAAGATAAAATAGACATTTATAACTAGCTCTTCCTCAGAACAGGATTTCCTAAGAGGCAAAGTTATTGCTAATAGATTTTAATTCCCTATACTTTCCAAGCTATTACAAGCAATGTAGCTTAACAAAGACAACGTGGACTCAGAGCCCTTTTTATGCTCATTGCTATGTTGATGTTAAATGTAATTGGCATTCAGGAATCCCGGTCAATGTCTTGAAGCCCAAACTGAAACACAAGAAGTGAATTAGATGGGATTTAAGCTTTCAACTAGAGGGAAAGGTATTCTAAAGAAGAACATTATACACAAATTTAGTAAAAAAGTAACAAGTCAAATAAATCTAACAGTACCAAAACAACTGCCAATTTTGTGGGGTTTTTTCCATTTATATTAGATTTTTACCTTGATTGTCTACCTAATGTTTAAATTTGCATAAACTGACAGGTGTGGTGCTGTAGAATAAGCACTAGACTGCTAATCAAAGGTCAGCAGTTCAAACAGAGCAGCTGCTCCTCAGAAACCCATACAGGGCTCCTATGAGTAGGGACCAATTCGATGGCACATAGCAACCACCAAACAGGGACACAGTAGAAACCTGGTGACACTCTGAATTAGGAAGTGGGCTGCTTACTGTAAGATTGGTGATCCAAACCTACCAGCCACTCTGCAGGAGAAACACGAGGGGATAAATATTGATAGTTTTGGAATTCCTGTGTAGAGTTGTTATGAGTTGAAATCAACTTAATGACTGTGGATTTTTTGGTTTTGAATAATCTGTTTTATGACAAGAAAAATATTAATACCATTAGTGTAAATTGACAAGGACACAATATTTGGTAAAGAAAAAGGTTGGGAAATGAGAAAAAACCTCAATGAAATGGATTAACACAATGGCCACAACAATGAGATTAAACATCAAAGACCATGGAGACAGTGTAGGACCACGTAACCATTTCCTTCTGGATACGTAAGGTGGCCATGAGTCAAAACTGGCCTGGTGGTAATAGCAATAACAGTGTATAATCCATGTAATTTTAAAGGTACCATTCCAGTTCCAATGGAGGGCTGAGTACATGTTTCTATCTGTTCCTATCTTTGTTATTGTTAAATGTCCTTTAGTTAATTATGACTTATAGTTATATAATGTACAACAGAACAAAGCACTGTCCAGGCCTTTGTCATCCGTGAGCCCAGCCACTGTGTCAATAAATTATCTTTGTGGGTCTTCCTCTTTTTGCTCATCCTCTAGTTTACCTGGTGTTGTACTCTAGGCTAAGAAGTTCAGCAGTTCAAACCTACCAGCCACTCTTTGGAAACCCTACACAGGGTCTCCATGAGTCAGAATTGACTCGACAACACTTAACAACAATAGCAGCAACTACATAACTAAGCATGATGTCCTACTCCAGCAACTGGTCCCTCCTACCTATGTGTCTAAAGTACATGAGACAACGTTTCACCATACTGACTGCTAAGGAGCATTCTGGCTATACTTCCTTTGGAATGAGAAAAAAATATGGATTTCTTCAAGTCAGTTGTCCAAATTTCTTGATGTAGACAAATGAGTTCTTCAGCACTGTATCTATTAGTTGAAGCATCTCAATTGGTATTCTGCCAATCCCTGGAGTCTTGTATTTCCCCAATGCTTTCAATGAACCTTTCTTTTAGAGACTTCCATCAACACCATCATTTCTTGATGATCTACTACCTCCTGAAATAGTTGAACACAAACCAATTCCTTTTGACAGAGTAATTGTGTATTCCTTCCACCTTCATTTCATGCTTCCTCCCTTGTTTGATATTTTGCTAATTTTATTGTTGTTAGTGCTGTCAAGTTGGTTCTGACTCATAGCAACCCTGTATGGGTTTCTGAGGAGCAGCTGGTGGGTTTGAACTGCTGGCCTGTGGTTTGCAGTCCAGTGTTGATCCTACAGTTTCATACAAGAAATCCAATTGGGTCTTTCAATATTTTAACTAAAGACTTGACTATTTTCTCTAGTAATTTCAGCTTGAAAAATACCAAGCATATTCTTT
>NW_006408550.1:15842877-15849473 GCF_000296735.1 Chrysochloris asiatica
GAATTCCTCAGTCTTACCCGCCATCGAAACTCATTGCAGCATGGCAATGGCTCTGTCTTAGGTTGCCGAGGTTCCACGTGATCCTTGCCCGTCTCTGGCCACATGTCCACCATAAACAGACACCATCCGAAGAAGGCAGGGAGGAATCTACCTATAGTTTTATGTATTGCAAAGGCTTTGCAAGAAGCCTCGTTCACTGGGTACGCTGTAGTCCCATTTTAGGTATTCCTATCAGTCATAGGCAGAAGACGGACTTACAAGCTTCTAGTGTGGTGTTTCTGACTATTCCTTTCTCTTCCTCTCCAATGTCTACTCTGAGCTGCCTGGTCAGGGAAGCACCGGAAGTCCTTCCTCCTGATATTCATTTTGATATTTTCTTTCTTTCTTGTATTTTGAATCTTTTACTTTCTTCAAGATGTACTAATAGTGCAGAGGGTTTAGCATTCTTCCTCTAAGTGTGAGGTCAACAGTTCAAACCCACCAGCTGCTCTGTGGGAGAAATATCAGGGTGTTTGTTCCTATGAACATATACAGGCTCAGTACTATAGTGTCTCTCTGTGTGTCAGAATTAACTCAATGACACTGTGTTTAGTTTCTTTTTTTTGTTTTTTTGTTTTGGTGTTGTCATGTAAGATATGCTACACATTATACAAGAACTCATTTCATCTTTGATCATTACTGTTCAATACTTCAAATCTATTCTTGAAATGGCCTCTGAATTCAGGTGGGATATATGCAAAGTTGCCCGGGAGAAAGATGAGGCATTCTGCTCCTGTAAAGATTTACAGCATCAGAAACCCTGTACTGGGTTGCTATGAGTCGGAACCGACTACACGGCACACAGCCAGCCAGCCATACGCAAAGTTGTACTCTCATGAACTTGTACTATTTTTTTATTTTTCAGTTTCAACCTGAATTTGCATATGAGAAACTCATGGTCTGTTCTAGAGTCAGCCCCTCGTCTGGTTCTCTATGATGATATCCACCTTCTCCAACATCTCTTGATTTGAACTTGTTTATTGTATCTGTCAAAGTTCATATGTATAATGCCCACTTATGTTGTTGAAAAAAGATACTTGCAATGCATAAGTCATTATTGTTGTTGCTTCTAAGTGTGGTCGAACTGGTTCTGAGACATAACAACCCTGTATAGGGTTTCCAAGGAGCAACTGGTAAGCTTGAACCGCCGGTCTTACAAACCAGAGCATTAACTTGAAGCGCCACACTTGGACTGCACATAAGTCAATTCTATCACACAAATTCCAGCTTCCTTAGTATCATCAAGGCCATATATTCCAAGTACCAATCCTTGTTTGTTTTCAACCTTAATATTCTAATAACTAATAATTATTAATACATCTTGATTACATGTTTGATCAATTTCAGACTTGCAGAAGTTGATAGAAATCTTCAATGTCCACATATTTTGTATTAATAATTGTTGTATATATTTGTATCATGATTGCATTAGCCAGTTTTTCTTGCTGTTTATTGTTGTTAGGTGCCATCAAGTCAGTTCCGACTCATAGGAACTCTATGCACAACAGAATGAAACACTTCCCAGCCCTGTGCCCTATTCACAATCATTGCTATGCTTGAGCACATTGTTGTTCACACTGTGTCAATCCATCTCAGTGAGTGACTGTCCCCTTTTCACTGACAATTCACTTCACCAAGCATGATAGCCTTCTTCAGGAGATTGCTCCATCGCCAAGACATGGCCAGAGTATAACAGGCAAAGTCTGGCCGTGGTCACTTCTAAGAAGCATTCTGCTTGCACTTTGTCCAAGATATACTTGTTTGTTACAAAAGTCTATGATACATGCAATATTAGTTGTCAACACAATAATTCAAATGCATCAATTATTCCCAGTCTTCCTTATTCATTGTCCAACTATCAGATAAATATAAGTCAATTGAAAATACTATGGCTTTAGATCAGGCACGTCCTTAGTCATCAAACTGATATCTTTGCTCTTGAACATTTAAAAGAGGTTTATTGCAGCAGAGTTGTCAAATGTAATATCTCAAGTAAAGAAAACAAAAAATCCTCACCACTGAACCAATAAGTAACATCATGATAAGTGAAGAAAAAATGGAAGTTGTCAAAGACTTAATTTAGCTTTTATCCACTATCAACACTTATGGAAGCAGAAGTCAAGAAATCAAATGATATATTACATTAGGCAAATGTGTTGCACAAGGCCTCTCAAGTGTTCAAGAGCCAAGATGTCCGTTTGAAGACTAAGATGTACTTGCCCCATGTCATGGTATTTTCAGTAGTCTCACATGCATGTGAAAGTTGGGCAAGGAAGACTGTAGAAGATTTGATGCATTTGAGTTGTGATGTTAGATAATAATATTAAAAGAACCATGGACTATCAAAAGAACAAACAAATCTGTATACAAGATGTAGAGCTGGAATGCTCCTTAGAAGCCAGAGTGGCAAGACTTCGTGTCTCATACTCCAGACTCATTATCAGTCCCTGGATAAGAATATACGCTTGGTAAATTGTGGGGGGCGGGGTGGGTCAGTGAAAAGCAGGACGATCCTAACAAGATGGATTGACAGAGTGGCAGCAACAATGGTATCAAGAATAAAAATGATTGTGAGGATGATGCAGAACTGGACAGTGTTCTGTTACGCATACAGTAGCTAGGAGTTGGAACTGACTTGAGGGCCCCCAGCAACAACATACTTTTAGAAGGCACTTCCTTCTCATTAGTATTTTGAGTGTCTTCCAACCTGATGGCACAACTGGTATTATAGCAGACAACATCCCACCACTGTTTATAAAGGTTTCACTGGCAATTGTCTTTGAGAAATAGATTGTCAGTTCGTCCTTCCTAGTTTATCTTAGTCTGGAACCTCTGTTGAACTTGTCCACTACTGGGACCCTGCTGGTATTTTAAATTCCAGTGGTATAGTTCCTAGCATCACATCAACCTTAAAGCTATAGGATGACAAATTGTCCCCAAAATGCATTTGAAATAGCATGCTAATAAAAACGAGAACAAGTAAAGCAATAAGACTAACAGAAAATGAGAAATAGTACTAGCAGCTGGTCCTGCTGAGGAAATTTCTATAAAATTGAAGAAAAATGTAGTTGAAAACACTCATGAAAGAAAGGAGGTGGGCAATATTGGATTTTTACTACCTGGTGCCATATAAACTAGAAAGAATATTTCCGTTGAAACATTAAGTGAATGACTATAGTCTGAATGTGGAATGGCCAGAGAGTAGGAGACCCTGGAAGCATCAGAAACAAGGAGAATCCACACCTGCTTGCAAACCCTTGACAATGATCTTGCACATTCTGTGGGAGAAATCGGGCTTTGGACAGAAGACTGCAGAAAGCCATGGTGCAGAATGGGAGCATGGGGAATAGCCACTGTCAGAAAAGCCCATTTAGATTATTTCTTCCTTATCTCTCTGACAGAACAAAAGCCTAAGCAAGGGTCAGCATAATGAGCCACTTCTTACTCAGGGCATATAGGTGAGACCCCTTTACAGCCAGAAGAATGGAACAAGAAGGAAAACTGCTTTGATTGTTGATTTTTTTTTTTTTTTAACTATCCAATACTTTCTGAGTTTTGTTGCTTGATTTTTATAGATGGGTGTGCATATGTGTGTTTGTGTATGTTTGTATGTGTTTGTGTAAATATGGCATATGGGAGGAAAGCTATGCAGTAATAAAACCTGGGCCTTTTCTTCCATTCCACTTGTCTTTAATATCCTCAGTTTGGCTTCACATTGATTGTTTTTGGATTCAGGTGTCATTTGTATCCTCAAAAATGAAACAAAACACACAATCTGTTGTGATACAGTGAATGAATTTATATGGCTTGTCCAGTCATGATCTTTGTAACATCCATCAAGTGATTGGTAGGGAGCATAAAATAGTGTGTGAAGGACTCTAACATAAGGATTGGCTATCATTGCCATTCTGGTGGCTCTAAAGGAAGTTATCCTAGATGCAGCAGCAGATGATCCCAGGACCATTAAATAGAAAATCCACATACTGAGTGAGAAATCACTATGCAGAAGAGTAGTGGCAAACGAAATAGCAGCAGAGACAGCGGCATGGAGAGACAACAGAAAATCTTCTAGGCCTTTGGAACAAGTAAAGTTGAATGTCTTCAGTCAAGATGATGACTTACAGAACTGGGTGCCCATTGAGCATTTATCAGCAGTTATGGGAGCTTGTAACATGTTTCTGAGAAGGGCAGAGGTCAAAGGGTCATGTGACTGAGAGGCCATGGACTAGAGAACTATATCCTAATTGTTTCTGATCCTAAATTGCACCCCATTAACCTCCATAAAAAGAGAGCCATTATTTGGGTCCATTCCAAAGAGAGTTGACCGAATGGAATGCAGAAATCATTGGACAATATCATAAATATCACATGAAAGAAAAAGTTTTCAAAAACAGCTGTAACCGTATGTTAATAGGGAATTGTCAGAGGTTCAAGGCAAGTTAAGACAAGGATGTGGAATGAGGGATATCACTGCTAGCATGAGATGGAACTTAGCTAAAAGCTGAGAATACCAGAAAGATGTTTACCTATGTCTTATTTACTATGCAAAAGGCTTTCAACTATGTGTCTCATGACATGATAGGCAGCATTGTATAGAATGAGTATTCTCAAACACTAAATTGTACTTACTCATGAGGAACCTATGCAAAGACCGACATAGACAAACTGAACAAGGGGGCACTGAATTGTTTAAAATTAAGAAAGGTCTGCACCAGGGTTTTATTCTTTCACCATATTTATTCACTCCGTACACTAAGCAAATCATCTGAGAAGCTGGATTACATGAACAAGAATATAGCATCAGGATTAGAGGAAGAATCATTAACAACCTGTGATATGCAAATGATACAAGTTTGTTTGCTGAGATATGCAAATGATACAACTTTGCATGCTAAAAGTGAAGAGAACTTAAAATACTACTGATGAAGACCAAAGACCATAACCATCAATATTGGTTGCACCTCAATGCAAAGAAAACAAAAATACTTACCACTGGACCAATAAATAACAATATGAAAAGTGGAGAAATAATTGAAGTTGTCAAAGACTTCATTTTATTGGAACCATTATCAAAACTCATGGAAGCATCAGTCAAACAATCAAGTAACAGGTTGCATTAGACACATCTACTGCATAAGACTTCACTGAAAAGTTCAAGAGCAAAGATACCAGTTTGAGAACCAAGGTGTGTCTGACCCAAGCCATGATATTGTCAATAGCTCCATATACATTACAAAGCTGGGCAGTGAATAAGAAGACCTTAGAAGAATTGATGCATTTGAGTTATGGTATCAGGAAAAATACTTAAAACAGCATGGAATGCTGGAAGAACAAACAAATTTGTAGTGGAAGAGATATAGCCAGAACGTACATTCAAAGTCAGGATGGCGATACTTGTTCACTCACATTTCGGAGATATTAACAGAAAAGACCAGTCCCTATGGAAGAACATCAGGCTGGATAAGGTGAAGGGTCAGTGGAAAAAAGGAAGATCACCTACGAGGTGGATTGGCACAGTGGTAGCAGCAATGGGCTCAAACTTGGCAACAATTGTGAGGTTGGCACAGGACCGGGACAATGTTTCATACTGTTGTACATTAGGTCATTACGAGTTGGAACCAATCAACAGCACCTAACAACAACATGCTCCTTAAGAAGTTCTATCATTGTATAGTTTGTGAGTTCTGTGTGGCCAATGCAATGAATTTTCAAACCCAGAATATAACTAGAATGCTATGGGAGGGATGGTTGGTATCAGAATAGGATGAGTAAGATTGGAGGTGGAGGCATCTCTGAGCTTAACCTTGTAGGAATCAGCCTTGGGCTAATGTGAAGTTTATTACTCCTTTTCCCATGTAAAACTGGATGAAGTCAGAAATAACCCCCACACCATTTTTGCACAAGATGACATTGAATCATTTTCATCTCACTGTGACCCCATGGATTCACAATTTCATAGCTAAAATCCACATATCACTGAACTACAGTCTTGTAGATGGCTCCTACTTGCACCTCTCATCATCTCTATACTCTTGTGACCCTACTTTTCATGAATGTGTCTCAATGAAGTGCCTCAATATTTCTGCCTACAGTCTATCCATTCTGAATGTTTTAGATTTTTAATATTTAAATTATATTGATTTGTATTTGAATATTTATACTTTAAGCATTAAAATCCAATCAATTTATCAGATATGAATAGTCTCAGTCTTTACGATTTGCAAAATTAATCTTAAAATATAATCTAAAGCAGTATATATGTTTTCAAAAATTAGGTCAAACATTAAAATCACAATTTTAAAACCAAAATGGTTTTCATAGGTGGATAGTTTTTTATTCTATGCTTCTGTAGGAATTGTATTTACTATATAAAAACAAGTACAAAAATCATTGCAATTTTAGTTCATTGGAAGCTACTAAATCTTCTTAAAGAGTTATGTGTGGGTGGACAAAATATCAGCACACATGGGTGCCAATGAAAGCATTGTAGAGAAAAGCTTCAAATGTTTAAATAAAGAACATTTTACAAGAGATTGGAGTTAAATGGATTTGCTTTA
>NW_006408550.1:15850782-15863306 GCF_000296735.1 Chrysochloris asiatica
GCAATCATCCATGCCAAGAAACTTGGAAGATAGCTACCTAGCCAACAGTTTGGAAGAGAGTCATAAGAAAGAGATTCATTTGAAAGAGAGGTTACACAATGGTATTTGGAAGTCATCAAACAGTATTGCTAATATCACTTGCAAGTAAAATTTTGTTGAAGATAATTTAAAAACAGCTGCAGCAGTACAGCCACAGCATAATGCCAGAAACTCAAGCAGGATTCAGAAGAGGATGTGGAACTAGGGCTATCATTGCTGACATCATATGTATCCTGGTCGAAAGCAGAGAATACCATGATGTTTGCTTGTGCTTTATTGACTATGAAAAGGCTTTTAGTTGTTTGGGTCATGACACTCAGTGGATAACATTGAAAAGAATGGGTATTCCAGAGCAACTAATGTGCTCAAGAGGACCCTGTACAGACCTAGATGCAGTTGTTCAGAAAATAAGGGAATACTGAAGAGTTTTAAATCAAGGTGTGCACCAGGGTTGCATTGCATCATCATAATTATTCAATATGAATGCTGAACAAATAATCTGAGAATATGGATTATATAAACATGAATGTGGCATCAGAATTGGAGGAAGAGTCATTAATAACTATGATAAGAAGATTATACAACTTTACTTGCTGGAAGTGAAGAGGACTTAAACTACTTATGGATGAAAATCAAAGACCACAGCCTTCAGTATGGCTTGCACTTCAATGTAAAAAAAAAACAAAAATATCCATCATTGGAACAATAAATAACATCATGAAAAATGAAGAAAAATTTTGTTATCAAAATCTTCATTTTGCTTAGATCCACTATCATCATTCATGAAAGCAGCTGTCAAAAAATCAAAAAATGAATTGCATTAGGCAAATCTTCTACACAAGAACACTGTTCAAACTGTTCAAGAGCAAAAAAGACAATTTGAGGACTAAGGTGTGCCTGACCAAAGCTATGGCACTTTCGATACTTTTATGCGCATGTGAAACTTGGATAATGGGTAATGAAGACCATAGAAGAACTGATATATATGAGTT
The DNA here is from genome assembly GCF_000296735.1 of Chrysochloris asiatica. Taxonomy (NCBI): domain Eukaryota; kingdom Metazoa; phylum Chordata; class Mammalia; order Afrosoricida; family Chrysochloridae; genus Chrysochloris; species Chrysochloris asiatica. The sequence goes on from NW_006408550.1 coordinate 15,851,814, forward strand.
AAGGTGTTGAGGAAGAATATTAGAAATACCATCGACTGCCAGAAGAACAAACAAATCTGTGTTGGGAAAAGTATCTCCAGAATTTTCTTTAAAGCCATGATCGTGAGATTTTGTCTCTTATACTCTGGACATGTAATCAAGAAGGACCAGTCCCTGGAGAAGTATGTCGTACTTGGTGGAGGGTCATCCAAAAAGAAGAAGGTCCCCAACATGATGGATTGCCACAGTGACAACAGCAACGGGCTCAAGTGAACCAACAATTGTGAAGATGGCTCAGAACAGGCAGTTTTGTTGTGCGTTGCATTTAGTTCTGTTGTGCACAGCACCCCTATGAATTGGAACTGACTCGACCACACCTAGCAACAACAACATGTTCAGGAGTTTGGGTGTGGTGCTGTAGGGTAAGCACAGGACTCTTAATCACCGTGTATATTGGTTAAAGCTAAGAGATACGTATCAGAAACCCTATGCAGAGTCACTCTGAGTTATAACCGACTCAATGGCACTTAATAACAACAATGTTCAAGTAGTTATGTATTTACTTGTTGTTGTTGTTAAGTGCTGTCAAGTCGATTCCGACCCATAGTGACCCTGTATAGGGTTTCCAAGGAGCAGCTGGTGAGCTTGAACCACCGACCTTGCAGTTCAAACAGCTTTGTAGTCTGGCGCATTAACCCACAGCGCCACACCAGGACTCTTAGCTTACTGTCATTAAATGTTAGTGCATAATCACTATTATGTGATAAAGTGGAAATTTAATCACTGTGTTTTATGGAAGATTAGAAGACGTGAAACAGTTCCAAACATTGCCACTGTATTAGTCTGACATGACAGTTGCTAATATTTTACAAGTAACTTGGATATATGCAGCAGTGGCAAGCACGTTGGAAATATTAATTGATAAATACAATTCCATAAAGGAAAGAATTAAATAAAAGTACAAAGCCTGTCTTTACAGTGAGCAGTTTAATTCCTCATGTGTTGAAAGAAACTTAAAAAAAAATAAAAAGAATTAAACTATTACCACTAATTTAAGGAGTCCTGGTGTGGTGCTGTGGTTTAATGCGCCAGACTGCAAAGCCGTTTGAACTGCAAGGTCGGCGATTCAAGCTCACCAATTGCTCCTCGGAAACCCTATGCAGGGTCGCTATGGTTCGGAATCAACTCGACGACACTTAACAACAACAGCAACTAATTTAAGGAGGCCTGGTAATAGAGCGGATCATGAGTTGAATTGCTAGCAGCAAGATCAGCAGTTTGAATCTGCCAGCCGCTGTGAGATTTTCTGCTACTGTAAAGGTTTATAGCCTCGTCTCAGAATACCTATTTATTATTGCTTCCCTAATTATTGCTTTCCCAATGCATAAAAGTAGGAAGAATAAATGCATATTGTTTACTATATCATTTCTTTCAAGTTAAAATCATGCAATAATATTTTCCGATGCCTTTTGTTTAAAGTGGTTTTGCATGAGTTATCCAAGCAGAAGTTTTTAATTCCAACTTCCAACTGCTCAATACATTGTGTGATTCCTCCTTTCTCCTATGTCTTTTTGAATCTATCGGCAGAAGGAAAACACAAGGGGACTTCAAAAAGTTCAAGAAAAAAATGAATTAAATTATAATAATCCCCGTCCAACCGTTGAACACCCTTCATAAGTGAGAGAAAGTGATGTGTCTCGAGATCTCTCAAAGATCAAGATAGAAGTGGAAGGGAGAATATCAACGATTTTACTTTTCCAAGGGACAACAACAAAGAAACTTTAAAAAGTACAGGGTACTTTTTTATTAAATGAAATATTAAGAAGAATGGAGGAAAATGTGTAACAATACTCAGAATTATATAATAATTTACTAGTCAGAAAAAGGCTGGAGGAACCTGAGACAATGACCCTCAATCACCCTTCATGTCTAGAAATGAACTCACCTTTGTGGCCTAATTTTCAGCCTAGCATTGGACAGATTTATAAGGGAGGACAACAGCACTAGTAAGGTGTGTTCACCATGGAATAGTCAGTCATTCAAAATCATTCAAAAGGGCAATATTTTCCTAAAGACAAAGTTGAGAAGGGATAGGAAGGTGGGTGGAACTCAAATAGGAACCATAGGGAGGAAGCAGGATAAAGGTTGTTCAATGGAAGGAAATGTAATCATTGAGATGAAACAAAGTGTATAATTTGTTGAATGCAAAACTGATGATCTTGTCAGTAAACCTTCATTTAATTCATAAGGAGGAAGCACAAAACATAATGAGCAGTTGATAGTTGGAATTGAAAACCTTCATTTTATTTCATAATTAATATTATGAAATTAAAAAGTTGGGAAAAAAGAAAGAAATGTTAATAAGAGTCATTGGTGGACACCATCCTGCCAAGGAGCAGAACAGCGAGAAGCCTTATGCAAAGTTCATTGTTTAGCAAAGCAACAATGAATATCCCCTTGGTTAGCAAAGCTACAAGGGATGATTCATGCGGGGGTCCCCCAAGGTTTCTAGCTTTCCCTTGGAAAAATAGTTTATTTCTGATTTCCTTATAAGAAGTTTTAGAAAATCTTGCATAATTATTAGATACTTTAAACAAACCTCACATTATAATAGTTGCCTTTCACATTAACATTAACTTTCACACCATATTCAGTCTTATGTAGTTATAAAAATTATTTTTTACATTAACAATAAGTTTTAACATTAGAGATAACCACACTAGCTAAGTTTTAGCAATTCAAGCTTAAAATTGTAAGAAACATTCCATGTGGTTTTAGTCAAGGACATTAAGGCCTTTAGAAAGCAGCTTAGGAGACAGTCAAGGGCAGTGAGAGCTTGGGGACAGAGGTAGGAATTTGATTAGAGGTTTTGAGAAATTGTTAGCATGAGAGAATTACTGCTTTGTTCTTAACTAGGAAACTTTAGGGTAGTTTTATGCTCTTGTTTTTAATTGTTTGATCAATTATATGTATGACCAGTTATAGTAAAAATTATGCTTTTGATTGTAATCTGTAACTAATGAATCTATAGAAAGAAACAGATGTTGGTAAAGTTAGAAATTAAGATGTAGAACTTTGTTTAAAATTAACCTGACATTTTAGGGAGGATTAGAGAGAAACAGAGTCGCTCACAGAAGGCAGACCTTATCAAGGTAAGTAAGGAGTAACAAAGGAGTATAGAGACACAGGAATGTTTGGTGACCTTGTGCTCCTCTTGTACCTTTCATGTAACAATATAATATTTGATTGATTTGTAACTGCTTGTACGTGACTGTTATGAGATCATAATATATTCTAAAAGGGATATAAGAAGCAACAATTTTTTGAAATAAAGAGAGTCATCAGAGAGAGTCATTATTACCATCATCAGCCTGAGACCCAAAATGACCCATTGACTCTTTGAGTGTTTTTTTGTGTTTTTTCATTCACCGAATCCGTACCTCCTCTGAGTTCTCACAAATTGTCAAGGCTGGTACTCGGCAAGTAATTCTGTCACCTTTAGTAGAGTCTTTACCAGAGTCAAGAGGAGTTGGGTTGTCTGAGAGATTTGCTCCAAAACACAACTATAATTAAGTCCCATTGTACTAATGCCACCCTGGCTTGGATCAGGTACACCTTAGTCCTTAAAGTGACACTTTGAGTTTTTAACACTTTTAGGAGTTCTTTTGCAGCAGATTTGCACAATCTGGAGTCCTGGTGTGGTGCTGCACAATAATGATCTGGACTGCAATATCAGTGTGAGCTGCAAGGTCAGTAGTTCAAACCCACCAGCCACTCCTCTCAAATCCTATAAAGGTCGATATGAGTCAGAAATGACTAGACAGCTCTTAAGAACAACAGTATATCATTTTATTTCTTGACTGCAGCTTCCATGAGCATTGATTTTGGATTCACACAAAATGAAATCCTTGACAGTTTCAATATTTTACTGTTGATTTGGTGTTGATAATTGGCCCACTTGGGAGGATTTTATCTCTTTATTTTGAGGTGTAAGCCTTAATGAAAACTGTAGGCTTTTACTTCCATCAATAAATGTTTCAATTACTCTTCACATTCAGTAAAAGCATAGTTATCTGAATATTGCAGGTTGTTAATGGAGTTTTCCTCTAATTCTGATGTCATGTTCTTCTTCATATAGTCCAGCTTCCTTGATTATTTGATCTGCATACAGAATGAATAAGTATAGTGAAAGGATACAACTCAGGTCCACACATTTTCTGATTTTAAATCATGCTGTATCCTCTGATTCTGTTTGAATAATTGTCTCTGAATCTATGTATTGCTGTTATTTAATTCTGTCAAGTCAGTTCTGACTCAGAGTGACCCTATTAGGGTTTCCAAGGAGTAACTAAGGAGTATAGAGATGCAGGTTTGAACCACCAACCTTGTGACTAACACTGACTTTGCAGTCCAATAGTTTCCACATTTATTATCAACTAAGTGTTTGGCAATCCACTCTTTGCAATGTTACCCATAATTTGTCATGACCAACACGGTCAATGTCTGTATAGTCAATAAAACACAGGCAAAAATCATTCCAGTATTTTCTGCTTTTAGCCACAATCCATCTGACATTAGCAACGATATTCCTCATTCCATTTTCTCTTCTGATCCTATCTGGAATTTCTGGCTAGCCCATGCATTGCTGCCACTGTTTTTGAATTGTCTTCAGCAGAATTTACTTGTGTGTGGTATTAATGGTTAAATGATTAATGATAAAATAGATTTTATAATATTTTGAGATAATAAAGTATCAATAGCATTTAGAATGGTTTCATAGGTCTAAATATTAAATATGAGTTAGTAATCATTGTCCAATTTTTTATTTAATATACAACTCTCTATAATAATTTGACATCAAAATTTCATCGTCGAAAAGGTACATTAGACCTATCCTGACAAGATGATGTACTCTTAAACTTGCAGGCATCAGCCCTTTTGAAGTTCTACTCTGTAGCCACCTTATGAAGGCTTGGTTCCTTTTGATCATTTCCTGAAGGATAAACAGTGTTGTTGTTGGGTGATTCTGAACATAGCCATGGGTGACAAATAATGCAGACATTCTCTGGGCCTCACGCGATGTTTGGAAAACAAAGGCTAGTATTTTCTTTCAGCAGTGAGCATTTTTCTCCAGTGTCTTTGATACAGAGACTACCAGTAAAGAGGGAAGCATGCAATTTTCCTTTTCCCTCTAGGAACAGTCTGAAGGTTATAGCCAAAAGGGTAAAACAGGTTAGTTTGGAAATAGGAGAAAGCATTAAACTGATTACTCCTTTTCTCCTTTTTGTTGATGAAAAACCATCTTCTACTTGTCTTAAATTCAGTTCTCTGTTTACTCTGTATAAAGGCAAGATCAAACATGCACTACATGCTCATAATGAGGATGAGTTTGTGTCAGCTTTCTGCTTCTTCATCACCGGCAGAGAATGCATAGATGCCAGTCCTAGACCGAAAATTTACTCAGGACTTCATTCAGTCTTTAGATCTTTCATTAACTAAGAATTAACTACTGACAAGACATGTAGGTAATCTGAGAATAAAATGTGAATAACATATGGTCCAGTGTGGTGCTGCAGGATATTGCACTTAACCACAAGGTCACTTTGAGCTGCAAGGTTGGCAGTTCAAACCCACCAGCTGTTCCTCAGAAACACTATAGGTTCACTCTGAGTCCGAACCAACAGGATGGCACTTAACAACAACAGCAATGTCTCCTGGAATTTAGTTTGGGGACAAGGTGAACATGTAAGAAAACTCATGAATACAATTCAACTCAAGAATGGAATTTTGGGAAATAAAAACATGATAACAATACTAATAGAATATTTAACATAGATTTTGACTCTTTGTGCCCTATTTTGTACATATATCACTTGTCCTTTTCACATATTCCTGAAGGAAAGTATATGAGGCTTAGTGAAAACAATTGCTAAAAAATCATAGACACATTTGTACAATCTAAGTATCAAAACATGAATCTATTGTCTCTTGATATATCCTCAAATCTAGGTTTTCACACTTCTGAAGGTGGTGATTCCATCTTTCTAGGCTGGTGTGGCACTGTGGGTTAATGTGCTAGACTGCAAAGTCAGTTTGAACTACAAGGTCGGAAGTCCAAGCTCATCAGCCACTCTTTGGAAACCCTATACAGGGTCACTATGGGTCGGAATCTACTCTACGGCACTCAACAACAACAATCTTTTCCTGAAGAACTCTACAGTTTTTAGTTGACATCACATCAACACAGTTTCACTGATCCTCTAATTTTTAAAGCAGGATGTCCTTTTTCAGGAACTGATCATCCCCTTGATAGCATGTCCAAAGAACATGATATGAAGTTTCTACACATATACATGTTAGGTGACGTTGAGTTGGTTCTCACTCATAGCGATACTTTATAGGGTTTCTGAGGTTGCACATCTTTGCTGGAGCAGAAAGCCTTGTCTTTCTCCTGTGAAACAAGCTGGTGGACTTGAACTACATACCTCGTGTTTTGCAGTCCATTGCTTACTGCAAAGAACCACCGTGCTCCCACAAAACCCCTAGAATACATTAAAAGTAGTTGAATTTGGTTTACTTCCTGACATTAGTAAAACTGTATAACCTTAACTATCCCTAAATATTATTTTTTATGAAATATGTGATATATTATCATGTAAATGAAGTTTAAACTTTTATTTTTGTAACGGAAATACCAACCAAAGTAAAATCTTCTGTTTAGTCCATTCTAATAGATTTACTAATGATAATAGTTTTACTAGTAATTTTTCTAAAGGTAATATAGAAATGGCTGCAAGCATACATTGACAAAGAAATTTCAGAGGTTCAAGTCAGATTCAGAAGAAGACATGGAATGAGGGATATCATTACTGATGTCCGATGGATCTTGGCTAAAAGCAGAGAATACCAGAAAGATGTTTATCTGTGCTTTATTGACTATGCAAAGGCTTTTGATTGTGTGGATCATAACAAGATATGGACAACATTGTGAAGTATGAGTATTCCGGAACACTTAATTGTACTCATGAGGAATCTGTACATAGACCAAGAGACAGTTGATTGAACAAAACATGGGAACACTGAATGTTTTAAAATTAAGAAAGGTGTGTGACAGGGTTGTATTCTTTCACCATACTTATTCAACCTGTATGCTGAGCAAATAATCTTAGAAGTTGGGTTCTATGAAGAAAAACATGGCATCATGATTGGAGGAAGACTCATTAACAACCTGTGATATGCAGATGATACAACCTTGCTTGATGAGAATGAAGAGGATTTAAAAAATTTACTGATGAAGATCAAAAAGCACAGCCTATTGTATGGAATGTATCTCAATGTAAAGAAAACAAAAATCCTCCCACTGCACCAATAAACAATATTTTTATAAATGGAGAAAAGATTGAAGTTGTCAAGGACTTCATTCTTCTTGGATAACTATCAACACTCATGGAAGCAGCAGTCAAGAAACTAAACAACATATTGCATTAAGTAAATCTGCTGCACAAGACCTTTTGAAAGTGTTGAAGAGCAAAGATGACAGCTTGAGGACTAAGGTGTGCCTGACCCAAGCCATGGTATTTTCAATAACCTCATATGCATGCGAAAGCTGGACAGTGAATAAGGAAGACCATAGAAGAATTGATGCTTTTGAGCTATGGTGTTGGAGGAGAATATTGAAAGTGCCATGGGCTGCCAAAAGAACCAACAGATCTGTATTGAAAGAAGTGCAGACAGAGTGCTCCTTGGAGGCCAGGACGACCACACTTGGTTTCTCATACTTTGAAAATATTGTCACGAGGGACCAGTAGCTTGAGAAGGCTATCGTGTTTGGTAAGGTGGTGGGTCAGAGAAAAAGAGGAAGACCCCCAATGTGATGGATTGGCCAAGTGGCAGCATCAATGGGTTCAAGTGTGGCAACAATTGTGAAGATGGCTCAGACCCAGACCATGCTTTGTTCTGTTGTACATAGGGTCGCTATGAGTAGGTACAAACTCAGTGGCACCTAACAACAACAGCAATAAATGAACATGCCATTCTCACGTTCTCAGATTTTAATAATGGCATGTATTGTCCTTATATTATTATTTAAGATTTATTTATTTTGTAATTGTGGTAAATTCTAACCTTTCCACATTGTAGACCTCATTAATCACCACTTACTCTAGTGATTTTCCCATTAAGTTCATTCTGGAGCTCTTAAATACCTTGGTTATGAGAAAGAAAACATGCCAAGAAAATAATTTATTCCTCAGTTTATAAAGTCATTTGATGATTTGTCTGTCCAGGACAGATTTATTAGGAAGGTACAGTACACCAAAATATCAACTCCAAATGAACTATAATAACAAAGTCATTTTTAACAGGTAGCATTCTGACAAATATTTGACTAATGCAACAATAAAATGACAGAATTAGGTTGTGAAGCTTGCTTTATTCAGAGACAAAGAAATATTAATATAAGTGAAGCTAGACTGTGAATTTTAAAGTTATATTTTCCTCCTGTAAAAAAATCCTGAAGTATCTACAGGATTTGGTTCAAGGTCCCTCTGTTAATCTATTACTTTAGGGAGTGTTGAAGGAGACAGTTTATTTGAGTAGGAAATTAGACAATCATTTGTGGGGAAGGGGGTAGTTGTTGCTTTAACTTATGATTTTAATCATAGACAGTTTTGTCAGGGCTGGGAAATAGTCTCATATTTTATCAGATATACCTTGTTTCACAGGTTTATTATTGAACTTTACTAACAAAATAAAAAGTATATAAAAGTTTTATTGATTTAAAAATCTTTGAAATAATTATTGAGCATCTAAATTACAAGGGGATATATGATTACCACAAATAAAGAATATCTTTTTGTTGTTGTTAAGTGCCATTGAGTTGCTTCCAACCCAAAACAACCCTGTATCGGGTCTCTAAGAAGTTACTAGTGCATAATAGGAATATTTATTCTGAAGTAATTCAAGGAAGACTATCTATTTTGAAGATCTTTGAATTTAGCATAGTTGGCACTGTGGGTTAATGCACTGGAATGCAAGGTAGGTTTGACCGCAAGGTCAGCATTTCAAGCTCAACAGCCACTCATTGGAATGCAGATGCAAATATTGGATGAGATAGAGAAGAGTGTGTTTCGGCAAAGAAAGCAGTGTACATGAAGATTTAGGGGCAAAAATGTGGCACATTCTGATTTTAGCTTGACTAGAAAATACAGTGTGAAATGGAATCTGATACAAGTAGGGGTAAATAGGGTGCTCCGGTGGCACAAATGGTTCAGCAAGTGACTACTATACAAAATGCTTGTAGTTCAAACCCACCCAGAGATAGCTCAGAAGACAAGTTTATTATATACTACTGAAGCGTCAGTGTCTTGAAAGCCCAATGGGTAAGTTTTGTAATTGTGCTATTGAAGAAATAGCAGCCAAATAGAAGAATTTAACTGGATAATGCTCACTGCTTGATTTTCTTAGAGGGCTTTGATGGTTTGGTGTTATTTCTTCAAATATTTGAAGGAGTTCACCAATTAAGCCATATCTGGTTTTATATTGTGGAATGCTTAGTAATGACTGAATCAGATTTCATAGTTGTGGTTGCCTAGTCTCATTTCCTGTTTCTTCTTGAGTTAAATTTAGTCAGTTTTTCTCTTACCACTTTTCATATCATCAAAATTAAAATTACCTATTTCACTAACTTTGATAATACTATCTTACAATTATCTTACTTACTGTAATATCAGTAGAAATAACTTCACTTTGTTTTTTAATTGTGGCAGTTTGATTTATTTCTACATTTTCAGTGTTCAGTCCAGATAAATGTCTGCCAATTTTATTGGTTTTATTAAATTGTCTCCATTATTTTTTCTTTTGATCTCATTGATTTCCACTTTAACATTTATTATTATTTTCCTTATGCTTACTGTGTGTTTAGTTTACTCTATGTACGTTTAGTTATTATTTTGAGGTCCTTCCTTTTTCTGATAAAGACAGTTTAAAACTATATTTATCCCTATAACCACAGCCTTAGTTATATTCCATGAACTTTGGTGTGTTTTTCTTTTCATACAGTTAAATTATTTCCTAATTTCCCTTAAGATTTCTTATCTTCCTTGGGTTGTTGAGAAATGTTTATTTAATTTGCAAATATTTAGTGATTCCACAGATTCCTTTAGATTGGTAAATTCTGATTTCATTTATTTGTGTTTAGAGAAAAAAACCTATATGATATCAATTATTATAAATGCATCAAAATTTGCTTTATGGCCTAGCACACTATTCATTGTGGTAATTATCCAATTAAGGTAACTATTGATAGGGTTGGATTTATATTTACTGCTTTGTTCTTGGAAAAATGTTTGCTTGTGCTTTGACTGTGCAAAGGAATTCAACTTTGTGGACAACAATGTGGAGAATGGATATTCCAGAACACTTAATTGTGCTTACAAGGAAACCGTACATAGACCAAGAGATAACTATTTGAACAGAATACTCTATGAGGGCTTAAAACGAATACATATTCTGTAACTGTTGGGTTGAATATTTTAATACGTCAACAATATTTATGTATGTCAAGTTGATAGATAGTGTTTTTCTCATCTTCTTATACTTGCTGAGTATATTTCTAGTTGCTTTCTGAATTATTGAGAATAGGGTATTAAAATTAGAGTTCTGGTATGGTACTGAAGGATAAAACACTGGACTGCAAACCACAATGTTGTTAGTTCAAACCCAGCAGTCACTTCCTAGAAACCCTAAACAGGGTTGCTGTGAGTCAGACCTGACTTTATGACTCTTAGCAACAACAGCAGCAACAATGTTGAATTTTGTCATTTTTATATCAATTCCGCATTTCCACTTTAATATAATTTTACACTTCCTTAGATGTGTGTACATTTTTATGCTTCTCAAATTAGTTGATCTTTTCTTTATGAAAGGCTTCTTGTTGCTAAGTAATATTATTTGCTTTATATCTATTTTGCTTGATAATGGAGTCACTTAAACTCTCTTACATATACTGTGTGTAATATATGTTTTCTGTGCTTTTAGGTTTGTAAAGGAGCCTCCAGAATAAATCAGTTTGGTGGAAACCTTGATTTTGAATGGTAAGTTCTAAGACTCTGAAATAATAAGTTTATGCTATCTGATGCCACTCAAATAATAGTATATTGCTATGCCAGTATTAGTAAAATAATACAAGGAACAATCTGCCTGAACTTATCCCAACACAGATATGTTTGTACTTTTGGCAGCCCATGGCACTTTCAATATTGTCCTCCAACACCATAACTCAAATGCATCAATTCTTCTATTGTCTTCCTTATTCACTGTCCAGCTTTCACATGCATATGAGGTTATTAAAAATACCATGGCTTGGGTTAGGTGCTCCTTAATTCTCAAGCTGACATCTTTGCTGTTCAACAACTTAAAAAGGTCTTGTGCAGCAGATTTATCTAATGCAATATGTCCTTTGATTTCTAGGTTGCTGCTTCCATGAGTGTTGATAGTTGATCCAAGAAGAATGAA
>NW_006408550.1:15867859-15869077 GCF_000296735.1 Chrysochloris asiatica
GCTCTGATTGGTGACCACACATATCACCGATGGGGGAAAGTGGGGTAAAAGCAGCAATGAAGTGGCAAGCTAAGCCCTACAATGTTCAGTGGACTTCTGTGGACCCAGTTGGGAACCTGGTTGGCAAGCAGTTTGAAAAGACCTGGAGACTCTTGGGCCCAGAGTCAGTGGCATGACCACGGAGGACTCGAAGAGGAGAGTGGAGCTACCGGCTGACAGGAAGAGAGGGCATATGCACAGGAGCGCCCACACTTGCAGATGATACCCACATGGCCTGGGCCAGATGACTGGATGATCGGAGCTTAACCAGGAAAGGAAAGAAGAGGGGGGAAAAAAAAAAGTGAGCTGATACAGTCTGATGAACTTGACCTATACCTATGGAGCAGCAACTCAAAAGAAGGAAGAAATCTTCACAGCAAGAAACATTCACACACACCTCTACACACACAGTAGACAGAGATGGGCAACTTGGACATTGGATACTCAAATGGGGAGGCGGGGACTACAAAGGCAAGAAGTGACTGGCTTACAAGCTTTCAAGAAGGAACCTAGTGCTAGGGAGCATGGAGGAAGTCAGAATCTCCAGTAGCTACTATTCAATCTGTCTGGGTGGAGCTGATAAAAGGAAATACAGATGGGTAACTCATGATACTATAGTAAATAATGCTTATCAGGATGGATTATAAGGGTTGGAAATGCATAGGTAGACGTTTTGTTACAAGGAAGGGAGTGATTAATTCTCCAGGATAGGAGCAGAGGTCTCTGGGACCACCCATGGAGAAGAGCCGAGAGCGGGACCCTACCCAGAGAAACAGAGTTGCCTGAGATAGAGACAGAGATGATGACGTGGAGTAATGAAGCAGTTGGGGACTTTGGACCCAGAGAGGGAAAGGGACTGTGGGCCGAAAACTGGGTCGAGGGGAAAGGGGGAGGAAATAAATTAAAAACAAACAAACAAACAAAAAACACTACTATAAGAAACCAAAAGAGACATACAGAAATGGAAGAACATACTATGTTCCTGGATAGAAAGACTCAACATCATGACTATGTCAACACTGCCCAAAGCGATTTACACATATAATGCAATCCAAATCCAGATTCCAAAAACATTCTTCAAAGAGAGGGAATGGACAATTACCAACTTTATATGGAAATGAAGGAGACCCAGGATAAGCAATGCACTGCTGAAGAAGAAAAACAAGGTTGACGGCCTCT
>NW_006408550.1:15869177-15880265 GCF_000296735.1 Chrysochloris asiatica
AGTGTTGCCATGTTCTGTTCGAACAACTGCCTCTTGGTCCATGTACAGGTTCCTCATGAGCAAAGTTAAGTGTCAAGGAATACTTATACTTTTAAATGTTGTCCATAACTTGTCATGATCCACATAATCAAAGACTTTATTTTCCTTGGATCCACAACCAACACTCAGGGAAACAGTGCTCAAAAAATCAAATTTGCATTAGACAAATTTAGTTCAGAAGGAGTCTTTAAGGTGTTAAAGGGCAATGTTGTCAATTTGAGAATTAAGATGTATTTTATTCAAGCCATAGCATTTTTAATCATCTCATATTTATGTGAAAGTTAGATAATGAAGGAATAAGTTAAATTGTAGAAAAATCCACGTATTTGAATTATGGCATTGATTAAAAATATTAAAAGTACCATGTATAGTTAAAAGAACAAACACATCTATCTTGGAGTAAGTACAGCTCCTTAGAAGCAAAAATGGTAAGATTTAATCTCTGGAACATTGGACATGTTGTTAGGAGGGACCAGTACTTGGAGAAGAACATCAAGCTTGGAAAAGTGGAGAGTCACAAAAAAAAAAAAAAAAGGACAACCCTCTCCCAGCCCCCCGACACACACACTAAAGGAGATGGGAGATGCATTGACACAGTGTTAACCAACAATAGGCTCAAACAGGACAACAATTCATATGATAGCTCAGGAACTGGCAGAATTTTCTTCTGTTGTGTATAGACTCCTTTTGTGTGGGAACCCACTCAATTTGCACCTAATAAGAAAGACATGTTTTATATGAACTTATTTGTGTCTGTATATATTAATACTTAACGATGAAGATCAAAGACACAGCCTTTGGTATGGGTTTCATCTCAATGTAAAGAAATAAAAAATCCTCATCACTGGACCAATAAAAAACATTCTTATCAATGGAGAAAAGATTGAAGTTGTCAAGGACTTCATAAATCAACACTCATGGAAGCAACAGTCAAGAAATCAAATGACATATTGCACTAGGCAAATCTGCTACACAAGACTTTTTTAAAGCATTGAAGAGCAAAGATAACAGCTTCAGGACTAAGGTGCACTCGACCCAAGCCTTGGTGTTTTCAATAACCTCATATGCATGCTAAAGCTGAACAATGAATTAGGGATACCATAGAAGAATTGATGCTGTTGAGTTATAGTATTGGAAGAGAATATTGAAAGTGCCATGGGCTGCCAAAAGAACCAACAGATCTGTATTGGAAGAAGTGCAGCCAGAGTGCTCCTTGGAGGCCAGGATGGCCAAACTTCGTCTCTCATACTTTGCACATATTATCAGGAAGGCCGAGTCACTGGAGAAGGATGTCTTGTTTGGTAAGGTGGAGGGTCAGAGAAAAAAAGGAAGAACCTCAGCATGATGGATTGGCAAAGTGGCAGTATCAATGGGCTCAAGTGTGGCATAAATTGTGAGACTGACCCAGGACCAGGCAGTGTTTTGTTCTATTGTGCATAGGGTTGCTATGATTTGGTACCAATTCAATGACACCTAACAACAGCAATAAATATTAATCGATTTATGCACTTTCCTGAACAATGACACCTAGGACATACTTTCCTGATAATTTTTAAATTGAAAATAAGTTTTTGTTGTTGTTAAGTGCCAAGCAGTCATTTCTGACTCATAGCTACTCTGTAGTAGGTTTCCATGGAGTGGCTGATGGGTTTGAACTGCCGACTTTACAGTTACCAGTCAAGTGTTGTTGTTGTTGTTGTTGTTAAGTGCCGTCGAGTCGATTCCGACCCATATCAGTCAAGTGCTTATCCTAATTTACGTGCTAGTCAATATAGCTATCAACTGGCTTTTGTAGATTTGTTATTTGCTTAGCAGTACCTACTGATCTGCTATATGTTAACTATTTTATATGTAATTTCTGACCTCATTCAATTAAGTGCAGAATATTGAATGTCTGTTTTTTTTCTGTTTGTCTATCTCTAGTTCATTTCTTGATATACACTCATAAATTAATAGAACTTAATATTTAGCTAAGTATTCAGAAATATGAGATGTTGCATTTACAAATCAAGTCTTAATATATTTAAAGACATTTTGTTGTTGTTGTTAAGTGCCGTTGAGTCGATTCCAACCCATAGTGACCCTGTATAAGGGTTTCTGAGGAGCTGCTGGTGAGCTTGAACTGCCAGCCTTGCAGTTCAAACGGCTTTGCATTCTGGCACATTAACCCACAGTGCCACACTAGGACTCCAAAGACATTTTACGACATCCAAAGTCATTTGAAAATTATAAAAAATATTTATGACCTTGTGACATTTATAATAGCTGTCCAATATCCTTCTTTTAAAAGTAATAAATTTTTCTGACTGTGAAACCTAGTACTCCTTTCAACATAGTATTGCTTTCCTTATTTATCACTAATCTTTTCTTTAGTATAGTCTGCCACGTCTCCCACCCAAAGAAGTGAAAATTTTGCATTAATTTAAATCACTGGCTACAAAAGGTGATGAAAATCAGTTTACTTTAAGCATAGTGATGGTTGATTGAAAAATTTTTAATGTTTTTTATTGAAAAGTTTTCAGTTTCATGCAGGCATATACCTTTTAAGAATTTGATGCATTCTATTTGATTCCAAGTAATTCCAGAAAGCTAACTTGATCCAACAAAATTAGAAATATGTTATTTCAAAGAAAGGCAAACATAGCAATATTGGCATGTTTACACTTCAAATAGAAATGACAACGCTATGATACAAACTATACTTCTGAAATGAAATACAAACAAACAAAGTGCAGGCTATCACTGGAAAAAATAAGGCAACATTTAGCAGGTGAGTATGATTCACTGAGTTGTGAACATAAATCAGCCAAAAATAGCTCATTCCAAAAACATGAAAGAGATACAAATGAAATCATAATTTAACTTTTAACACATGATTGTCCTAAATTATATCCACTAAATAACACTCACAATTCTTTGTGTGTTTTTCCAAAAAGACCAGATTTGCCCATTGCAATATGTTTTTTTTGTTTTGTTTTTTTTTTCATGGACACTGATTATGCATCTATGTAAAATGAAATCCTTGACAAATTCAATATTTTCTTGGTTTATTTTGTTTCATTTTATGTTGAGGTGTAATTTATATTGAAGGCTACAGTCATTTTTTTAATAAGTTCTTCGTCCTCTTCAGTTTCAGCAAGAAATATTGTGTTATCTGCACATCTCAGGTTATTAATGCATCTTCATCTAATCCTAATGTCACATTCTTCTTCATCTAGTCCAACTTCTTGGATTATTTGCTCAGCATACAGATTAAACACATATGGAGAAAGGATACAAGTATGATACACAAATTTCCTGATTTTAAACCACACATTTTACCTTGTTCTGTTCTAATAATTGTATCTTGATCTAATTCTTCCATAATTTGTTATGACCTGCACAGTCAAATACTATATATAGTCAATAAAACACAAATAAACACCTTTCTAATATTCTGTGCTTTCAACCAAGATCCATCTGATATCAGATTTGATAATCTCTTCTGGGAGTCCCAGTATGGCATTGAAGGATAATCACTAACCACAAGGTTGGCCATTGAAAGCCAGAGGCCGCTCCTTGGAAACCCTATGCAGGATCACTATGAGTTGGAACTGATGCCACAGCACTTATAACAACAATATCTTCTTCTGAATGTAACTTGAAATTCTGATAGTACCATGTCAATTTCCTGATATAAACATTTAAAAATTATGTTCAACAAATTTTACTTGTAGCCTCCTGAACCAACTTTTGTAATCAGTTCTTTTTCCTTTCCATTTCTTCCATTCACTTTAGCTACTCAACATTCAAGAGCAAGTTTCAGAGACCTTTCAGACACACATATTTGGGTGTTTTCTTTCTTTACTGTTCTTTAAATAACCTTTTGCTTTCTTTATGAATGATGTCCTTAATGTTATTCCATAACTTGTCTTGTCCTTGATCATTGGTGTTCAGAGTATTAAATACATTTTGTTGTTGTTGTTGTTGTTGTTATGTGCCATGGAGTCGGTTCCGACTCATAGCGACCCTGTACAGGGTTTCCGACCCTTTAAATCTTTATGGGAGCAGAATGCCTCGTCTCTCTCCGGCGGAACAGCTGGTAGTTTTGAACTGCTGATCTTGCGGTTCACAGTCCGATTCGTAACCACTATGCTACCAGATCTCACTTTTAGAAGGTCTTTAAATCTGGTGAGATATGTTCAATATCTTACTTTTAATCTTGTGGACTTGTTTTAACTTTGTTAAGCTTCAACCTGAACTTACATATGAGTAATTGATGACGTATCCACAGTCTGTTCCAGTTCTTTTCCTTTTTCTTTTTTTCTAACTTTGTTTGTGAATTGAGTGATAGCTTACATGGAAGAATACCAGTTTTACACTCATCATATCATATTTTGTTTCATTTAAATGATTACAATCCCCTCCATGCATCTTTCAACAGTATTTGTTTTTATTCCCTCTGTTGTTGTTTTGTTGTTGTTGTTTATTTTGGATATACACCAACATACTCAGGCATATGCAAGCATTCAAACAACCAAAGGGTACACCCTGTAAGCCTGCCGCCATGCCAGCAGCACACAGCCACTCCTCCACTTATTTGAGTCTAGAGTCCTCAGATGCTCCATCTCTCCACATCATATCTCTGTATCTATCTCTGGTGTTGCTACTTCTCAGGATAGGGTTCCACCACTTCACTCCTGCTCTTCTCCCTTGATGTTCCCAGGGTTCTCTGCTCCTGGGCTGTAAGATGGACCATTCACCCCTTTTTGTTACAAAACTTCTATCTTTACAGTTGTGACAATCATAATTAGTCATTATAATAATTACACACTATTAAATCATAAGAGTCATCTCCATTTCTGTTCACCAACGCTGTCTAGACAGGTAGAAAACCACTCAGTGGAGATTCTAGCTTCTCCAGCACACTCTGATACTAAACTCCTATGTGAAAACTTGTAAGCAAGTCACTTCATGCCTTTATATCCCAACTTCCACCCCATTTTAGGTATCCAATGTCTAAGTTGCCCATCAGTAGCAACCCTCTGTTGCTATGTATCCTTGCTGTGAAGATTCCTCCCCTCTTTGTTGGTATTTAAGTTAATACATCCATAAGTACTAGTCTTTGCTCCTGTTCTTGTTCTGACTATCTATATCAAGCTTCTTTATAAACAATTTACATGCATGTACTTGATTAATTCTTGTGTTTTCCATCTTGCAGGGTCTACATGCATAGTGCCCATTTATGTAATTGAATAAAATCATTTGCAATGAAGAATGTTTAGTCTAGCAAAATTCTATCATGAACTCTCCTACATAGTTTCTATCAGTGAATCATATTTTCTAATTACTGTTTCTTCTTCATTGTTTCCAACTTACATGACTCAATCACTAGTAATTATCAATCACCCTTGTTTGTGCACTTGTCAAATTTCAGATTACTGATGGTGGTAGACATTTTCAATTTTTTCATCTTTGGCATTAGTGGTTATTGCATAGATTTCAATAATAGTGATGGTGCACATATTTCAAATTAGTATTAATTGGTATTTCTTTTGTTTGTACAGATAGTATCCTATCACAGACAGCATGGTACTTCAGGATAGATCGTGAAATATTCTTTTTAATGATGACTGTGAAACCATTCATCTTCAGTTTGATATTTCTATCACAGTAGTCCATATCAATGTCCAATTCAAAATGGCAAATACAGTTCATTTCAGCTCACTGATGCCTAGGGTATCGATCTTTATATGTTCAATTTCATTTTGATTATTTCCCTTTACCTAGAAAGAATTCCACATCCTGATTATTAATGAATGTTTGTAGATGTTCCATCTTATTTTGAGACATACCTTATTAGCAAATGAAGGTTTTGAAAGCTTTGCTCCATTCACATCATCGTAGTTTGTTTTTGTTGCTGTTGCTGTTGCTAAGTGCCATTCAGTCAGTTCAGACTCAACATAGGATTTCTGAGGCTGTATATCTATGCAGGATCAGAAAGCCTGATCTTTCTCCCATGTGGTGTCTGGTGGGCTTGAACCAACAAACTTGCTTATTTTCTTACATTATATTATAAGTTGTCTGTTTAGCATTGGTCATTTTAGAGCATCAAATATGACACTCAAGGCCCATGTGTGTCCTACAAGTTTGCCATTTTTGAAAGTTGCTTATATTGTTGTTGTTAAGTGCTGTTGAGTCAGATTTGACTCACAGAGACCCTTGTTTCTGAGGAGCAGCTGGTGAGCTAGAACCACCAACTTTACTGTTCAAAGCAACCTTGAAGTCCAGCCCATTAACCCACCTAGCCACATCAGGATTCTAATTGGATGATGCTTCTTCAAAATTCCTCTTACCTAGATATTTTATTGTTGGTTTTTATTCATTTGTTATTTGTTTCCATAATGAATATTTCACTTGCTAAGTAGACTTTGCATATATACAGATTCCTCAGTGATGTATAAGTCATACAGTTCATCTTTATGCCAATACCTGTTACTGTTGTTGTTAGTGCCTTTGAGTGAATTCCAACTCATAGCAACACTATAGCATTTCTAAGGGTGGTTGGTGGTTTTGAACTGCCAATCTTGTCAATACCAATCCATTGTTAATCCTATAGTTCCATACTAGTGTTCATGTCAACATTCAGCATTTTTAAATTTACTAAACACTCACTCCAAATATATTTACCTGATCTATTAACTGTTTTGAGAGTTCTCTCTACATGTACATAATTTTATCCATAAACTTTAGATTATAATTATCTAGATTATTTAATGAATTAATTTATAAATACACTTGGAGGTATTTGGAAAAATTGGGAATTCTGTGCCAAGCACACACACACACACACACACAGTTAAATTATCTTTAGTCATTTGAATCTGTAGTTACAGAGTGTTGCTTTTGCTCACTCCTTTTTAGCAAGAGTAGTACAAATACCTTCCAAATAATGTTTCATTTATCTTTTTTCTTTTTTTTTTTTTTTTTAACCTGTTATCTATTTCCTTTCACTTTGTACCCTCATTAGTTTATCTTTCCTTTTCTGGCTGATGTGGATAAATTTAGCAGTTTGCCAGAATGCATAAGGAAGATTTCACAGAAATATTGATAACCATCACACTGTAAAATGTGCCCAGTCTTTAATTCTATAATGTCCAACAGTTATGTTAGTGATTTTTCTCCCTAGTCTATTTTGTATTCCATGAATATTTTCATATCAATAAATATTTTTTTGCTCCATATAAAAGTAGAGATATAACCTCATGTAGAAGATATGGAAGTTCTGAATTTTAGAGAGCTCTACGTTCAAATCAACTGCTAAAGTCAGGATAAGTTTATTTTCAAATATCTCTCTTTAATCTAAAATCGGCTTTACTAGAAGATAAGAGTACACATTTATATAATATTCTTTCATCTTTTAGTGATAAAAAAAGCTTAGCTTTATTTTTTTTTCCATTGTTAAGACTTCCATTAATTTGTGTCCATGGGATTTTTTTAAAAGGAATTAAGCAGAAAATGGGATATCTGTATGTACAAAATCCCCTAAAACTCTAAAGTTACAAATTGTAAGTAGGAAAAACAAACCTAGATATTCTCAAAGAGAAAAAAACAAAAAAAAAAAAACAAAACAAAAACTGCAAGTGTTTTCAGTTTCTAAATATGTAAACATTGAAAGTCCAAAACTGACTGCAGGGTTGTGTGATCAATGAACAAAAAAATGCATGGAAAACCATTTCTCAGAATATGGATGTCAAGAACAAAGAATAAAAAGGTCACCTAATTGCCCATTACCTCTCTATTTTCAGGTGTCTTTGTGAAATGATAACAATACTTACCTCATGAATCTTTTTTAAAGATAATTACATGAAAGCTAAAATATCAAACAAAATTTAATAATAGTATACATAACTATTTGCATACTCAATTTATAACATTTTGATTGAGCACTATATCTAAAAATTGAATGTCTTCATAATATAAAACTTTAATCTGTATGGTGACAATGTGTTTGCTGGACTTGACATTAAGAATCTAACATTATAGAAAAAAAATAAAGTCAGCCTTTTGAGGCTTTTAGACCTTGTTGATAATCCTGAATGTTTGATTGTGATAAAATTATTTTTTCAAATAACAATTATTTATATAAAAACTCTGGAAAATATTTAAATGAAAGAAAACAACAAACAAAATAGAAAACAAAAGTCAAAGGAGACTAAGAAGTAGGGAGAATAAGAAAAGAGACCTAATTTTAAGAAGAAATGGCAAAAAGATATCTGATCTTTTTTATGGTTTTTTAGTTGAATGGGTACCAAAATCCACACAAATTGTTGAAGATTTTATTTTATCCCCCAAACGATATGTTGTGCTTGAAAATCTAAATTGTTTCTGCTCTTACTAACCCTATGAAATGATTCTGGATGATCATAACCATTAGAGATAGAAGAGGAAAAGCATATTAAGGGGAAAGTAAGAGATATGAAACACCATATTATGTGCATAAGCTCCTCATGTGTGGCTGACCCTCAAACATACCTCCTTGCAACATATTTAAAGAAATCCAGATAAGGACACAATCAATTTAACTGACATTTATGATACTTATTCTGTCAGCTAAGACACTGAATTTGTGATAAAATTCTAAACAAGCAAATTTCCTGAAAAAATATTAAATAATATTCATAGGATTATGACACAATTGAGTCTTCTCAACATAAAATAAAACTTTATATATATATTTAGAATGCAGTAAAAAATTGCTGGTCATATAAGAAAATCTAGAGTTTCTTGAGACTTTCAGTTTTGGAGGGGAGCAGAGACAGCCAGGTTGGAAAGGCTCTGAGGGGGAGGGATTGAAAACTCACAGAAGCTGTGCTCACGGAACAGCACCAGAGCTCTGGATCTACCATAAGGTCTAGGACATCAGTTTCCCAAACTTGCTAGTTTAAAAAAATCACAATATAAAGGAAAATACTGTGAGTTAGGAATCTCTGGACACAGGACTTCCTCTGTGGCCACCCTGCCTGGGCAGAGTTCAGAGGGCAGTGCTATAGCCAGACCAGCACAGGGAACCTGTGCTAAAAATGGTGCAGAGATATTTTTTAAAAGAGGTGCAGGAGATTCTACACATTTTTTCCTCCTCTTCTTTGTCCCGTCTTCTTTGCCCAACCAAGATGCATTCAGGTAGGTGGATGTGCAACCCCCCCCACCCCACCCCCCAAAAAAAGTCCAGCGTTGACCCCAAATATTTCCCATGGAACAGAGAGAAGGAGGTTGGTGGATACTTATAATGTCAGCCTCAGGGTTGTAACCCTAAAATTGACTTGTGTGGGACCCTTGGTGTCTGTGTGCCATAAAGTCGGTTCCAGCTCATGATGACCCTGTGTGGGATTTCTGGAACTATGGGTCTTTGTAAGAGCAGAGCTCCTTGTGTTTCTCCTGTGAACATACCTCAGGAAAGATAGACCCCAAAAGAAAGTCATAAAAACATATAATAATCAAGCTTTCCAAAATCAAAAACAAGGAGAGAATTCTTGCCTTAAGAAGTGTCACTTACAAAGGCAAGCAAATCAGATTAAGCTCTGACTTCCCAGCATAAACCATGCAAGGCAAGAAGGGAGACATATACAAAATCCAAAAAGACAAAAACTGCCAACCAAGAATCGTCTATACAGCAAAACTATCAATCAAATAAGATGGTGCAATCAAAACATTCCAGGATAAACAGAATCAAAGAAATTTTATTAAAATCAATCCAGTACTTCCTAAAGGGAGTTGTTTGGACTGAAAACCAACAAGAACAGACAACAACCATAGATTGACAGACGTGGCAACACCACCTGGAACTCAGTCGACAAATAGCAGAGTCCAGAACAGCACAAAACTACAACAATGAATTCAAAGGATCTGTGAGGTCAACCGAAGATCAAAACAATATCGTTATCAAAGAAGGGATAAATGTAGGAACAGAGATCCAGGTGGTGAGGATGTCAGGCATATTACAAGATACAATAGATTCTCTTAAATGGAGAGGAAAGTTAATAGAGTATAAAGTAACCTCAAAGAAAATTAATACTTCACAACTTACCATGAAAATGAACTTCCAAACAGAACAAGCAAACATGAAAACCAAGAAGAAACTGACAAGAAATAGCACAAAAAACACAAACTCAGCACAAGAAGGCATGCAGAACAAAGCAACAAACAACACTACAAAAAAAATTAATATAATGGCAGCAATTAATTCAAACCTATCGATATTTACATAAATTTCAATGGATTGAATGCACTAATGAATAGACAGAGAGTGGCAGACTGGATAAGAAAACAAGACCCTTCAATATGCTGCCTGCAAGAGACACACCTTACACACAAAGACAAAAACAGACTAAAAGTAAAAGGATGGAAAAATATCTATACTAAGCTAACTGCAAAAATAAACAAGCAGGAGTAGCAATTCTAATCTCTGATAAAGTAAACTTTAAGAAAAACACCAGCATAAGAGATAAAGAAGGACACTACCTCATGATCAAAGGGTCAATTGAGCAAGACAACATAACCATAATAAATATCTATGATCCTAATGAAAAAGCATCAATATATGAAGCAAAGCTTACAAGAATTGAAAACAGAAATAGATAAATCTACAATTATAGTGGGAGATTTTAATATGCCACTTGCAAAAAGGGACAGAACAATCAGAAAGAAATTTGACAAAGTTACAGAGGAACTAAAAAGCACAATCAACCAACTTGACTTCCCAGACATGTACAGAGCATTTAACCCAATAATAGCACAATATACTTTCTTCTCCAGTACACATGGAACATTCTCCAAAATTGACCATGTGTTAGGTCACAAAGCAAGTCTCCAAGCATCTTCTCAGACCACAATGTTATAAAACTAGAAGTCAACAAGAAAACTAAGGAAATAAAATTCAATACATGAAAACTGAACAACACTCTTCTGAAAAGCAACTGAGTAAAAGAATAAACTAAACATGAATTCATAAAGTTCCTAGAAACAAACAAGAATGAAAACACAACATACCAAAATCTTTGGGACATGGGG
>NW_006408550.1:15885427-15888970 GCF_000296735.1 Chrysochloris asiatica
TGATGGGAAAACAGTTAGGCAGGTTCTCATGGGATAAGTGGGACAGAAGTAAATGATGATGCATGCACAACCTTGGAACAACAGCCAGAATCATCACTACAGAAAGCCTGTAAGTCCATCTTCAGCCTATAACTGATTGGAATACCTTAAAGGGGCTAGAAGTTGCCCAGTGAAACAGGCTTCCTGTGGAGCATTTACTATGCACAAGAACATGGGTGGAATTCAGAACCCCATCCAGAAATTTGCACTGGAAAGGACCAGTAGACCAGCCTGGAGTGGCTAGAAGAACAGAAGATACTTCCTGAAACAAAGACTGGCAGGTAAAATCCCAAACAATATCAGAGGTCTGATTGATTGCTACAAGAACAAGTAAGCTGTTTGCCTGAGAGCCACCAAGGCAAGTGGTCAGGACCCCTCAGAGCAAACCCCCTTCTAAAACTGAGACTCAAGGGGAATACATGAGCAGGCATGTGGTTTGGATGGTGACCACGTTGGTCACTGATAAGGGAAGAGGGGAAAAAACAGCATTGAAATTATGAACTAAGCTAAGCCTGACCATATTCAATAGAGCCCCGTGAACCTAGGCGGAGACCTGGGTGGCCAGCAGTATGGCAAGACCTGGTGATTCCTGGGCCCAGAGGCAATGACATGACCATAGAGGACTAGAGTGGAGAGTGAAGCATCCAGCTGATAAGAAGTGAGGGGAGAGGCCCCAGAACACCCATGCTTGCAAATAGTACCCGCTTGACCTGGCTTCCACGGCTAGATGATCAGAACTCGACTAGAAAAAGAAAGAAGAGGGGGAAAAAAATAAGAGTAACCTGCTACAATTTGATGAACTTTACCTAAGCTTACCTATACTTATGGATGTAGTAGATCAAAAAAGGGAACAAATCTTTACATCAAGGATCACCCCACTCCCTCAGTACACAGGACTGACAGGGATGGACAACATAGACATTGGCTACCCAAAATAGGGAGGCCTGTAAAGGCAAGAATTAACTGTTTTACAAACTTTTAAGAGGGAGTATAGTTCCAGATAGGGCGGGAGGAAGGTAGAATCACCACTGAATGATTTCAATCCATTGGGGCCAGGCTGGCAAAAGGAAATGGTGATAAGACTCTTGTGGTACAATAGTGAATAAGGGCCATCAGGACTGACCATGAGGGTAGGAAATATAGAGGTAGATGTTTTTTGACAAAAGGAGGAGAGTGATTGATTTTGCAGCCTAGGAGCGGAGTTCCCTGCTACCATCAAGTGAGAAGAATGGAGAGCAGGACCCTACCCTGAAAGGCTGCGACACCAGGGATGGAGACAGAGAGGATGATGTGGACAGATGGAGCAGCTGGGGACACTGGACTCAGGATGGGAGAAGGGCTGTGTACTGGCGGCCTGTGGGGGAGGGTTGGGCCTGTGTGGTGTACCGATTTGGGTTATATGATGCTGCATGGAAGGTATTGTAATCATTGCAATGAAATCAAATACGATAGGATGAGTGTAAAGCTGATGTTCTCCCATGTAAACCTCACAATAAAAGCTTAAGGGAAAAAAAATGCATGCTGTGACAAATAAATGAAGATACAAAAGCAAAAAAAGAAAAGAAAAAAGAAAATCTAGAAAATAAGACTAATTCTGTGGGACATAGTCTAGGGGCAGAACACCAATTGCTTACATGCAAGTTCAGGCTGAAGCTGAAGAAAATTAAAACAAGTCCATAAGAGTCAAAATATGACCTTGAACATATCCCACCTGATTTCCGAAATCATCTCAAGAACAGATTTGTTACATTAAACACTAATGACCAGAAACCAGAAAAGTTGTGGGATGACATCAAGAACACCCTATAGGAATAAAATAAAAGGTCAATAAGAAGACAAGAAAGAAGGAAAGGCAAAATAGATGTTAGAAGAGACTTTGAACCTTGCTCTCCAGAATAGAGATGGTAAAGCTAACAGAATAAATGAGTAGATAAAAAGAGCTGAACAGAATAATTTAAAGTGCAGCTGGAGAAGACATAAGTCAAGTATTATAATGAATTGTACAAAGACCTGGAGTTAAAACAAACAAACCAAAAAAACACGAAAGAAAGAACATGCTCAACAGTTCCCAAACTGAAAGAACTGAAGAAAAATTCAAGCCTTGACTTGATATTGGCATAATTTCCTTTCAAGTAATTCAGTGAAACGCTAATATTATTTAATACTAAAATTTTTTTAATAATGTATGCAACAAAATGATTGTAGGACTCAATGTGCTTCAGAGAGCATAGGTATCTCCTAGTGACTTTAGAGATTTATTTATTTATAAAACTGAAATGTACATCCTGGGCCTCAGAAGATTTTGAAAATATAAAATAAACAAGCAATTCTGCTTAAAACATCTGTCATGACACAGCTAACCTATTTCCTGCACTCTTTGACGTGCATTTTTGCAAATGTGTCTCATTCTCAGGTACCCCTGGCAGTGAATGTGCTAAACCATCAGCTCGTAAATGACTTTAGGAATTAGTTGGAGGTTAATTCTCTGCCTCATTGGTCCCCCAAAATGGACAAACTGTAATTGATTTTGATGGCATGCTCAAAGAAATTTACCCTATTGAATAATGCAATGGCACTCACAGAGACATCCTTTGGATATAGTAACAATTAAGTAGGTATCAATGAGATGTCATTAAGAATTTAGGCATATGCACTAATCACTAAATCTTTCTCTGCATACCTTTAACACTTACACTACTTTTGGGGAACTATACTTTCAAAAGTGACAAATTGGTTTACAAGTCAAACATTTTTCACTTAAAATATCCTGAGTTAGAAATGATGTTTCATTTCTCTACAAATAAAGAAGCAAGAAAAATATTTGTAGGTTTGCCTATTTATGTGTCAAAGAGAGATACTATTTTCCTGTTTTAATGGCTTTCTCTAATGTTAGAGAGTCTAATACTTATTTTATGAATTTTTTAACTTTTATTTAGTGCATAGACTCAATATTTTTAAATCCATTCTGGAATCTTTAGATGAATAGTGGTGGAGGTTGTGTGCTGTGGAGTCGGTTCCAATCCATAGAGAACCTGTATAGGATTTCTGAGGCTGTAAATCTTTACAGGAGCAGAGAGCTTCATCTTTTCTCATGGAACTTCTGGTAGTTTTGAAATGCTGACCTTGAGGTTAGGAATAGATTCTAATAAATATTAAAAGTATATAAAGTAAGGTGTAATTTTTTATTGAAGAAATGAATTCAATATAGTTATTATCACTGATATAGACTTATCAAAAAACTGTTTGTTGAAATAGGTAAACCAATATTTAAACCACCACAGGCACTGTTTTAGGCTGTATACTCTAGAGAAGTAAAACCAGTGAGGTTTTTATATACATACATACTGTTGCATTGTTAAGTGCCATCGAGTTGATTCTAACTCACAGGTACCATGTATAGGGTTCCCAAGGAGTAACTGGTGGGTTTGAACCACTGATGTTGTGGCTCAAACTGACCTTGCATTTCAGTGTTTTATCCCACAATGGCACACCAGGACTCTCTCT
>NW_006408550.1:15889901-15891361 GCF_000296735.1 Chrysochloris asiatica
AGAAAACTATAGAAAGAATCAACAGCACAAAAATCTTGTTCTTTGAAAGGCATAATAACATTGACCAACCATTGGCAAACCTAACCAAAGAAAAGAGGGAAATGTCATGAATAACTCACATTAGAAACCTCATGGGTGATGTCACAAGGAATCAAACAGAATCAAAAGGATAATAAAAGAATATTACGAGGAGTTGTACTCCAACAAATTTGAAAACTGAGAAGAGATGGATGCATTTTTAGAAAAACACAATCTACCAAAACTTACACAGAGTGAAGTAGAAAACTTGAACAGACACATAGCAAAAGAAGAAATTGATCAGGTTATCAAAAAACTTCCAAATAAAAGAAGCCCAAACCCAGATGGCTTCACTGAGGAGTTCTACCAAACATTCAGGGAAGAAATGTCACGAACTGTACTCTAATTATTCCAGAATATAGAAGAGGCTGGAAAATCTCTTAATACTTTTTATGAAGCAAGCATAATCTTCATCCCAAAACCAGGAAAGGGCATCACTAAGAAAGAAAACTACAGACCAATACACCTCATGAACATAGATGCAAAAATTCTCAACTAAATCCTAGCCAACAGAATCTAGCAGCACATCAAAAAAAAATAATTAATCACAGTCAAGTGGGTTTCATAAAAGGGATGCAAGGATGGTTCAACATTAGAAAAACAACCAATGTAATCCACAACATAAATTTAAAAAAGGAAAAGAACCACATGATCATATTGATTGATGCAGAAAAGGCATTTGACAAAATCCAGCATCCATTCCTGAAAAAAAACTCAACAAAGTAGGAATTGAAGGGAAATTCCTCAACATAATTAAGAGCATTTATACAAAATCAACAGCTTGTTTAACTCTCAATGGAGAGAAACTGAAAGCCTTCCCTCTGCGAACAGAAACCAGACAAGGATGCCCTTTGTCACCACTACTTTTCAATATTGTTTTGGAAATATTAACCAGAGCTATATGGCAAGATAGGGAAATTAAAGGCATCCAAATTAGCAAGGAGGAAATAAAACTCTCTTTATTTGCAAATGATATGATCGTATACATAGTATACACCAAAGATTCAGTAAAAATTGTACTAAACCTCATTGCCAGGGTATAAGAGCAACATCCAAAAATCAGTTGGATTCCTCTACAGCAACAATGACAGTGCAGAAAAAGACTTTAGGAAAGAATTACCATTTACAATAGCCACACAAAGGATGAAATATTTATGAATAAGCATAACCAAAGAAACAAAGGACTTATACAAAGAAAATTACAAAACACTACTATAAGAAACTTACCTTATGATCCAGCAATACCTCTACTCGGTATTTACCCACAAGAAAAACGAGCCACAACATGAGAAGATATACACACACCAATGTTTATAGCAGCACTATTTACAATAGCAAAAAGATGGAGACAGCCAAAGTGTCCATCAACTGAAGAATGGATA
>NW_006408550.1:15897733-15928510 GCF_000296735.1 Chrysochloris asiatica
AGAGAGAGCTCTGGAGCTCTGGTAGCATAGTGGTTACGAGTCAGGCTGCTAACTTCAAGGTCAGCAATTTGAAACTACCAGCTAGTCCATTGGAGAAAGATGAGACTTTCTCCTCCCATAAAGATTTATAGCCTCAGAAACCCTATGCAGGGTCGTTATGAGTTGGAACTAACTCCACAGCACATCACCACCACCACAATATATATCAAGAGAGAGAGAGAGTCCTTGGATGGCACTGTGGATTAATGCATTGGACCTCAAAGACTGTTGAAACTGCAAAGTTGATTTGACCTGAGAGGTCAGTTTGAACCACAAGGTCAGTGGTTCAAATTTACCAGCAGCGACTCGAAAACTCTATGCATGAATAGATTTTCCTTAAGCTACATCTCTCTATATAAAGGTTTAGCTTCAGGAAATGGCTCATTTGGTTTTAGATACTGGTAAGTCACAAATCTGTGGGTGAGTTATCAGGATGAAAGCTCCTGATACTCAGAGCTGCAGATACACATAGTGCAAGTTCAGGAGCTAAGACAAACATGCTGCTGGCTCAAGGATTACAAATGCTGACGAATCCAAGAAAACAGACTACTGCATCATAGGCTTCAAAGGCTGACAAATCTGAATATTAGCAGGCAATACAACAGGCCACTGACTCAAATCAGATTATGATAGGATCCAGAGAGCTTTACCGGACATCACTATGTATTGCCTGCTGCCTACACCATGGAGGAAATTTCCTTTCAACTGACCAGTTGTTCATAGCCCTACCATTCTCACTTTGAAGGAGCATTTTGATTGTACTTATTTTTGGCAAATTTGTGCTTTCCTCTGGCAATCATGGTATATTTAATATTCTTCTCCAACACGCTAATTCCAAGGCAACAATTCTTCTTCAGTCTTCTTTATTCATTGTCAAACTTTTGCATGAATATGAGGCAAATGACAACGTCATACCTCATGTCAGGTGCACCTTAGTCTCTAAATTGACGTTTTGATTTTTAACACTTTAATGAGGTCTACTGAGGCAGTTCCAACTCACCAGCTGCTCCTTGGAAGCCCTGTACAGGGATGCTCTGAGTCGGATCCTGACTCAGTGGTACTTAGTATCAACAACAACATTGAAGCAAATTGACTCAGTGAAATATGTTGTTTTCTTCATTGCTGTTTCCATGGACATTGATTGTGAATCCAAAAACAATTTGAATCTTTTCTCCACTTATCATGATGTTACTGATTGGTCCACTTATGAGAATTTTTGTTTTATTTATGTTGAAGTGTTATCCATATAGATGTGCTCTTGGTGTTTTTGATAAATGCCATTGAGTCAGTTCTGACAAATAGTGGCCTTGTGTAAGGTTTCCAAGGAATGGCTGGTGGGTTTGAACTGCTGACCTTGTAGCTAACAGTCCAGTACTTTTCCTATAGCACAACACCAGGATCCCATATTGAAAGGCAAGTGTGGCTATATTCCAATAGAATAATTCAGAGAAAGGGATAAAATTGTGCCATGAAAGGAAACCTTAAATCTGTGGTCCATCAAAAATCCCCACATCTTTCTTGCCTGGAAGGCTTAGTTTATTGTGTTCAACTTTTTTTAAGCTCCACTGAAATATCATTTAAAAAAATATTTTCGATGGTGAAGGACAGTTTATATGAAGTGTGAAGATGAACAGAACTAAATTTAGTTGTAACTAATTCCAAACATGGAAATCTGCAGAGCATCAATTTTATCATTGGCAAAAATATAGAAAAAATGTTTACTTTGAACAATTGCTGTTGTCATTAATGTTGTCAAGTGCCCTTGAATCCATTCTGACACTTAGCGATGCTATAGACAACAGGACAAAACACTTCATCATCCTCAAAATTGTTCATTGCCTAAAATCATTGTACTCACCATTGATGGTCATCTTTTTAGCTGAACCCTCTACTTTTTATCTAACATGATGTACTTCTCCAAGGACGAGTCCCTCCTGATAACATATCCCAAGTACATGAGACAAAATCCACCATCCTCACTTCTAAGGGGCATCCTAGATGTACTTCTTCACACAGAGATTTGTTCTTTCTTCTGGTAATCTATGGTACATTTAATATTCTTCGACAACACCATACATTTAAAGGCATCAATTATTCTTCAGATTTCCTTATTAGTTGTCCTTATAATTACTATTTGGTTCAAATACTGTAATAAGCACAGTTCATCAAGGATAGTGCAGTAAGTTAAACTATTTACATCCTGTATTTCATATTTTTTTAAATTATCAATTTCATTTTAGTTAATTCTATGATTCTGTCTTCTGTCTAATTATTTGTTGAGAACCAAAGGGGACTTTTTCTTCCTTTATGCACCTAATTCTTTGATCTGTTTGACATAGTTGAGCACAAGAGTCTTAGAAGCTGTATAAAGGCACTAATAGGTCTGTTTTGCATAATGACTGGCATGTAATTGTTTTTGATTTCTACAACTTAACTAGGAGGAGATTATTGTTATTTTCCCATAGCTATCTCAGACTCAGCTGTTTAAACAATGACATTTTCTTAAAATAGGCCATTACAAATAACTTTCCTCTCCATAATTGTGGCTAGTACCTCCATTCACTCGGTTGAATGTTCTTTTTTAGGTGATAAGTGGCTTTTTAAATTCTTTCAGTGATTCTCCAGAGGAATCTTGCAGCTAGCAGTCCAGTACTGATCCTATTGCACCACACCAGGATCCCATATTGAAAGGCAAGTATGTCTATATTCCAATATAACACTTGAGAGTAAGGGATGAAATTACGTCTTGACAAGCATGAAAGAAAACATTAAATCTGGAGTCCATCAAAAATCCCCATGGATTTTTATAGAAGAAATATGTAAGGAGAACATGATCAGATAATAAATTCTAGTTTAATATGCTATTTTAGTACTAACTGTCATTTCATACTTCAATCTTGAGATTTTACAAAGATGTTTTTATCATATATCATTTTTGTTTGAAATTTTTAGTAAAGATGTGGTCCCATTGTCTTATTTGAACATTGTTACACTTTCCTGGTGTGGCGCTGTGGGTTAATGTGCTAGACTGCAAAGTCATTTGAATTGCAAGGTCGGTGGTTCAAGCTCACTAGCTGCTCCTTGGAAACCCTATACAGAGTCGCTATGGGTCAGAATTGACTAGATGTAACTCAACAACAACAACACTCTCCTAAATGAGGTGTTTTCTCTATGTCTCATAGTCTTTTACATTATGATATTTAATGCACAAATATTTAGCAAAAAATAATGGGGCCAAAAGAAAATAATATCTGCAAAAAGAATAGGAATCTCAGAACTACACCAACACAGAAACACAATTAGACCAACAGAAATGGTCAAGGCTAATGTTTTTAGAATTCTAGATAGTAGTCAAATATTACAATAATGAAGAGAATACTGAATCAAAAAGAAACAGTTTTAAAATATAGGAAAGATTTGCTTTTGTCCTACTCTCGTCCACAGGTTGAGAGTGGTTTTAAAGATGACCATATGCTTAGTGTGGGATCCAGGTCCCAGGTTCTGGGGAAACAGAATAGATCTCATTCACAAATTCTTGTGCTTATCTGCTCTGATCTCCCTGGAGATTGGCTGAAGGGCTGATTAAAGGGACTTATCTCTGTTTTGTCTAACAGAAGTCACTGCAGTGTAAAAGTGATTAAACATTTTCAAAAACATTGTAAGGTGAATGAAAAACCCAAAGTTTGTAGGGGAATTAAGTATGTTTCAGACATGCAATAGACCAATTAAAGCCAGAAAGAAAAAGTTGGAAAGCCACTATATGTCATAAGGGCATTCAAAAATATCAGTGTACCTTTTTGAATTTTGGAAATCAACTTGCATGTCCAGGTAGGATGCAGAGTTAGAAAAGACCTGCAAAGACCCCAATCTTTCACCTCTGTCTAGTTTCAAAACATGGTGAAAACAGAAAGTAAAAACTGAGGCAGGGTTATAAAGAGCCTAGTCAAGTGTCGAAGAAATACCCTAGTAAAGAACCAGTGGTAACATCTGGAAAAGGTATTTTGTTCTGTTATTGTTGTTTTTGTTTCTTTCTTTTTTTACTGGGGGAAGGATTGTTATATTTATATTTAGCTCCTGGCATTTGAAGAAATCTGTTGTAAAACACTACCTAACCACACCTTAAAGAAAAGAAAGTTCAGAGACCACATATGATGAGATATACAGTATTTGGAAACAAAATATTTTTTTAAATATGCTGACCATATCTCTATAGCCATCAACAAAAACAGAGCTATTAAAAGGAGAATCTTATTCTCACACTTATCGTGCTATAATATTCAAATGTACACTTTTCACACATTCCCGAGGTAGACTAAAATAAAAAACAACAACAACAACAACAACAAAAAAAAAAACCCAGGAATATATGACACTTTTAAATGACTAAAATTACATTAATGAACAGAACTGTCCAAAAGAAATTTCAGACATGGAACTTAAAAAAAAAACAAAACAAAACACTATAGATCAATAGTCTTGAATATGTTCAGATAATTATAAGAAACTATGACAACTACATATAAACAAGATGAGACTCTCTTGCTGAAGTTGTTAAATCAGATTGTTAGTAAATAAATAAATAAAAATGAACTAAGTCTAAGGAACTGAAGTGCCAACATTAAGGGGCAAAGTGTATATGTATTATGAGACTGCTAGAGGAAGAAGAGAGAGAAAATGGGGCAGAAAGACTATTGCAAAAAAAAAAAAAAAAAAGTTCAAAAACTTGCAAAATTTGGAACACTTAATATATTTCCCCAAATATTTAATAAATAAATGATGTTCCAAACCAGAATGATATCTTCAAAATAGCATAGTAGGCATCTCAGAATGACACTTACACAGTTTGTCATACTGTGGTGGCTTCTGCATTGCTGTAATGTTGGGAGCTATGCCACTGGTATCTTGAATATCAGCAGGCTCACCCATGGAGTATAGGTTTGCAGCTGAGCCTCCAGACAAAGATAAATTAAGAAGAAGGATAGACAGACTATTTCTGAGTGTTTATCCACTGGAAACTTTATGAATAGCAGAACATTGTCAGATATAATGCCAGAAGAAGAAAATATTACAAATAGCAGCAGAATATTGTAAGATACAGTGGCAAAAGATGAGTCCCTAAAATTGGAAATCACAAAATATACTAGGGAAGAGTTGCCTCCTCAAGTAGAGTTGACCAGGATGGTGTGAATGGAGTAAAGCTTTCAGGATCTTCACTAGCTGATAGGGCACAACTCAAAATTAGAAGAAACAGCTGCAAACATCCATTCATAATCAGAACATGCAATGTATGAACTACTAATCTAGGAAAACTGGAAGTTGTTAACAACAAAATTTAAGGCATTAGTGAGAAGAAATGGACTGGTATTGGATAAATTGAATAAGACAATCATGTGGATTCCTATTCCAGGGAGACAAATTGAAGAGAAATGGTGTCACGTTCATCATGAAAATAGACATGTCCAGATCTATCTTGAAGTACAATACTGACATTGATTGGATAATATCCATAAAGCCTACAAGAAAAAGCAGTGAGTACCACTATTATTCAAATTTATGAACCAGTCACTAAAGCCAGTGATGATGAAATTGAAGAATTCTTCCAATTTCTTCAATCTGAATTGACAAAACATGTAATCAAGATGTATTGACAATTATTGGTGACTGGAAAGTGAAGGTTGGAAACAAAGAATGATCAGTAGTTGGGAAATATGAACTTGATAAAAGAAATTATGTGGAAGATCATATGACAGAATTTAATAACACCAATTATTTATTCATCAAACAACATAAAAGGCAGCTATATTCATAGACCTCACCAGATGGGATACACAGGAATAAAATTTAATCAAATCTTTTCATACATCTGTAGGAAGACATGGTGGGGAACTTAATATAATCAGCCCCAATAAGGTCAGGAGCCAACTGTGAAACAAACTATTAATTATTTATATGGAAGTTTAGACTGAAACTGAAGAAAATTTTAGCAAGTCCATAAGAGCCAAAATTAGTTATTAAACCTATCCCACATTAATTTAGAAATAATCTTCTCAAGTGCCGTCATTAGAAAATAATGATGGAACAACAGAAAAGCTATGGGATAACATCAGGTACATCATACAAGAAGAAAGCAAAAGGTCACCAAAAAGACAGGAAAAAAAGAAAAGACCAAAATAGATAGCAGAAGAGCCCCTGAAACTTACTCTTCATTGTGGGAAGCTAAAGTGAATGGGGGTGGGGGGTGATGAAGCCAAAGAGCTTAAAATAAAGTTTCAGAGAACAGCTCGAGAAGACAAAGTAAGATATTATGAAAAGATGTACAAAGACCTGGAGTTATAAAACCAAAAGAGAATAACACAGTAAACATTTCTCAAGTGGAATAAACTAAATAAAAAAATCAATCCTTGACATTCAATTCTAGAGGATTTATGGACAAAATAATGAATGATGAAGAATGCATCAAAGAAGATGGAAGGAAAACACAGGGCAACTGCAGCAAAAAGAAACAATTGATGTTCAGCCATTTCAAGAGAACATAGCACCAACAACCGATGGTACTGAAGGAAGAAGTCCAAACTGCACTGAAGTTATTGATAAAAACAAGGCTCTAAGATCTGACAGAATACTAATTGAAATCTTCCAACACACTGATGTAACAATGGAGGCGCTCTCTCATCTATGCCAACAAATATACAAGACAGTAACCTGTCCAACTGATTGGAAAAGATCCATATTTATGGCCATTCTAAAGAGAAATTTCAGAAATCAGAAATCATCAAACAATATAATTATATCACAATCAAGTAATATTTACTAAGTAAAATTTTTAAATGGCTTCAACAGTACATCGTCAGGGAACTGTCAGAAATTCAAGCTGGATTAAGAACAAGATGTGAAATGAGGGATATCATTGCTGACATCAGATGGATTTTGACTGAAAGCAGAGAATACCCAAAAGATGTTTGTTTTGTGCTCTATTGACTGTGCACGAACTTTCAACTGTGTTGATAATGAAAAGCTATGGGTAATATTGCAAAGAATGGGTATTCCAGAACACTTGAACACTTTGGTGTTCCTTAAGAATTTGTACATAAACTGATAGGCAGTTGCTAGGGTAGAACAGTTATTAGAACAGAACAATACTGAATTGTTCAAAATCAGGAAAGGTATGTACCAGTGTTATATTCTTTCACCACTCTTATTCAATCTGTATGCAGAGCAAATAATTGAAGAAACTGTATTATATGAAGTATAACATTGAATCTGTATTGGAGAAAGACTCATTAACAACTTGTGTTACATCCTTGCTTGCTGGAATCTAAGAGGATTAAAAATACTTTGTTGAATATCAAAGACCAGTCTTCTGTATGGATTGAACCTCAATATAAGGGAAAAAAATCCTCACAATTGAACCAATAAATAACATCATGATAAATCGAGAAAAGATTCAAGTTGCCAAACGACTTCATTTTGTTTAGATCCACAATCAACACTGATGGAAACAGCAGTAAAAAAAAAAGCAAACAAACAATGTATTATATCTACTGTACAGGACCTCTTTAAAACTTTCAAGCGCAAAGGTATCAATTTGAGGACTAAGGTGCGCATTGGGATTTTCAGTACCCTCCTATACATGTGAAAGTTGGACAATGAATAAGGAAGGCAGTAGAAGAATTGATGCACTTGAATTATAGTGTTGGAGAAGAATATTAAAAGTACCATGAACTTACAGAATTATAAACAAATCTCTGTTGAAAGAAGTATAGACAGAATGCTTCTTAGAAGCCAAGATGGCATCTCTTTGTCTCTCATACTTTTGGATATATTATCAGGAGGGACCAGTCCCTGTGTCAAGTTATTGTCAAGTGCTGTTGAGTTGGCTCTGACCCATAGCAACCCTGTATAGAGTTTCTGAAGAGCATCTGGTGAATTTGAATCACTGACCTTGCACTTTAAACAGCCTTTGCAGTCCAGCGCATTAACCCACAGCACTACACCAGTCCCTTTAGAAGGACATTATTATTGGTAAAGTGGTTGTTGTTGTTAGTAGGTGCCATCGAGTTGGTACCGACTCATAGTGACTCATGGTGACCCTATGCACAAAAGAAAGACACAGTACCCAGTTCTGGGCCACCCTCACAATCATTGTTACATTTGAGCCTACTGATGCTGCACCAATCTATCTCACTGGGGGTCTTCCTTTCTTTCTCTGACCCACTACCTTACCAACCATGATACCTTTCTCCAGTGGAGGGTCAATGAAAAAGAGAAAGACCCTCAATGAAATGGATTGACACAGTGGTTGCAACAATGGCATCAAGTGTAACAACAATTGTGAGGATGGTGCAAGACCAGGTCATAATTTGCTCTGTCGTGCATAAGGTTACTATGAGTCAGAGCTGACCCTATGGTAGTTAACAACGACAACTATATGTACTACTCAAACTACACATCTCCCAACATTGATTGTTTATAAAGGCAAGTAACTATTGTCTCTACATTTGTGAGAACTCAAACAAAGTATCTATGTGTTATTTTCATGAATATTACACTATTTGACGTGCTTAATCCAGATCTGGAGTCCTGGTGTGGCACTGTGGGCTAATGCGTCAGACTGTAAAATTGTTTGAACTTCAAGGTCAGTGGTTCAAGCTCATCAGCTGCTCCTTGGAAACCCTATACAGGGTCGCTGT
Organism: Chrysochloris asiatica; assembly: GCF_000296735.1. Lineage (NCBI taxonomy): Eukaryota > Metazoa > Chordata > Mammalia > Afrosoricida > Chrysochloridae > Chrysochloris > Chrysochloris asiatica. The sequence continues at coordinate 15,906,463 of NW_006408550.1, forward strand.
GGGTCAGAATCGACTCGACGGCATCTAACAACAACAACAACAACACTCCATCTAATTTGATGACACACTGAAAGTCAGGTAGAATAAGTTACTTTAACTTCCAACGTATTATTCTCAGAGCTACAGTAGACATTGAGTTATCAGAAGGATTTTCTCAGAAAAATGCAAAACTCTCATTTATGTTGACACCAAACACTTTGCAGGAATATACCTTTGGAAGAAAGTTTATTAATAAAAGTACCTTGTTTTCGATTTGTTGTATGTCTGGCTTCTAATGAATTCGTCTTCCTTTTCATTATATTTTTATAAATAAAAGGAGTTTGATGATTATTACCTAGACAACTTAGGCTTCCATTTGACATTGGAAGTTTTAAAACCAGATAGAGTGTTCTAATATAAAATGTCATTTGTGATTAAGCTTTACATTTTGCCTTTTACACAAATGTAAAATTAAGGCACAAAACATATAATATCACTTATTTTAAACAATGATATGATATTACATATGTTGCACAAAATCAATTGCTTTAAGAGAAATAAAATCAGACTAGTTGTTTTTTGTAGGCTCCACTTCTAAAGAGCTGTCATGGAAATCCTAAATCTTTCAAGTGAGTAGAATTGTCTTTGCTTTTTTACCCTCCATCTAATCATCAGAGACTAAGCAATCGTTTTTCATTTTCACTAAGTCAATCTTGAAAACTCCCTCAGCTCAAAATGACCAATTAGTGCCCAAATAGTGAGGATACTTCAGTTATCTCAGTTTAGAACTTGAGCAGAGTTTTCACTTGCGACTCTTCACAGCCTGATAATCACATTTCTTTCTGAATTTAGACTGAGTTCCAGAAAAAAATATTATTTGCAGTCATTATTTTACTAAGACTTAAAATATATTATTCTTTTTTTGCCATCAATTTTAATGAAATTGCTGATGTGAAGGGAAAACTTAAAATAGAAAATAGAAAAATAGTTCTGATTTGCCAAATGTAATATTTAGACATATATCTTAAAGATATACTTACAATTATTAATTCTAAATCAATTAAAATTATCATACATCAAAATATAATTAAATGTTTCCTCTTCTTTTTTTGTTATGTTTACAACTGGAGACAATGAATAGGTGAGTTGACTATTTGAGCTTCAACTTCCATCCAACCTAACAATGCTTACTGAGCTAATGCAAGGCATTAGCTAGCAAATTTCGCTAGCAAAATTCTCCCTCTTCCTTGGTATCAGCAGAGTGCAATGCAGAGCTGGATCTACTTGGCTACCTGGTATCAACAAAGTGGTACAAGCATTGTAAATGGGACTATTTTGCATTCCACTGCTCTTCTAGCCATTCCCTGGTGTCAGAAAGGACCAGTGGGGAGCTAAGATTATGTCATACCACAAAAGGTAATGAGTAATAAAATATGATGCTCCACTTCCACAGGAAAGATGTTAGCAGGAATTGGTAGTCTAAACACCCATCTCTCTGATTTGCAATGAGGAAGCATAAATTAGTGACTCAGACGTAATTAACAAGAAATTGCATATACTACGGAGCTTCAAGTAGTTAGTGGAAATATTCCATTACCTTCTATACATCTAGTAGCCCTTGTGGTACATTGACTTAAGCATTGAGTTGCTACCTTCAAGGTTGACATTACAAACCTACCAGCCATTCCACAGGAGAAGATATGAGGCTGTATATTCCCATAACCACCACCACCACCACTCCCATAAAGATATACAGTTTCTGAAATTCTGTAGAGCAGTTCTGTGTCCAATAGGGTTGCTATGATATGGAAAGGACTCAACAACAATGGTTTTTTGTTTGTTTGTTTGTTTGTTTTGTTTTGTTTTCATGTATACCCATCCAGTCTCACAATGCATCTTAGCAACAGAATATTTTATTTAAAAAAGAGCGAGAGAAAGAAAGAAGAGCCTCATAATATAATATTGAAACATTACATAACACAATAAAATGTCATTCACCAGAAGAAGAATCAGAAAAATCACAATTTGAATGAGAAAAGACAATAAAAGATGGCAGCACCACAATGATTCAGATGTTGGGATTAACTGAAAGGGATTTAAAAATATCTGGTGTGGTGTTGTTGGATCAGCACTGGACTGCAAACTACAAGGTGGGCAGTTCAAACCCACCAACTAGTCTTTATAAGCCCTGTATGGGGTTGCTATGGGTCAGAACTGACACAAAGGCACTTAAAAACAGCATCATAAAAATGCTTCAACAAGCAATTACATATTATCTTGAAATTTTTGAAAAAATTTTTTAGTAAGTGAATAAAAGTTACAGGAAATTATGAGAGTGAAAAATGAAATAATACATATAAAATACTGGTTTTGCTTCATATTAGAGAGTAGATGAAAGATGAATCTGAAAACTTGAAGAGAGATCAATAGAATTTATTCAATCTGAAACACAGAGAAGATGAACTGGAAAGGAATTATTAGAATGTCAGGGATCTGGGGATCATTTATAGCATCAGAGTTTAAGAAGGTAATGAGAGAAAGTGCAGGTAGGATTGTACATTACACCAGTGAAACCGCATAAAGTCAGCTAGAAACTCACTTCTTATTCTAAAGCCTCCGGATGTTCAACCCATATTACTGAGGGAATTTTCCTTTACTAAAAGCTAACAGATAGTAAATATTAATTGCATCTAACAAATGCCTTTACAGCAATGCCTAAACTACTGTTTGATGCAATAATCAGGGACCATAGTCTAACCAGTTTATCTCAGCAACCCACCTCATTGTGCTCCAGACAGTATCAGCAGAGAGACATCAAACGTAGGTTTCCAGGTTACCAAATGTAAGGTTCAATTTAAAAACATATCTAATTTTATTTATCAATATATTATACCAAATAGTATTAAAACACAATATCATAAACCCAATAGATTTTCTAAACTAAGAACACATTAAACTATCACACTATTTTCCATATCTAGTCACAAAAAAAGAGAAAAACATACGAGATGGCTTAAATAATAAAGTCTAATTATATGTATTCACATATTTTTAAAATGAAGCTTTATTGAAAGCCCAATTCAGTGAGGGGGAGATAATGTTCATTAAGGAAACTGGATTTCCTATTTGTATACCACTTTTGTAGTCAGTGAATCTCCAGCAACGTATGAAATATTGTATTGTGTAATGGCAACACAGTGAAGTAACTGTATATAGAAAAATATTAATTAGCCAATATTAAATCAATAGGCTACTCACTATTTTCCTATTATTTGATTGCTACATCAAAAATGACAACTAAATATAGATTGAGGCTTTGGCTACAGAGCAATGTTTTTTAAAAAAGTCATTTTTGAATCCTTTTTAGTTATTATAAATAACATTCCCATATTACATTATTACTACTACTGTTTTGTTGTTTTTTACTCATTACACTATCTAATTCTGAATTCTTCAAAATCTGTGAATAGGTAATTGAAATACATTCAAGTGAGTAGTATTCAGAGAGGTTAAATGACTTATCCAAGGTGATACACACAAGTGAATACCAGAAGTAGGAAATGGAACATTTGTTTTAATTTTGTGCTTTTCAGTAAGAAATATATGCAACATATATTTATGTTGAAATTAATTAAAAATTAAATAATAGTATTTTTTAAATTTTTATTAACATTATTTATATCTAAAATTCTCAACAACCGTATGTTGAGCATCAATCAGTAAAGAAAATAAAAGCAAGTATTCCAGTGTTAACTCTCTGTGAAACTTGAGTGGTGACATTTCTGCTGTACCATGACATTAAGGGAAAACTGGGGATATGGGGGTAAGGGGAAAATGATGTGCAATAATCAGAAGGAAAAATATATGGCAATGTGGTTTTTTTTTTTGTTCTTAATTCCCATCAAGTCAGTTCCAACTCATAGCAACACTGTAAAGGTTTTCTGGGGTTGTAAAACTTTCATCTTTCTCCCAGAGAACAACTGGTGTTTATCTTTCAGAGCCACAAGTCCCCAGTGTCAAGGCATGGAAGCAAGGGGAAACCTGGACTGGTCCAGGCCCTAATATATTTATTTCACTGACCCTCCACTTTATAAAAAACTTTGTCCTTCTCAAGAGACTGGTCCCTTCCTGATAACATGTTCAAAGTATGACAGATGAAGTTTCACCATTGTGCCTCCAAGGAACATTCTGGCTGTGTCTCTTCTAACAAAGGGCTGTTTTTTCTTCTGGCAGTCCATTATACTTCCAATATTCTTGTCCAACACCACAATTCAATCACATCAATTCTTCCATGGTCTTCCTTATTCATTGTCCAACTTTCACATGCATACATGCATATGAGGCCACTGGAAATATCATTACATGAGTCAGACACAACTTAGTTCTCAAAATTATATCTTTGCTCTTGAAATATAGACATGCACACACAAAATACATATGTATATATGTATTTAAGTCCTTCAAGTCAATTCCAACTCATAGTAATCCTATGTAAGTTTTCTTGTATAGGGTTTAGGGTTTCTGAGGAGAAGCTGGTGAATTTGAATCACACATTTGTGGTTCAAACTGACCTCGCAGCTCAATGCATTATCCCACAGTGCCACATCAGGACTCCATATATATAGATATATTTTTGTGTATATGGAAGGAGCTATGGTGGCATAGTGGTTACTATGCTATCGTTAGTGGTTACTACTAGCCGTTCTGTAGGTGAAAGATGAGGCTTTCTGCTGCTGTACAGATTTATAGCCTCGGAAAGCCTGTGCAGGGTCACTATGAGTTGGAACTAACTCCACAGTACTCATGGTACTTAACAACAACAACAAATATGTATATATATATATATATATATATATATATATATATATATATGAGAGAGAGAGAGAGAGAGAAGAGAGAGAGAGTGAGAGAGTCCTGGTGTGGTGCTGTGGGTTAATGCTAGACTACAAAGTCTTTTTGAACTGCAGGGTGGTGGTTCAAGCTCACCAGCCACTCCTTGAAAACCCTATACAGGGTTGCTGTGGGTCAAAATTGACTCAACAGCATTTAAAAACAGCATAAATATGTATGTGTGTGTGATGACTAGTCTGTCAGTTTGTCATATTGTGGTGGCTTGGTGTTGCTGTGATTCTGGAAGTTATATGCCCGGCATTTTAAATACCAGCAGGGTTACCCACAGCGGACAGCTTCCAGACAAAAAGAGACTAGGGGAGAGAGATGGACTACTTCTGAATATTTATTCACTAAAAACCTTATGAATAGCTGTGGAACATTGTCAGCACCAGAATATTGACTATTGAAGCATGATGAAAAGCATGGTCAGATACAGTTCCGGAAGATGAGTCCCTCAGGTTGGAAGGCACTCAAAATATGACTGGGAAGAACTGCTTCCTCAAAGTAGAGTTGACAGTGATAATATGAATGGAGTAAAGCCCTTGTAACCTTCATTTGCTGATGGGCACACCTCAAAATGAAGAGATGCAATAGTACATATCCATTAGTAATCAGAACATGGAATGTATGAAGTATTAATCTATAAAAAGTGGAAATTGTCAAAAATGAAATTAAATGTATAAACATCTTAGGTGTTAGCACACTGAAATGGACTGGTATTGCAATTTTTAATCTGACAATCACATGGTTTACTATGCCAGAAATGACAAATTAAAGAGCAATGGCATTACATTCATCATCAAAAAGAGCATATCAAGAATCATGTTGAAATACAAACCTGTATGTGATGGGGAACTATCATCCACCTACAAAAACAACCAGTTACTACAACTATTATTCAAATCCATGCACCAAACCCTAAAGTCAGTGATGATGGAATGAACAATTCTACCAACTTATTCAGTATGAAATTGATCAAACATGAATCATAATGTATTGATAGTTACTGGAAATTGGAATGCAAAGGTTGGAAATTAAAAGGAAAAACCAGTAGTTGGAAAATATGGTCTTGATGATAGAAATGATGCTATAGATTGTATGAGAAAGTTTTTCAAGACCAATGACTTCTTCACTGCAAATACCTTTTTTAAGCACATAAAAGATAACTCCACACGTGGACCTTACCCAACGGAAGACACTGAAATGAGACTCATTACATCTATGGAAAGAGACAGTGAAAAAGCTCTACATCATCATCCAAAATAAGACAAGGGGCAGACTGTGGAACAGACCATCAACTGCTCATATGCAAATTCAGACTAAAACTCGAGAAAATTAAAACACGTCTACAAAAGCCAATATGTGACCTGAACATATCCCACCTGAATTCAGAGAATATCTGAAGCACAGATTTGAGGCTTTAGACACTAAAGACAGAAGATCAGAAGAATTGTGGGATGGCAAAAAGAACATCATACAGAAAGAAAGCAAAAGTTCATTAAGAAGACGAGAGAAGGAAAAGACCAAAATGGATATCAGAAGATATTCTGGAATTTATTGTCCAGTGTATAAATGCTAAAGCAAATGGAAGGAATAAGGAGGTACAAGAGCTGAACAGAAAATTTCAAAGATTAGCTAGAGAAGACAAAGTCAAATATTATAATGAAATATGCAAAAAACCTGGAGTTAGAATACCAAAAGTGAAGAACACACTCAGCTTTTTTCAAACTGAGGGATTGAAGAAAATATTCAAACCTCAACATGTGATAATAAAGGATTCGATGAGCAAAATATTAAATGCTGCAGAAAGCATCAAAAGAAGATGGAAGGAAAATGCAGTCACTGTGCCAAAAATAAATAGTCGATGGTCAAACATTTCAAAAGGTAGCATATGATCAAGAGCCAATGATCCTGAAGGGAGAAGTCCAAAATGCATTAAACACATTGACAAAAAAAGAAGACACCTGGAATAGATGGAATACAAATTGTAATTTTTCAACAAACTAATGCATCTGTGCCAAGAAATTTGGAAGACAACTACTGGCCAACTGACTGCAAGAGACCCATATTTGTGCCCATTCCAAAAAGAGGTAAAGCGGTGATCTAACGGAATGCAGAAATCATTGGACAATATAACTTATATCCCATGCCAGTAAAATTTTACTAAAGATAATACAACAATGACTGCAACCATAACTTGGCAGAGAACGTCTAGAGGTTCAAGCTGGATTCAGAAGAATACATGGAACAAGGGATATCACTGCTGACATCATATTGATCTTGGCTGAAAGAAGAGAATGCTAGAAAGATGTTTACCTGTATTTTTTTTATTATGAAAAGACTTTTAATTGTGTGGATTATGACAAGCAGTAGAAAACATTTCAGAAAATGAGTATCTAGAATACTTAATTTTGCTCCTGATGAATATATATATATATATACCAAGAGGCAGTTGTTCGACAGAACAAGGGAACACAGAATGAAGAATGAATTTTTTAAAAGCTTTTATTGTGAATTTTGCTTTTATTCCATCTGCTTTGTGTGTTTGTTTTGTTTTGTTTGGATGTACACGAAAACACTCAGGAATATAATATTATTTAAAAAACCAAAAGGCATATTCCGTGAGTCTGCCTCCAGGTTACCAGCACAAAGCCTTTCTTTTCCCATGAGTCTAGAGTCCTCAGCAGCTGTATCTCTCCATGTCTTTGTCTCTGCCTCCATCTGTGGTGCTGCTGCTGCTTCTCTGGATAGGGTCCCATATTCCGCTTGTGCTTGTCAACCTTGATGGCCCTAGGGTCCTGAGTTCCTGGACTATAAGATTAACTAGCCCCCACCCCCTTATGTTACAAAGCTACCTTTACAGTTGTGACAATCGCAATTAGCCATGATAACAATTACTCTCTACTGAATCATAAGAATCGTACCCCCATCTCCTTCCACCAGATCAATTTAGGCAAGATGAAAACCATTCAGTAGGGATTTCTATCTTCCCCAGCACACTCTCTTGAAAACTTGTAAGCCATTCACTTCATGCCTTTATAGCTTTCTGTAATCATGTTTCCCGATATACCTTTCTAACCCACTCAAGAGTCTAGTTTACAATAGTAGGAAAGGGAAACCAATAGTCATAAGACAGTCAAGCATTTTAACATTATGTCCCCTCTTTTACCCATTCAGACTACGCCTCAATACCTGTATCACAGAACTCTGTTTTTCCAAGTTTTAGCATGCATCGTTATATACCTCTGTCTCATTTAGCCCATGCAAATCTGCATAAGTGTTTCCCTATCTACGTTATTCTTCCATTTCCCTGCCCCTTCTTGTGTATGGTCCTCCCCAACTCTTGAACTATGATGTGTCTATCTGCTACCCTATGCTCTACGGTCCCCTCCCATCAACCTCTGGTAACCAACAAATTATATATATATATATATTCCTTTTAGTATGAGTATCTTTTTTTAAGCTTTTACAATAGTCTTATGCAGTATTTGTCCTTTTGTTACTAATTTAACTCAGCATAATGTCCTCAAAGTGATTCCACGTTATGTGGTGGCTTGCAGCTTCCTTGTTATTCTTCAAGGTAGCATAATATTCTATTGTGTGTATGTACTAAAGTTTGTTTATCCATTCTTCCATTGACAGGCACTTAGGCTATCTCCATCTTTTTGCCATTGTGAATAGTGCTGTTGGTGTGTATAGATATACTCATGTTCTGGCTCGTATTTCATGTGGATGGATGCCAAGTAGACAAACTCCTGGATCATAAAATGTTTCCATTTCCAACTTTCTTAGGAAACACCATACAGTTTTCCAGAGAGGTTGGACCATTTTGAATTCCCACCAGCAATGTAGGAGGGTCCCTGTCTTTCCACATCCTCACCAGCATTTATTGCCCTCTGCTTTTTTTAACTTCATTGTTATTGCTGGTGAGAGATGATATCTCATTGTTCCTTGGTTTGCATCTCTCTAATGGCTAATTATCATGAACATTTCTTCTTATGTTTGTTAGCTGCTTGAATTTCTTCTTTGGTGAAGAATGTCCTGTGCCCATTGAATGGTTTAAATTTAGGAAAGGTGTGTGCCCAGGTTGCATGCTTTCACCATACTTATTCATTCTGTATGCTGAGCAAATAATCCAAGAAACTGGATTATATGAAGAAAAATATGGCTTCAGGTTCGGAGGAAGACTCATTAACAACCTGTGATATGCTGATGCTACAGCCTTACTTTCTGAAAGCTTTGATTTTCAACTGTGTTGACTATATTGACTATGCTAAGACTTTTGACTGTATGGATCATGACAAGTGATAGATAACATTGCAAATACCAGACATTCCAGTACACTTAATTGTGTTCATGAGGAACATGTACACAGATCTAGATGACGCCATTAGGCTAGAACAAGGGGATATTCTGAATGGTTTAAAATCAGAAAAGTTATGTGTCATGGTTGTTTGTATTATTTTACCAAATTTATTCAATCTGTATGCTGAGCAAATAATCTGAGAAGCTGGATTATATGAGTAAGAATTTGTCACCAGGATTACAGGAAGAGTTTTAATAACTTGTGATATATAGATGACACAACCTTACTTACTGAAAATGAAGAGAACTTAAAATACTTACTGATGAAGATCAAAGACAAGAGCCTTCAGTATGGGTTGCACCTTAATGTAAAGATAGAAAAAATCTTAACAACCAAACCAATAAATAGCATCATGACAAATGAAGAAAACATTGAATTGTCAGATTTCATTTTTTGGATCCACTATAAACAGTCAAGAAGCAATAATCAAGAAATCAAACAATGTTTTGCATTAGGCAAGTTTGGTTTCTTCATGTCTGATGATCTTCATGTGTTTCCACTACTCTTCTGGTCTTTGGTCATTAGTGCCTAATACATCAAATATGTTCTTAAGATGGTTTCAAAATTTAGGTGGAATATGTTCAAGGTCATATTTTGGCTCTCATGGATGTGTTTTAATTTTCTTCACCATGAATATGAGCAATTGATGGTCTCTTCCACCTGCTCCTGACCTAGTTTTGGTTCCTGATATGGAGCTTTCCACTTTCTCTTCCCACTCAAGTAGTCAGTTTGATTTCTGTATATTCTATCCAGTGTTATATCTAGGAGTAATTTAGAAGTCTCATTAATTTAGATAAAAGTAATGTATATAGGACAAATTTTGCAATTTTGCAAATATCACATAGTGTCTTGAAACATTGTGCCTCCAAGAGATATAGGGTGTAGGGTGATACATTTCAAATTTTTATTTTAATTTACTTAATAGTGTTCAGATTCTGAATTTCAAGTATACTCCACTCATATAGGAGTATTGGTGTAGCAATATAGGATAAATACTGGACTTTTAGCTATCAACCCAAGGTTGTTGTTGTTGTTGTTATGTGCCATGGAGTCGATTACGACTCATAGTGACCCTGTACAGGGTTTCCAAGACTGTAAATCTTTATGGGAGCAGAACGCCTCATCTTTCTCCCGGGAACAGCTGGTAGTTTCGAACTGCTGACCTTGCGGTTCGCAGCCCGATTTGTAACCACTACGCTACCAAAGCTCCAGTTCAAACCCACAGGCAGCTCAGCTCCAGACCTACAGAATTTGCAGAGCTACCAGATCAGTATTAGTCTAGCAGAAACGCTCACAACCAACTACCCTGTCCCCAGTTGCCCTGTAGTGGTAACAGATACTGAAATCACCTCCATCAAGGGCCTCCATGAGCTTCTTCAGGATTGAGTGCTCTGAGCATAAATAGCATCTAGGCCTATAGAAACTACATCTAGGGTCAGGAAGTCCACTGTCACATCCCTCTGGCAACCACCTCATGAACTTCTTGCCTCTTAGGAGCTCCCTAGAGTGTTCTACTCTCCATATCCAATAGCTATACTGTTTTTGTTTGTTTGTTGATTTTTTTCCTTTTATTGTTGCATTGTTTTTGTTTGTTAATTCTTTCTTCTCCTTCCTCTCTTTCCATTCCTTTTAATTTTATCCTTTCTGTCTTGACTTTGCTTTTTTCCTTCTTTTCTTTTGTTTCTCATTTCCCCTCTTTTTGTTTCTCTTTTTTATCCTTCTTTGCTCTCTACTCTCTCTTTTCATAGTCACACTCCCTAGTTTTTATAAATGTTTTAAATTTTTCTTCTTTTTATTTTTTTCTTCTAGAGTTCCATTTTCTTGTCCCTCTCTTCACTTTATAGGTATTATGCTATTTTTTTCCAGTTGCTGCTTACTTTTATTTCTTTTTTCTGTTTATCATTTTCTCTTTTCATTATTGGATAATTGTTTGTTTATTCTTTTTTTTTATTTTTATTTTGGGGTATATGTGAAAACCCAACAGGATACAGGAACTGTCTCCAAACTGCCCCACAATAACCATACCCTCAGAAGCTCCACCCATTGGGCAAGAGACAATAACAGCTCTTATACTACCTGATCAATGATATCAGCCAACACCAGTCAAGTGCATCTTAAACTAAGGGTGCACAAATAGCAAATGGACACCAATGTACATTCTGTAACTACATCTACAGTAGACATTTGGTGAAAGCCAACTACCCATAAACATGCAATTACTGATTAAATATAAATACCACAACACCACAATACCCTAGAAACAACAAACAATTTTAGCTCACACAAAGTAACAACAGAGAATGGCTCAAACAAATGACCAAGATGAAGAGCCAAAAAGTGTTTCTCAGGAAGAAAAAGTAAAGGAAATAATTGAAAAATATTTCAGAGGAATGATATTTAGGTGCCTTCAAAAGCTTGACAGAAAGACCAAAGTAAGGAAGCAAAACATGGAAAAAATTTTAGAAGAATTCAGGAACCCCCCCCCCCCAAAAAAAGAGACAAAATATATGTAAATTTTGAAATAATACAAAACCTGCAATTAGAATCCAGAAAAATAATACTAAGACTTCAGAAATGAACAATGCATTGAAAGGGCAAAGGACTAGACTTCAAGTAATGGGAGTCTGAATTAAGGAACTTGAAGAAAAATATCTTACTACATACATGCTAGAAGAACAATCTGAAGAAAAAGAATGAAAAATCTATAGAATGCCAAAGAGTTATGTGGAACACCATGAAGAGGAATAACTTTCAGGTGGTCAGAATTCCAGAACAGAAAGAGACAATTAAAAGCACAAAGAAAATTGTCAGAGTTGTTGAAAGAAAACTTCCCTAACATCATCAAAGACAAGAAGATAGGCATACCAGAAGCTAAATGAACCCCAAACAGAATAAATCCCCAAAGAAAATCACAGAGATATATCATAATCAAACTTTTCAAAACCAAAGACAATGGAAAAATTCTTCTGAGAGCTGCTTGGAAAATACAAAAAAGTTACCTACAAAGCTGAACCAATAAGACTAAACTTTAATTTCTCAGCAGAAATCATGTAGGCAAAAAGGCAATGGGATGACATACAAAACTCTGAAAGGGAAAAAAATTGTCAAACACGAATTATATATTCAGCAAAGTTGTCCCTCAAATGCAATGGTGAAATTAGTATGTTTCTAGATAAACAGAAACTAAAGATAATTTTAATAACCTGACCTACTTCACAAAAATACCAAAGATTTCTATTTGGACTGAAAACCAACAACATCAGACAACAACCTGAGACTAACATATGTGACAACACCACCCAGATCACAGTCCAAATATTTAAAGTGAAACAAAACTTTGTTGTTGTTGTTAGCTTCTATCTAGTCGGTACCGACTCATAGCAACCCTATGCACAGCAGAATTAAATACTGCCCAGTGATTCAACCTCACAATCATTGCTATATTTGATCCCATTGCTGCTGCAACTGTGCCAATCCAACTCGGTGGACGTCTTCCTTTTCTCTGACCCTCCAGTTTACCAAACATGATATACTTCTCCAGGGACTGGTCTCTCCAGATAATATGTCTGAAGCATGAGAGATGAAGTCTGACCATCTTGACTTCCAAGGAGCATTCTGGCAGTATTTTTTCTAACACAAGACTGAACATTGTTGTTGTTGTTAGGTGCCATCGAGTCAGTACTGACCCATAGTGACCTTATGCACAGCAGAATGAAACACTGCCCAATCCTGGGTCAACCTCATTATTGTTTCCATGCTTGAGTCCATCGATGCTGCTACTTGGCCAATCCATCTCATCAGGGGTCTTCCTCTTTTTCTCTGACCCTCAACCTTACCAACCATGATATCGTTCTCCAGTGACTGGTCCCTCCTGACAATAAGTCCAAAGTATGAGAGATGAAGTTTGGCTATCCTGGCCTCCACAGAGCACTCTGGCTGCACTTCTTCCAATACAGATCTGTTGGTTCTTTTGGCAACCCATGACACGTTCAATATTCTACAACACCATAACTCAAATGCATCAATTCTTCTATGGTCTTCCTTATTCACTATCCAGCTTTCACATGCATATGAGGTTATTGAAAATACCATGGCTTGGGTCAGGGGCACCTTAGTCTTCAAGCTGACATCTTTGCTCTTCAAAACTTTAAAAAGATTTTGTGCAGCAGATTTGCCTAATGCAATATGTCGTTTGATCTCTTGACAGTTGCTTCCATGAGTGTTGATAGTTGATCCAAGGAGAATGAAGTCCTTGACAACTCCAATCTTTTCTTTGTTGATAAGAATGTTGTTTATTGGTCCTGTGGTGAGGATTTTTGTTTTCTTTACATTGAGATATAATCCATACTGAAGGCTGTGTTCTTTGATCTTCACCAGTAAATGTTTTAAATCATCTTCACTTTCAGCAAGCAAGGTTGTATCATCTCCATATTGCAGGTGGTTAATGAGTCTTCCTCCAATCCTGATGCCATATTTTTCTTCATAGAACCCAACTTCTCAGATTATTTGCTCAGCATGCAGGTTGTATAAGTACGGTGAAAGAACACAACCTTTTCGCACACCTTTCTTAATTTTAAAACTTTCAGTGTTCCCATGTTCTGTTTGAACAACTGCCTCTTGGTTCAGGTACAGATTCCTCATAAGCACAATTAAGTGTTCCGGAATACTTATACTTTGCAATGTTTTCCATAGCCTGTCATAATCCACACAATTGAAAGCCTTTGCATAGTCAATAAAGCACAGGTAAACATCTTTCTGATAGTCTCTGCTTTCAGCTAAGATCCACTGGACATCAGCAAGGATATCTCTCATTCCACGGGCTCTACTGAATCTGGCTTGAACCTCTGGAAGTTTTTTGTCAATGTATGCTTGCAGCTGTTTCTGTATTACCTTTAGTAAATCTTTACTTGCATCTTGCATGGGATATCAAAGACATTGTCCGATGATTTCCACATTCCTTTGGGTCACCTGTCTTTGGAATGTGCACAAATATGCATCTATTTCAATCAATTGGCCAGATAGTTGTCTTCCAAATTTCTTGGCAGAGATGAGTGAGTGCCTCCTGTGTCACCTTACTTGCTTGAAAGATTTCAATTTTCATTCCATCAATTTCTGGTGCCTTGTTCTTTGCCAATTCCTTCATTGCACCTTGGACTTCCTCCCTAAGTATCATTGGCTCTTGATCATATGCTACCCCTTGAAACGATTGAATATTAACCATTTCCTTTTGGTACAGTGACTCTGTGTATTCCTTCAATCTTCTCTTGATACTTCTTTGCATCATTCAAAAATTTTCCCAGAGAATGCTTCAATAATGAAAGTTGAGGCATGATTTTCTTCTTCAGTTTCTCCAGTTTGAGAAATGCTGAGTGTGTTCTTCCTTTTTGGTTTTCTGATTCCAGATCTTTGTACATTTCATTGTAATATTTGAATCTGTCTTCTCTAGCTGACCTTTGAAATTTTCTGTTCAGCTCTTGTACCTCCTAATTTCTTCCATTTTCTTTAGCATCTCTAGACTGGAGAGCAAGTTTCAGTGTCTCTTCTTACATCCATTTTGAACTTTTCCTTCTTTTTTGTCTTCCTAATGACTGTTTGCTTTCTTCATGTATGATGTTCTGATGTCATCCCTCAACTCTATAGGGAACTAGAAATAAAATTTGAAAATTAAGTCAGTTACAAAGCAAAAAGAGTGAACAGTATAGGTACAGAACTTGCAAATGGCAAAGAAGGCATGTATATTTCAAGATAAAATAGCTTGTTTTAAACAGGGAAAATTAATAAATTACAAGGCAACCTCAATGAAAACTGATACACCTTCAAATCAAGAAACATAAAAGGAAAATCAGAAAGATTTAGTAAACACTAACACAACAAAAATAAAAATTAAAAGAAAACCTACAAAGAAAATTAGCTCAGTGCAAAATATTATGTATAGAAAAGAAGCAAGCAGGACCACAAAAAACACACAGAGCAAAATGACAGCAATCCATTCAAAGCTATTGGAAATTACACTGAACGTAAATGGATTAAATGCACCAGTCAAGAGACCATGGCAATATGGATAAGAAAACAGGATTCTACAATATACTACATACAAGAGACAAGTAAGGAAGATAGACAGCACCCAAATAACCATCAACATAAGAATGGATAAAGAAACTTTACTATGTACACACAATAGAATATTATACAATGTCAGTGAATGAAGATGAATCTGTTAATTGATGGCACATGAAGAAGACTGCAGTCATTGTAATGAAGCAAAGTGTATGGTCTGTTGAATGTAAAATAGATGATCTGTTCTGTAAACTTTCACTCATTTCACAATAAAAAGTTAAAAATAAAAATTTAATTTGGTAATATTATCTCCAAAAGTTTGTTTATAATACTTACTTCATTTCTCCCAAGAAAAACAGATGAATTTTTCAATAGCAACAAATAGAGAGTGATGACATCTGATTAGCCAGATGGTCCTGTGGTGGTAGCACTTTCAGTTCCAGAGTATATTTGTTACTTCCTCAAATTTAACGAAGTAGATAGAGAAAATGCAGGCTACTAGTTAATTGAGTATGACAGAATATTTTACCTAATATTCACAATTTTATTAAAATCAGGCATGAAAAAGCCAACCCACATTTCTACAGGAGTACTTTTAAAACAATTAATTTCAGATTAAAATTAAAGTAATAGATATTTGCCTTTGTTCCATATTCTCATTTACTAGACAGTATTCTCTGAGAAGAATCAGTTGGTGAAAAGGAATCTCCTAAGTAGCACAAAGCACCAATAGACTAAAATTATTTGCTAATGGGTCACCTTCAAGCTGGTTCCTAGTTCCTGCCTTCTCACCTTATGCTTCCCATATTCCCATACTGTGCCTGTTGCCTTCAATTACATCAATAGAAACAATTCATTTCCACTCTTCCACCTTTTCATAAAAATCATTTCTTGGATATCAATTTTCATTGATGGGGTTAGTTTTCTTCTACTCCTATATTTATAAACATTAAAATATATAAACCAAATGAGATAGATATCAATTAAAGGCAATATTCCATTATAATATGGTACATCAACTTCTAGATTTCAAAATTCTGACATAATTGATGTGTATGTCCAGCTTCATCAAAATATCCTTGTTTCTGTTCTTTGAACTTCCACATTTTTTTTAAATTTTTTTTTTAGTTCCTTCAAATTTCAGTTATCACATGTTACTGTGTCCCAAAGAACAAGCAAAATTAGATTATAACAATCTGAGGATAGTGATGATATTTTTCATTCGTATGCACAACTGCAAACCCTTCCAATTGTCTTTTAATAATAATGTATTCTCAATCAATGATGGGTTGAATATAAATATTTGAAATAATCATTCGTTTAAATGAAATTTAATCTTATAAGTGCTCCAGAGTAGATCAACTATAGATTTGTTCATATCATCAAATCTTACTGTTCTTTTATGTTTTATCTCAAAAATACACACAGTATAAGAAACAAAGGCCATATAATAAAGGCTACACTTAAGGAAATAAAGTTGTAAATCATTTTGGGGAAAATATTTAGATTGGTAATGGACTACAATGATAGTTTTTGCACTTTTCTCCTTTTAAACATGACCATGTATGTCATTAGGTACATTTGTACACAAATAATTTAGAACTTTCAATAGCTTATAAAGTTTTATCAAGTATTCAATCAACTTTTCTTAATTTAATATCATTGTTGTTAAGTGCTGTCAAATCAGTTCTGACTCATAACGACCATGTATAAGTTTTCCAAGGAGTGAATGGTGGTTTTGAGCTGCTGACTTGGTGGTTCACAGTCCATTGCTTATGTTACAGCACCAAGTGAGAACTCCATGTAACGTCATAGATAAGTTTAAATCTGTTAACCATCTTGAAATCTTCATATTTTGTGAATTATAGTTATAATTGAATCTCATATTCATTATACATATCTGATCATTTCTACATTTTGGTTCTGTAGGATAAGCACTCAACTGAAAGACTGCTGTTAAGTACCATGGAGTCAGTTCTGACTCAGAGTGACCCTGTACAGGGTTTCCAAAGCTGTAAATCTTTACAGGAGCAGAACATCTCATCTTAGTCAGTTCAAACTCACCTTACAGTGTCACTGTCTTCTAAATACCCTCAAATATTCTTTTTTCCTAGTAGCATTTATGAGTGCTAAAAAATGCTCCTTTTCTGCTTCTTTTGTTCATCATCCATAGTTGTGAATAGTGAAAAGTACTACAAAATTGCATTAGTAAATCAAATAAAAAATTCATACTTTATAAAATTCCAAGTTATGTATATTCATGTATACATAATCTCAAATTTGAAATTATATATTTACATCTCATATCTAGTATATTATTCTTAATGTTAATTAAATTACACTCTAATTTTGAACCCATATGAAACCAAATATTCAGATGAAAGGAAAGGAAAATCAGTATGTTGTCTTATATAGAATTGTTCAACCATTCAAATATTTCAAAATAGTCTAATAAAGAAGGTGGTAAAGTCTCCAAGAAGTCATTGTTTCATGAATGCCCAAGAATGCAACTGTGGCAGATTACATTTGTTTGCATCTTTGGGTGCCCTGAAAAGTTAGCATATCTTCAGACAAAGAAATATTATTTCATAAGTATTTGTTTCTCAGAATAAAGTGATCAAAATTTGGTATAACTTCACAGAATCACACCAAAATGTGGGATTGAGGTGATGAATTATACAGCAACCTTATGACAAGCATTTGAAATCTAAACTAAATTAACGACCAGCTAATTGATAAGCCAGGCTCCTACATGGAAAAAGCATTTTGCGTTCGTAGGTACATTTAATTCATCAATGTTACATGAAGAATGGATAGCAGTGAAAGTTTCAGAAAGCAAGATAAATAGTTCAGCAAGTTAAAACATGAAGAGCTATTTCATGTGTTATTTTTAATATAAGAATATACTTCTTTTATGGAAGAAAAAATAAAATCAACATTTCCTTACATGCAAATGTGATTTGAACTTGAACTTTTATTTTGAGTTATAGTGATAGGGAGCCAGTCTTCAGATTCCACCATCAGAATTCTAGTATAAAAATACATCACTTATCGCTGCATATATTTTGTCACAAAAATTGGTAAATCAATGCTTTAAAAAAGTGTTGTAACTTGAAGAGATAGTTAATTTCCCCCATAAGTATATTGAGGTTGAATGCATGAGTTTTATGTCAGGATCTGTGAAGGTCTTAGATTTTTATTTTTAAAACCTATAAAGGATGTCTGGGTGCTAGTATATGACAACTTCTGGGCCAGAGAGAAAGGAGTTTATTACTTATGGCTCAGCAGAATGAGCTTTAGGTTCACACCAGTTTCTCTTACACCCAAGTCCCATGAGTGAGACAGCGTGACCCAGGATGATGTTTCAATTGCAGACTACAGTACAATGGGCCACAAGCCCGTAACATATATTCCAGAGGGAGACACTATATTTCTTAAACTGGAAGGTAAGTAAATCTGCATTGTGCTATTTTGTTGTTGTTGTGTGCCGTGGAGTCTATTCCGACTCATAGTGACCCTGCACAGGGTTTCTGAGGCTGCAAATCTTTACGGAGGCAAAATAATTTTTGTCTGTTTGGTGTATAACATCATTGAAAAGATTATCCCAAACAAATGCCTCTGTTCACAAGACATGCAAAAATGTAAAATAATTTGAAGAACTGTTTTACAACAATATCATTTCTACATTGCCAAGGCTTTTCATGAATTACTCCATGAGTATGTTGCTCTGCCAGCCACTTTGATTAATCAGACTGCAAGGGATTGTGACCAAATTATTTCAATTTATTTCATGTAGCATTTAATTAAGACTTCTATCAACAGGATTCCAAGAGTAAAAATGAGGCCAACCTTCCATATTAACCTCAATCATGCCCCCTTAAGTCTCAGACACAACCAGTTGAACAAATGACATAAAACAGAGTCTATCCTAGAAAGTCAAATGGATGTTTCTTTTCATTTCCATATAGACCTTTGCACTTAGAATGAAACATTATTAAAGTTCTAGCAGGATGCCATAGCAATTGCACAAACTCCGTTTTACCCCTCAATGAGGAATTTTGGAGTTAATTCCATTACTCAATACACATTTGGCCAGCGAATTAAAACTGACCTGAATGTCTTCCATGGTTAACGTTGTATTTCCCTAAATACTTTTCTACAAATAAATGAAAAAGGATTATTAAAAAGACCAACTACAATTGAGGATTAAAAAAAAAAAAAATGGACTCATTTGTCTCTTGTTTATGCCTGAAAATATTTTTTGTTCTAGATTCTGTTTTGTTTTATATTGTTGTTGTTGCTGTTATGTATCATTGAGTTGGTTCTGACTCATAGCTACTGTGTATAGATTTTCCAGGGAGCAGCTGGAAAGTTTGAACCTCTCACCTTTTTACTAGCAACCCAGTGCTTATACTACAGTACCAACACCAGGACTCCTGGCTGATATTAATATTGAGATTTTTTATGTTTATTGCTTACATAGTTTATATTTTTCATATTTAAATGCTTTGTCTTTAAATTTAAAATGTGTTTTTTTCTGGGCAGCATAAGTTTAGGTCTTGCTGTTTTATGCAATAAGAAAATGTATTATAATTGAATCATTTGAATATTCAAATATAATGGTAATTATAAAAATTTTGCCTTTAAATCACCTATCATTTCTACTTCTCACTCTTCATTATACTTTTTATTCTTGACTTCTTTTGATTGAATTGAGTAGTTGTTAGCATACTATTTGATAATCCATAATTAATTACATTTTTTTGTTTTAGTAATTATTTATAAGTTACTCAAGAGTTAAAAATATGTATCTTAACAGTTTCTATTTTCAAGAAATATCATGCCACTTTATGCTTAATGTAAGAATTTTTCAAAGCATACTTTAATTTTCAATTCTTTCTTCTGTTCTGATTTTCATACATTTTACTTTACCACATGCTATAAAATTTACAATATATTTTCATTATCTTTTAATTATCAGTTATCTTTGAACAAATTTAGAAAGAGAAGAAAGATGTATATTTTCATCTTGCCATTTACCATTTCTGTGACTTTTCTTTTTCTTTGTAAAATGCAACTTCACTCTGGTAATATTTCTATTCCCATAGAAAAAGTACTTTGTCATTTTTTTTTTTTTTTAAGTATATATTGTGAATTATGTGGTCTTACAAGGAAGAACAACAGTTTTTACAATCATCCTATTGTATTTCACTTCATTGCAATGATTACAATCACCTCCATGCATCATCAAATAACCAAAAGGTACACCCCACAGGCCTACCTTCCAGCCATCAGCACACAACCCTTCTCCTTCCAGTGTCCCCAGCCACTCCATCTGTCTACATCTCTGGCATCACTGCCTTTCTGGGTAGGGTCCCACTCGCCCTCTTCTCACTTAATGGTCCCAGGAACTTCTGCTCCTGGGCTGCAGAATCAATCACTCCCCTCCTTTTATCAAACAACATCTACCTGTACATTTCAGACTCTCACAGTCAGTCCTGATGGCAACTTGCCGGGGACCAGCCTTGACAAATTTTTAGGAAGCTCTCGAAGGGGGATGTGGAGTTGGCAAAAAACATACACACAGACAGACAGAGTCGATGGGTCGTGAGTCTTAGGCAGATGATGATGACTTCTTCTTTCCTTAGGCAGATGATGACTTCTCTTACTCAAAAGTATTTTGCTTCTTATATACTATTATGATCAATTGCAATTTAACTAAGTGTTACATTCTTTGTGTTCAACAAACATTCAGGTTACAAAAAAACACAGAAACATCAGAACATCCCTTTGATTCTTATTGTATCCTGTTCCTTTGCATTCCCTAATTATCCCGATAACATCGGGTTTATTTCCGTAACTCTTTTTGTTTTGCTTTAATCCTTCTAAGAATGTCAAATTAACTTTCAAGCAAAGTTCCATATCTTGACTGGCATTTTTACTCTCATCTATTACTTTTTATACTTATAATGGATTTAAGAATAAGAACATAAAAGTACCTAACGTTTCATAGTCAAGAACAAAGCAGCAATTCCCCTATACCAAAAACCTCTAGTTAAATTTCTACCCACATTCCTATGTGTTCCCACAGCTCTTGATTGTTTCTTTGCTATCTTCTGGGTACCTCAGTGTCTCTTGCAGAAACTAAGCAGGATGTTGATTGCAAGATTATTTTTTTAGCTATCTTTCAGGTGCCTCAGTGTCTCAAAACTAAGCAGGATGTAATTGACAAAGCTTTTAGCTGATATGGTTTTTCCTAATGGTGAAACTCTTTGTTGATGCAAAAAGCAACTATTATAACTTTACATGATTAAATTTAGTGTGAGAAATTTTTACTATGATTATAGCAAATTATCAAGTGAATATATAGAAAGTTATTAAAGAACTTCTTATAATAAGATCAAAATTGAGCCATGCACAAAAGGAAAAAACAAGAGCTGCAAGGCCTAGCGCATGAAGTTCCCCTCGGGGCTTTGCCAACCAAGGAGACACTCATTGTCGCTTTTCTAAACAATGAGCTTTTCATGCTTAGGGTCTCTCGCCATTCCGTTCCTTGATGGCATGGCTTCCGCCAGCAACTATTCATTATTGTACCACAAGAATCTTATTCCCATTTCCTTTCACCAGCCTGATCCCAACAGATTGGAAATCATTCAGTGGAGGTTCTACCTACCCCTGCCCCATCTGGAACTAGGCTCCCTCTTGAAAGCTTGTAAACCAGTCACTTCTTGCCTTTATAGTGCTCTCCCCCCC
>NW_006408550.1:15930805-15931665 GCF_000296735.1 Chrysochloris asiatica
TTCAGTTGTAGTAAGGTTTGCTTCATACATCTTGGTGCTCTTTTATTGGGAGTGTAGACATTTATTATGGTTATGTCGTCTGGCTCAATTTTTCCTTTGATCATGAGATAGTGTCCTTCTTTATCTCTTATGATGGCTTTGTCTTAAAGTTTTCTTTATCGGAGATTAGTATTGCCATGCATGTTTGTTTATTGTTGCAGTTAGCTTGGTATATTTTTTTCATCCTTTAACTTTTAGCCAGTTTTTTACTTTGTGTGTAAGGTGTGTCTCTTGCAGGCAGCATATTGAAGGGTGTTATTTTCTTATCCATTCTGCCACTCTCTGTCTCTTCACTGGTGCATTCAATCCATTGACATTCATTGCAATTATAAATAGGTATGAATTAATTGCTGCTATTATGTTAATTTTTGTGGTGGTGTCCATTCCTTTGTTCTGCATGTCTTCTTGTGCTGAGTTTTTGTTTTTTGTGCTATCTCTTGTCACTTTCTTTTTAGTTTTCATGTTTGCTTGTTCTGCTTAGAAGTTTATTTTCATGGGAAGTTGGGAAGTGTTAACTTTCTTTAGGGTTACCTTAAAGTCTATTAACTCTTCCCTCCATTTAATACATGCTATTGTATCCTGTAATCTACCAGACCTCCTCACCACCTGGATCTGTGTTCCTACATTTTCCCCCTTCTTTGACATTGTTATTATTTTGATCTTCTGTTGACTTCCCAGGTCCTTTGAATTTGTTGTTATAATTTTGTTCTATTCTGGACTCTACTATCCATCGTCTGAGTTTCATGTGGTGTTGTCATACCTATCAATCTCTGGTTGTTGTCTGTTCTTGTTGGTTTTCAGCCCAAATAACTCCCTTTAGG
>NW_006408550.1:15933300-15946068 GCF_000296735.1 Chrysochloris asiatica
TCTCTGAAGTTTAGTTAGGTATCTGCATGTGCACAACGTACTTCTTGAAATAGTTGCAGCTTTTTATGTTGGGGTCTTGCAGACTGTTCATATGGTTTGTCTGTCAGGCCAAACCTGCTTTTTTACTAGCTGGATAGGCAGGAGTAAAAGGTCTCTCACAAGTTAACTTTAGGGCTGAGACCCACAGGCAGAAGTCAAAAGCAGCAGCCAAAGGATTTCCCCTTGGACTGGTGGGGCTTTCTCTCTGTGCTGTGTAAAGCTGTGGTCTCAATGCTGGACTTTTTTGGGGGTGCACACCCAACCACCTAAGGAGTTCTTGTAGCGTAGTGGTTACAAATTGGGCTACTAACCTAAAGGTTGACAGCTTGAAATTATCAGCAGTTCTGCAGGAGAAAGATGAGGCTTTCTGCTTCCGTAAAGATTTATAGCCTTGGAAACCCTGTGCAGGGTTGCTATGAGTTGGAACTGAGTCCACGGTACTTATCAACAACAACCCAACCACCTGAAGGCATCCAGGCTGGGCAAAGAAGGCGTGACAGGGAAGAGAAGGAAAAAATGTGTAGAATTCCCCCACACCTCCTTTTGCAAATGTCACTGCACTGCTTGTAGTGCTGGTTCACTGTGCCCGTTTGGCTGTTGCCCCGCCTTCTGACCCCCGCCCAAGCAGGATGGCCACGGAGGGAGTCCTGTGTCTTGACAGATTCCTTAATTACAATATTTTCCTTTATACCGTGATTTTTCCACTGGTGATTGCAGGAAACTGAACCTTATGCTAGATCCAGAGGTCTGGTGCTGTCCCGAGAGAGCAGCTTCTCTGGTTTTCAGCCCCTCCCCCATGGAGCCTGTCCTACCTGCGTCTACTCTGCTGACACGGAAACCAGAACTCTTTATCACTTTTTAATAATTACTTTTTTCAGACAAGAAATGCTCTCAACTTTCAAGCATCAGAAAAAATCTTTATTTAACTTTAGTTTTTAAAGTATATTTAAATGTGGAGTATTGATAGGATACAGACTTTTAGGAGGACATGTTTTATGTTCTGTACTTTTGGCTTTCATAATATCTAGAAAGAAGACTATGAAAATCTTTACTTAATTTTCATGTACCTATATAGTGTCTTTTTCAGAGTGACTTTAAGGTTAGTTTTTTATCATTTTATTTTAGTCATTATATTATAGCATGCCTTTGGTGTTTTCTTGGGGTTTACTTGTTAGTGTTTTGCTTGTTTCAAACATCTGTGTAAATATATTATTTAACATCCAAGTGTCCCTGACTTACAATGTATTAAAGTCATGATGACCTCTATTTAAAACTTTCTCTTGTTTCTTCTTGGTTTATCATTTAAATTTGTAACCTAAGTTTCAAGAGACATTACAATGTGATGGATCTTATCATGTGCCTTGTAGCTATATAAGATCAGTTTCCCACTACACTATGATGGAATATATGTGAAAAAAGAAAGAAAGAAAGAAAGAAAGAAAGAAAGAAAGAAAGAAAGAAAGAAAGAAAGAAAGAAAGAAAGAAAGAAAGAAAGAAAGAGAAAGAAAGAAATTTGTTTATTAGGAAAATTAGAGAAATATGATGCAACCAGGTAATATTATTTCGACTTAATTTTACATAATAATGCATTACAGAGAAATTTATAGAGGGTCTCAATGATTGTGAGCCTATGCAACAGCACTTGTTGTTGTTAGGTAGCATTAAGTCAGTGTCAACTCAAAGTGACCCTATACACAACAGAACGTAACACTGCCCTGTCTTGGGCCAACCTCATAATTGTTGCCACATTTGAACCCATTGATGCTGCCATTTTGCCAATACATCTCACTGGGGGTCTTCCTCTTTTTCTCTGACCCTCCACCTTTCCAAACATGATATTATTCTTCAGCAACTTGTCCCACCTGATAATATGTCCAAAGTATGAGAGATCAAGTTTGGCCATCCTGGTCTCCAAGGAGCACTCTGGCTGCACTTCTTCCAATACAGATCTGTTGGTTCTTTTGGCAGCCCACGACACTTCCAATATTTTCCAACACCATAATTCAAATGTATCAATTCATCTAAGATCTTCCTTATTCACTGTCCAGTTTTCACATGCATGTTAGGATTTTGAAAATAAGATAGCTTGGGTCAGGCACACCTTAGTCTTCAAGATGACATCTTTGCTCTTCAACACTTTAAAAAGGTCTTGTGCAGCAGATTTGCCTAATTCAATATATCATTTGATTTCTTGACTGCTGCTTCCATGAGTGTTGATGGTTGATCCTAGAAGAATGAAGTCCTTGACAACATCAATCTTTTCTCTGTTGATGAGAATGTTGTTTATTGGATCAGTGGTGAGGATTTTTTATTTTCTTTACATTGAGATGTAATCCATACTGAAGGTGGTGTCTTTGATCTTTATTAGTAAGTATTTTAAGTCCTCTTCACTTTCAGCAAGCAAGGTTATATCATCTGCATATCTCAGGTTGTTAATGAGTCTTCCTCCAATCCTTATGTCACATTTTTCATCATAGAACCCAGTTTTTCAGATATTTGCTAAGCATACAGATTGAATTTCTTTGTATTTTCTTATTTATTGCTATTGAATTTTTTGCTTTCTTTGGTACTGTATTTGTATTTTTTCTTTGATACCTGTGGGAAAATTATTATTATTATTATTTTTGGTGTTTCTTCTAGATAATAAAGCAAGCATAAATTGCCATCATATGGATTGACTTTTATTTATATTCCTGGATTCAGTTTGCTAAAATTTTGTGAAACATTTTTGCATCTATGTTCATGAGTGATTTGGCTCTGTATCTTTTTTGAAGACTTACTCGAGTTTTCCTATCACAATCACACTATCTTGCAGCATTGGTTGGGAAGTAGTCTCCCCTCAGCTGTTTCTTGAAAGACTTTATGATGACTATATGATGGTGGTATTATTTTTTCCTTAATGGATAGAATTCAGCCAAAAGTGTCCAGTCTTATAGTTTTCATTATAGAAAGGTTTTTATTTCTGAATTAAGCTTCTTTAATTAATATCTCACAGTCCATTTTTTTTCCTTCAATTTCTTCTTATTCCACTTTTGGTAACTTACACCTGTCAAGGAGCTTGTCAATTTTATCGTTTTAAAAAATGCATTGTCATAAAATTATTCATAATACTCTTATTATTCTACTAATGTTTGTATGTCCTGTAAAGTTGTATTCTTTTTTGTTCTGAAATTAGTAATATGATCTTGCACTTTTTTATTCTCCTTGAATATTTTAGGAAGAGTTTGGAATTTGGATTTTTATTTATGCATAGCTTCTGCTGAAATAATTACAGGTTTTGACTGTATTTCTTAGCTTCCACAAGACAAATAGAATATATACATTAAAAGGATAAAATAAAAAGGTTGTCAATTTCTTTATTGTTCTATTCCTTTCCATTTCCTTTTATTTATTTTTCTGATACCTGAGAAGAAAACTGAGAAAACCCTCTTCCTAATATGAGTGATATTTATCTGAAGCAACAAAGGTTCTCTACCAAGTTTCTTTCTGTTTTTCCTTTATCTTTTGTATTTTTGATCTAAAGACACTAACTATATTCTTAAGGAAAAACAAACTTGCACACTGACCTCAATTCCAAAAAAGATTTATATTTGTGAGTGGATTTGTACTTAAATAGAATATTTTAAAAACATAAATTTAAGTAACCCTCCCTTACCATGTAGTAGTTTGATTTTAAAGGAAATTTTAACTCAAATTCATACTATATGAATACATACTGGGTACCTGTAAATGGGCCTACTTAGACCTGAGTTAGATTAAAGAATTTCCTTTTTTTTTTTATATATTATTTTGCAGTCATACCAATTATGGTTATAAAGTTTCACTTAGATTTCAGTTTTTTTACTATTCTAAGTTTAAATGCATTAAAGACAAACTGACAAAAATTTCATCAAGACCTGTCAAAATAGTTTCACTTTATTTCAATCAATTAGATGCTTTCTATTTTTAAATGAATTGAAATGAATATCACATGTAAAATTAGATTAAATTTAGAGGTATGCTGTGGAATATAAGGTAAGAATATAAGTACAGACTAAAATTAAACACTTGAAAATATCATAGGTAACTGGTTATTAACTATAATATAAATTCCTCAGTTTTATATTGCCCTATACTCTTCTTGATAGAGCTTTATAAAATGGACGAACTTTTAAAATAATTAATGGGAAATTAAGTTCATGTAGCATAAACAAAGATTTTTTAATAATTTGAAAATTTATTTAAAATTAAATAAGGAGATGCTCATTGGTAATATTCAAAGTATTTATAACTATTATAGTTGTTTGTAAGTGCTGTGAGTTGGTTCCGACTCACAGCATAGGTTTTCAGGGGATTGTTTGAACAGCCAATCTTGTGCTTAGCAGTATAGTACTTTTAAGTCTTTTATCTACCTATGTATCTAACTAATTATGTACCCATTCAAAGGTAATTTTAACAAGTTCTTGGAAACCCCCTTCTAAGACTGAAACTCAAAGGGAATACACAAGCAGACATGTAAGTTTGTTAGCCACCACGTTGGTCTACTGGTGAGTGGAAATGGCGATAAAGCAGCAATGAAGATGTGGACTGAGTCTGACCACGATACGTGGACTGAGTCTGACCACGATACATAGACTCCTGGTGACGTGGAGTATGGTGAGACTTGGTTGGCCCAACGTGTGGTATATATCTATAATATACCTGTGTTACTTATATGTGCTATTGGATATCGGTCTGGCAAAGATTAGTCATTCACTTGAATGGCATAAGCTCAAAAATAATAAAGATTGTGAAGTTCACGGGTGATAATTAACTAATTTACAAGTGTCCAACAAAAATAAAATGCTTTTTTTTTTTTTTTTTCTTTTCTCCTAACTTTGAATTCAGGATGTGGGGAGTACAGAGCAGGGAAAAGCATAGTCCCTGTAGCTACAATAATATTATAAACAATCTAATATTATAATACAAATTGTGGTTATTTTAACTATAAATGTTGAGACAAAAAGTATATGGTATTTTCAGAACATTAAAAAATATTTATCAAGAAACCAGAAGCAGTCTGGTAATTTGAGGATTATCTTTTAATAAATCTGGTCTGAGATCTGAGAATTTAGTAGGAAAATTATAAGGAATAAGAGCAAGTAGCCAGCAGATAAAACAGTAGGAAAATTACAAGGAATAAGAGCAGTCCCAGCAGGAAAAAGACAGTAAATTTATTCTAAGAACTGAAAAGAGTCCAGTAGGCTGAATTGCAGATAGAGGAGGAAGATGAAACAAAAAACGAAGAGAGAGTTAGGTTCTCCTGTTAGAAGATAGAGTTTCAAGTTCTACCTGAAGGACTTTTGTCTTTATAATTTTAAAAAGTAATAATTCCATGGGGCAAACTCCACTGGGTTAAGCTTTGAACAACTAGATACTGGGAAAAGTAAATAAATCCTCCCTCCTTTCCTTTGCAGTGTTGCCCAGCTGAGCAGTTTATGTGACTTCATGAGGCTTGGCACCTCCAGACTAAGCCGTCAGATACACTTACCTGTAGACACCTAAATAATGTATTATTTTATTTTTTTCCACCTCTCCTTAATCCACTTGTCTTTTATTGCTGACCCTTAAGTACATTTAAAGCATCAAAATTCTGTTATGATCCCAGGGAATTTCAAGCACAGACATGAAAAAGAAAGAAGAGAAAAACATAGAGTTCCAGAGTATTTGTGCACCTACGTGAAAATCTAGTGATAGTTCCTTTGTGCAATGTTTGCATTTATAAATATATGGAGAAAGTTTAACTATTTCTTGAAATCTGATGTTTGCTATTAGCACCTTTAGTTCCCTTACTTTGAAAGTGATTCTGGGAATTTTCAGATGCAGAATTTCTGGATTTTTATTAAAGAACAAAGGCAAACACAGATGGGGGAAATATTAATGTGAGAAAATGATGTGGGATTTATAATTTTTATTATATTGTTGCTTGGTTTTTGTCCTTAACAATCCAATTCTTCATGATTTATTTTAGTAAAGTACTATGACTAGCATAAACCCTGGATTTAATAATGAAAATAAATAACAAGTGCAAATGTATATACGGAAATCTGCCATCAAAATGGTGAAACCAATTAAAAATAATACTTTACATGAAAAATCAGTAACAGGATTTTATTTTGTAAACCTCAATTTGCTAATGATTCATATTTGTATTTATCTCCACATATAGTTTGGAGTCCTGGTGTGGCACTGCAGGGAAATGTGCTGGACTGAGAGGTCCATTTGAGCTGCATGGTCAGCGATTCAAACCCACCAGCTTATACAGGATCACTATGTGTTGGAACTGACTACAACATTTAACAAAAACAACAACATAGTAGGTATTTATGAAGAATAGACATGCATTTGGACAAAGTTTATATTTTAGCAAAATTCTTAGGTTGTTATCTAAGAGACTTTATCATATTCTGTTAAAGTGTTTCAAGTTTCTCAGTACTTAATGCCAAGTTGGGCCAGAGTCGTGAGCTGTGAAGTACTTCACAGATTCAGAAGCACAAAGTACAGGGTTTATTCACTTTCCAAGGGAGGAAAGGGGTTTAACACCTGAGGGTGGATGTTTCTGGCTTTATTGGGCTTCTAAGAGTGAAGGCACAGGGCCATTGCAGAGGGTGGAATGGGGAGGCAGATTTAAGACTTTAGTAATGGAGCCCTCTGGGCTAGGAGGTAATTTAAGATATTGTGCATCTGTGTGAGCACAGCAGGATATTGGGAGGTGGTTAAAGATGCTGTCCATGGCTCAGCTCTGGAAGGTCCATTATGGCCACAAGGCAAAGTGGGGCTGGCTGGTCTCCATTTCTGCAAAACTAACTCAGCAAAACAGGCTAGGGTCTTATCAATGGGACCATCATTTCTTCATACCTGTAAAACAAGCTTAGTGAAAATAGGCTGGGATTTTACATGAGTTTAAACACTGCACCGACTCCTTCCACTAAACATTATACAGGACAGAAGAAAAGAAAAAAGAAGTAATAAGCTTAGAATAATAAAGAAATAATAGAAATTTACCTTTCAAAGGACACCAACATAGCTTATGGGTTATCTGTATAAAAAAATGGTAGTTTTACTTCTTGTTTTATAGGTCAATCAATTTGATATCAAAGATAATAATCCACTAATCTTTTTTTCTGAGGCAGTTTGTGTCAAACCAGTAAGTGTAGTGCTGTGGGTTAGTGTGCTGGACTGCAAAGCTGCTTTGAACCACAAAATTGGCAGTTCAAGCTCACCAACTGCCCCTTGGAAACCCTATACAGGGTTGTTTTGGGTCAGAACATACTCCATGGCCCTTAACAACAACAACAACAACAAGCACAACTAAAACAAAACCAGTGATCTTCAGAAACAATATTTTAAGCCAAAATATGTCAAGTCTATATAAATTAATATATTCTTGTTTTGAAGTGTCATCTAGTAAGTTCCAACTCACAGTGACCCTACATAGAGTTTCCAAAGAGTGGCTGGTGGGTTTAAGCCACCAAGTTTCTGGTTAGCAGTCCAGTGCTTATTATACAATGCCACATCATGACTCCTAATATTGTTGTTGTTGTTACTATGTACTATCAAGTCAGTTCTGACTCATAGTGACCCTGTATAGAGTTTTCAAGGAGCAGCTGGTGTTTTGAATCATCAATCTTGCTGCTCAAACTGACTGTTCAGTCAAGCACACTATCCTGCAGCACCATACCAGAACTCCTAATATAATCTACATCTGTACAAATCAGTGAGTCCTAGTGTGGTGCTGTGGACTAATGTGTTAGACTGCAAAGTCGTCTGAACTGCAAGGTCAGTGGTTCAAGTTCACCAGCTGCTCCTTGAAAACCATATACAGAGTCTCTATGGGTCAGAATCGACTCGATGGCACTTAACAACAACAACAACTTACAAATCAGACCGATCTGGTAAGAGACAGAAGGGCAAGAAGAAATTACTCTGGAAGGATACACAGGAAACTTCCTAAGGATATGAAATGTTACACAGATCCTTTCAAATTTTAAAATATATAGAACTGGATACTTAAACTCTGCATTTTATTTTCTGTTTATTATTACTTCAAATCAAAAAGAACAGCAGAATACCATGGTAAAGGCCTTTTAAATTTAGTGTTAAATAGCTGGTGTTATGAGGTGCCTTGGAATTGGCTCCTTCTCACAGAAACCGTATGTACAACAGAACGAAGCATTGCTCAGTCCTGTGCTATCCTCACAATCATTGCTATATTTGAGTCCTTTGTGTAGTCTAGGTATCAGTATATCTCATTGAGGGTCTGCCTCTTTTTCATTGACCCTCTATTTTACCATGCATGATGTCATTCCCCAAATACTGGCTCTTCCTGACATCATGTCCAAAATACATAAGATGAAGTTTCACCATGCTCACTTCAAAGGTGCATTCTGACTGTACTTATTCCAACACAGATCTGTTTGCTCTAGCAGTCTATGATATAGTCATTATTCTTCACCTACACCATAATTTAAAGGCATCAACTCCTCTTCAGTCTTCCCTATTCATTGTTCTAGCTATCAAATGCTTCAAGGGCAATTGAAAATACCATGACTTGGGATATCTTTGTAGTATAATACTATAAAGAGATATTTTGCAGCATATTTGCCCAATGCAATACATCCATTGATTTCCCAGACTGCTGCTGCTGCTGAGAGTGTTGATTCTGGATTCAAGTAAAATGAAATCCTTGACAAATTCAATATTTTCCTCCTTTTATCAAGATGGTGTTTATTGGGCCAGGTGTGAGGATTTTTGTTTACTTTCCACTGAAGTGTAATTCACACTTATTAAGTGCTTCAAACCCTCTTTGCTTTCAGAAAGGAAGGTTGTGCTACCTGCAAATGGTAGGTTGTTAACAATCCTTCCTCCAATCAGAAGCCAAGTTCTTTATATTGTCATTCTTTCAGATTATCAGTTCAGCACACAGATTTAGTACATACAATGAAAGAATACAATGTGACACATAACTATCCTCATGTTAAAGCATTCACTATCCCCTTGTTCTACTTGAATGACTACTTGGTCTCTGTACAAATTCCACATGAGCACAATTAAGTGTCCTAGCATACCCATTCTTTGCAATGTTATCCATAATTCATTATGACCCACACAGTCAAATAATTTTGTATAACCAATAAAACCCAGGTGAACATATTTCTTTGTATTCTTTGCTCTTATCCAAGAAACATCTAGTATCAGCAACATTGTCCCTCATTCCATGCCCTGTTATGAATCCAATTTGAGCTTCTGGAAGTTTCATATTTATGTTCTATTTCAACTATTTATTAATCATCTTTAGAAAAAAATTACTTGTATGTGATATTAATGATATTATTAAATATTTTTCATATTCTGTTGTGCCACCCTTCTTTGGGATGAGCACATTCTTTTCAGCTGATCAGGTAACTGTCTTCCAAATTTCTTGGCATAGATGAAAAATTGGAAGACATCTTGCTGTAAATATGAGGATCTTTAAAAACCGAATAATTCTGCATTTTCTTTTCAGTAATAAAAGAGACATTTTTTTTGTTGTTGCTGGAAAAATGCAACATTTAAACTGCACTTCAGATAAATAAAATCTAGTCTTTGAGTTGGCATGTTACATAGAAAGAGAAGAAAGGGAAACAGATTTGAAGTACTTGCTGATGAAGATCAAAGACTACAGCCTTTAGTATGGGTTATAATTCAAAGTAAAGAAAGCAAAAATCCTCACAGCTGTACCAATAAATGATGCCTGGTTAAATGGAGAAAAGATTGAAGTTGTCTAGGATTGCATTTCATTTGGCTCCATTATCAATGCTTATAGAAGCAATAGACAGGAAATCAAATGACATGTAGCATTGGGGATATCTTTAAAGTATTAGAGAGATTATCTGTCCCTTTGAGGACTACTGTATGCCTGACTCAAGTCATGGTCTTTTAATCACTTCATATGTATGTGAAAGCTGTGAAATAATTAAGGAAGAGCAAAGAAGAATTGATGCCTTTGAGTTGTGGTGTTGGGGAAGAACATTTCGTAGATTGTCAGAAGAACAAACGAATCTGTCTTGGAAAAAGTTGGCCAAGAATGCTTAGATACAAGGATGGTAAGACTTCGTCTCACATACTTTGGACGTGTTATGAGGAACAACCAATCCCTGAAAAAGGAAAGCATGCATGCTAAAATACAGGGTCATCTAAAAAGAGGAAGCTCCCTAATGAGATGAATTGGCATCATTGCTGCAACAACTGGCTCCAATGTAACAAGGGCTGTGAGGATAGCACAAGAACCAAGCAGTGTTTCCTTCCATCGTGCATAGGGTCACTACGAGTTGAACTGAATAGATCAGTGGCATATAACTACAATAGTGTAAACATAATCCCTTGAAACTCTCAGTTGGAAGTACTTCTTGTGGAGTGATAGTTCATTCTCGAGGAAATAAGTTTTAAAATGTATCATTGCTAGGGAAATGATATGCTTGTGTATGACAAGAATGGTGAAATAATGCTGCTTTAGTTGTGTACAGAGAAGCTTATTTCATAATCTAGCTAGCAATATGCAAAACATATAGTTAGAAATAGGGCTGAGTAGCTAATCAGAAGAGAAGAAAACAATGTAATTCATGCAAAATCAAATGGAAGGCTTTCCAATGTGATATTAAAACCTACACATACTTACTGGAGGGGAAATATAGAATTACAAGTTGTAAGTCTCCTACCAAATAAAATGGATTTTTTTTTTTAACTCATGGATGGAAAGGGCAAAAGGTTTTGAAAGAAGAGGAAGCAGTGCCCTTAGATGTTACAGACTTCTTTATTCAAATGTTTTCCAGCAAAAATTTCTGCATAATGGTTTTTTTTCCAACTCAGAAATTTGGTGAACCTTCATCAGCTCCCTCATCATGCAGAGGTAAAGATTCCAAGTTGAAGTAAATATATCCTGTGCTGTGTGTTTTATGTTTTATTTTCTCCATTTTTTCTCCATTTACTTTGAAGGGATAATAGCTGTCTTATTTTCAAACTGTTATTCCATTGAGCCTGTCTTTATAAATCTGGAAAGTGATCTTTTTCCCTAGCAGCCTGTGAAAATGTTTTAAAAAATGTAAAACATGAGAGACTTGAATAGATTCGTAAAACTTTTTAACAATTTTATTACTATAACCTGTTTACATTAATAAATTGCAAACCACAAAGAAAAAACAATGCTATCTGATAAAAAAAAAATAGCCATCTGTTAATTTTAATATTTAAATTTAAATATTTTCTTTATAATTTTTGCTTTTATGCTTTCTGGTCTATTTTACATGTGAAAGTTGGACAGTGAATAAGGAGGACAATAGAAGGATTGATGCCTTTGATTATGATGTTGGAGGAGAATAGTAAAAGTACCAAGAGCTGCCCAAAGAACAAACAAATCTGTGTTGGAAGAAGTGCAGCCAGAATGTACCCTAAAAGAAAGGATAGTCTCTCACACCTCAGACACATTTTCAGGAGGGATCAGTTCCTGGAGTTGGACATCATGTTTGGTAAAGTAGAAGGTCCACTAAATAGAGGAATACCCCCGATGAGGAGAATTATCACAGTGACAGTAACAATGGACTCAAGCATAGCAAAGTTTGTGAGGTTGGCAAAGGACTGCGCAGCAGTTCATTCTGTTCTGATAGGGTCTCTACAATTTGGTATTGACTTGACCACACCTAACAATAACAGCAACAGTCTATTTTAAAGTTGGTCCATAGTTTAATACATATGACATGGTAAATTTTTTACAAATGTTGACAAGAGGAATGTATTTAACATCAATTTAGAAAGTAAATATGGCCATATTGTAAGGGTTACAGAATGCCTGATGTAATGAGAGTCTACTTAACTTTCTTAATTATTGTTGTTAAGTGCATTAGATTCAGTTCTGACCTATAGTAACTCTGCATCTGACTTCTGAGTAGCAGCTGGTGAGTTTGAACCACCAACCGCATGGTTCAAATCGACCCTATGGGGGAGTGTTTATCCAATAGTGTCACACCTGGACAATCAAGAATCAAAAAAAATGGATTAGGTTTCCTTTAAAAACTGTTTTTTTTCAGTGCCCTATTGAATGTTAAAGGAGCTCTGGTAGCGTATTGTTTACGAATCAGGCTGCGAACCACAAGGTCAGCAGTTCGAAACTACCAGCTGTTCCGAGGGAGAAAGATGAGGCTTTCTGCTCCCGTAAAGATTTACACCCTCGGAAACCCTGTACAGGGTCGCTATGAGTCGGAACCGACTGTAAGGCACATAACAACAACAATTGAATGTTAACTCTTATCTAAGCCATGAAAGAGGAAGATATGCAGTGGATTTGGAAAGATACGGAGGCATTATTAGCATGTCACAATGCAACTCTTACTGTTGTTGCTTTTGTGTGTTGCTGAGTCAGTTTACACTACATTTTGGCTGGAAAAATGTCCTCACCACTGGGTTCCGAAGCTATAAATCTTTACGATGCAGAAAGTTTCATTTTTCCACGGACCAGAAGGTAGTTTTGAACGACTGATCTTGAGGTTACCAGTATAACTCATAACCCACGACACTACCAAGGCTCCTTATAGACCAGTATAAGTGCTGTCAAATTGGTTCTCATAGCCATCCTGTATAGTTTCTGAGGAACGGCTGGAGAGTTTGGATCTTTAGGTTCAAACTGACTGTGAGGTTGAATGCTTATCCATAGCATCACACTAGGACCCCCAGCTTAGG
>NW_006408550.1:15948775-15949685 GCF_000296735.1 Chrysochloris asiatica
TTGATAACTTCAATCTTTCTCCATTTATCATGTTGTTATTTATTGGTTCATGGTGAGGATTTTTATTATCTTTACATTGAGGTACAATCCAAACTGAAGACAGCAGTCTTTGATGTTCTTCAGTAAGAATGTTAAGTCTTCTTCACTTTCAGCAAGCTAGGCTGTATCATCCATATATTGCAGGTTGTTAACGAGTCTCTCACAAATCCTGATGCCACGTTCTCCTTCATATAATACAGCTTCTCTAACTATTTGTTCAGTATACAGGTTTTTTTAAATTATGGTGAAAGAAAAAAACCCTGGCACACACTTTTACTCTTTTAACCATTCGCTGTTCCCTTGTTCTGTGCAAACGACTGCCTATTGGTCTATGTATAAGTTCCTCATGAGCATGATTAAGTGTTCTGGAATACCCATTTCTTCCCAATAGTATCCATACATGATCCACACATTTGAAAGTCTTTGCATAGTCAATAAAGTACAGGTAAACATCTTTCTGGTATGCTCTGCTTTTATCCTAGATT
The DNA here is from genome assembly GCF_000296735.1 of Chrysochloris asiatica. Classification (NCBI taxonomy): domain Eukaryota; kingdom Metazoa; phylum Chordata; class Mammalia; order Afrosoricida; family Chrysochloridae; genus Chrysochloris; species Chrysochloris asiatica. Next base: position 15,949,300 of record NW_006408550.1, read on the forward strand.
CATCTAACATCAACAATGATATCCCTCATTTAATGTCCTCATCTGAGCCTCTGACAGTTCCTTGTCAATGAACTGTTAAAACCATTTTTGAACTGTTGTTGTTGTTAAGAGCTGTCAAGTTGGTCCTGACTCATAGCAACCCTATATAGAGTTTCCAAGGAGCAGCTGGTGGTTTTGAACTGCTTACTTGTGGTTTGCAGTTCAATGCTGATCTTAAAGCTTCACACCAGAAGTCCATTTTTTTAAATACTCTTTAGCAAAATTTTACTTGCTTGTGATAATAATAATATTGTCCAGTGGTTTCTATATTCTGTTGGGTTCCCTCTCTTTGGAATGTGCATAAATATAGATCTCTTCCAATAAACTGGCTAGTTAGCTGTCTTCCA
>NW_006408550.1:15951745-15953076 GCF_000296735.1 Chrysochloris asiatica
GTAGTATCTCTAGTATCCATACTATCAAAAAGGCTACATTTTTCAACTACTATTCCTTTTTGTTTACTACCTTTACATTCCAAGCACCAGCAATGATCAATGTACAGTAATTGCTTGTTTGATCAATTTCTTTTTTTTTTTTAATTCAAATCTTTATTCAAACCCAGTTACTATTTTTTATAAGCCATTTTTTCTAAGACAGTTTATAACAAAGTTCTGTCAACAATAGAATATTTTAATAATCCAGGCGTTTTTTTTTTTTCTCATTCAGTTTGAGTGCTCCTTGCATTACAGGGATTTTCAGTTTATATAAGTAGCCTCTGAAGATCAAGTTCATTGTTTTTAAAGTTGAGAAAAGGAATTTGTTCGTGCTTGCACAATGTGATGGTGGCATAGCCAAGGCCAGGATTTCTGGTGTTTGTAGAGAATGCCCCCAGAATGTATCTGAGGTGCTCCCAGTGGGTCTGTTGAAGGGTCAAAGAAGCAGGATCCCTCACCTTCCTCCTCACAGACTGTACTTTCTTTAACAAGAGCCACTTTTCTTGCATTGTGTTTCATATATTTGAAACTAGGAAAAATAATAAGTTTCAAGGAATAAATTTTTAAATTATGCAGTTTTATCTCCACCATAGGGGAGAAGAAGAAAGAGATTTTTATGAGTACCCAAATATAAAATGATGTGTCTGTGTTTACCTATCATGAGAAAACTTGAACTCCAAATCAAGGAAAGGATGTCTTGAATGGAAATTCTATACAATTGCTTTCTGGCTTTATTTTGTGCTTTTGTTTTTTAGTTTTCCACCCCCTTTCTCTCCTATCTTGTAATCTACTGATAAACCTTAGCTGCCCTGAAGTCCTCAGACTCCCAGCTCCTTCTCTTTAAACCAGACTATTCAAATCAACAATTTCTATGATGTCACAATTCAGTGATACTGAACACCTTATTCAAGTTCTGTAACCATTCTCAGCCTCCTTTTCTGAATTTCTCTCCCTCTTTTATATAAATTCTTTGCCCTCTAAGTTTTTTATATAGTCTTTGGACTTGCTGTTGTCCATCTGATCCTATACAGATAGTTTTTAAAAGACTGTAATGCTCAAAGCAGAAATTCCTTATTGGTTAACTTAAACTGTAGTTTAGTTTGGAGTACTGGTGTGGTGCTGCAGGATAAGCACTGGACATCTAACTACAAAATTGGTGGTTCAAACCTGTCATCTGCTCCTCCAAGACTCTGCCCACAGGGTTCTTATGAGTCAGAACTGATTTGAAGGCACCCAACCACAACAACATAGTTTGGTTTTAAGAAGAGTTCAGGAGATATCTTGGGTTTAAG
>NW_006408550.1:15954651-15957454 GCF_000296735.1 Chrysochloris asiatica
CTGTCTGTGATAGGATAATATCCATGTGCCTATAGGGAAGGCCAGTTAATACCACTATTATTCAAATTTATGCACCAACCACTAAAGCCAGTGAGGATGAAATAGCAGAACTCTATCAACTTCTTCAATCTGAAATTTATCACACATGCAATCAAGATGTATTGATCATTACTCTTTGATATCTCATGCAAGTAAAATTTTACTAAAAGCAATACAGAAACAGCTGCAAAATACATTGACAGAAAACTTCCAGAGGGTCAAGCTGGATTCAGAAGAGGCCATGGAGTGAGGGATATCATTGCTGATGTCCAATGGATCTTGGCTGAAAGCAGAGAATATCAGAAAGATGTTTACCTGTGCTTTATTGACTATGCAAAAGCTTTCAATTGTGTGGACCATGACAGGTTATGGACAACATTGTGAAGTATGAGTATTCCGGAACACTTAATTCTGCTCATGAGGCACCTGGACCTGGACCAAGAGGCAGTTGTTCAAACAGAATATGGGAATAGTGAATGGTTTAAAATTAAGAAAGGTGTGCGACATGGTTGTATTCTCTCATCATACTTATTCAACCTGTATGCTTAGCAAATAATCTGAGCAGCTGGGTTATATGAAGAAAAATGTGGCATCAGGATTGAAGGAAGACTCATTAACAACCTGTGATATGCAAATGATACAACCTGTCTTGCTTAAAGTGAAGAGGACTTAAAACATTTACTGATGAAGATAAAAGATCACAGCCTTCGGTATGGATTACATCTCAATGTAAAGAAAACAAAAATCCCCACCACTGAACCAATATACTGCATTCTTATAAATGGAGAGAAGATTGAAGTAGTCAAGGACTTCATTCTTCATGGATCAACTATCAACACTCATGAAAGTAGGAGTCAAGAAATCAAACACATATTGCATTAGGTAAATCTGCTACACAAGACATTTTGAAAGTGTTAAAGAGCAGAGATGTCAGCTTGTGGACTAAGGTGCGCCTGATGCAAGCCATGGTATTTTCAATAACCTCAGATAGATGTGAATGCTGGACAGTGAATAAGGAAGACCATAGCAGAACTGACACATCTGAGTTATGGTATGTTGTGTTTTCATTCTTATTTGTTTCTAGGAACTTTGTGAGTTCACATTTTATTTCTTCAACTACCCAGTAGGTTTTCAGCAAGGTGTTATTTAGTTTCCAAGCTATTGTTGATTTCTAGTTTTATAGCATTGTAATCTGAGAAGATGCTTTGTAGTATTTTGATGTTTATAAATGTATGCAGGCTTGATTTGTGGCCTAACACATGGTCAATTCTGGAGAATGTTCCCTGTGCACTGGAAAGGAATCTGTATTGTGTTGTTTTTGGATTGAATGCTCTGTATATATCTATGAGGTCAAGTTGGTTGATTGTGAGGTTTAGTTCCTCTGTATTTGTGTTGAGTTTCTTTCTTTCTTTTTCTTTTATTTTTTTTATCATTTTCTGAAAGTGGTGTATTAAAATCTCCCACTGTAATTGTAGATATGTCTATTTATTTTCTTCAATTCTAGTAGGGTTTAATTTATATATCTTGTGGCTTTTTCACTGGAAGCGTAGATATTTATTATGATTATGTCATCTTGTTCAATTTACCCTCTAATCATGAGATTGTGTCCTTCTTTATCTCTTATGTGGGTTTTTGCCTTAAAGTCTATTTTATCAGTGATTAGTATTGCCACTCTTGTTCGATTCTTACTGTACTCATCTTGGTTTTATTTATTTATTTTTTTTCCATCCTATAATGTTTAGTCTGTTTTTGTCTTTGTGTGTAAGGTGTGTATCTTGCAGACAGCATATTGAAAGGTCTTATTTTATAACTAATTCTGCCCTTCTCTGTCTCTTCACTGCTATATTTAATCCAATGGCATTCAGTAGTAATTATTGATACATACAAATTAATTGTTGTCATTATGTCCTTTTTTCTTTTCTTTTTTTTTTTGTGGTGCTCCTGGTTCTTTTGTTCTGCATACCATCCTTTGCTAAGATCATGTTTTTCTGTGCTCTTTCTTGTCAGTTTCTTCTTAGTTTTAATGTTGGCATGTTCTTCTTGGATCTTCATTTTCATAGTATGTTGTGAAGTATTAATTTTCTTTGAGATTACCCTATAAACTGCTAACTTTTTTCTCCTTTTAAGATACTCTATTTTATCCTGCAATCTACCTGACCTCCTCATCATCTGGATCTCTATTCCTATATTTTTCCCTTTTTTGACATTATCATTATTTTGATCTTTGAATGACTTCCCTGGTCCTCTGAAATCATTGTTGTAATGTTGTTCTGTTCTGGACTCTTCTATCTCTCAACTGAGTATTGGGTTTGGACACATCTGTCAGTCTCTGGTTGTTGTCTGTTCTTGTTGGTTTTCAGTCCTAAGTACTCCCGTTAGGATGTTTTGAAGTGCTGGGTTGGCTTTGACAAAGTCCCTTAGCTTCTGTTTATCCTGGCATGTTTTGATTGTACTGTCATATTGATTGACAGCTTTGCTGGGTAGATGATTCTTGGTTGGCAGTTTTTTTGTTTTGTTTTTTTCTTTTAGGGTTTTATATATGTCTTCCCCTTGCCTTCTTGCCTGCATGGTTTCTGTGGAGAGATCAGAGCTTAATCTGATTTGCTTGCATTTGTAAGAACACTTCTCTTTTCCCTAGCTGCTTTTAGAATTCTCTACCTGTCTTTGATTTTGGAGAACTTTATTATGATATGTCTTGGTGATTTTCTTTGGGGGCCCATCCTTCCTGGGGTTCATTCAGCTTCTTGAATGCCTATCTTCTCAT
>NW_006408550.1:15958335-15974930 GCF_000296735.1 Chrysochloris asiatica
CAAAAATAAAAACAAACAAACATAAACAAAACAAAGACAAACATACTAGTCCTGTAGCCTTTGCTGTGCAGGTCAATGTGCAGGCACAGCAGACACCTCCAGTGTTGGGTAGGGGTATCCACTCGTTCAGGCCCCTCCTTTAATAACCACTGTAGGGGTACACAAACAGTGATTGAGAAATGAATGAAAGAAAGATTGCTCACACTTTTATCTTTGAAGGTCAGTTAGGTATCTGCATATGTGCAATAATTCTCAAAATGACTGCATCTTGTATACAGTAGTTTGTGTTGGCTCTTGTCTTTTATGTTGGGGTTTTACAGGGTGAAAATGCAACTTAGCTGTATGGCCAAACCTGCTATCTCTTGTTAGATAGGGCAGGTATAAAGTTTCCCGCTTGAGTGGAAGAGTCAACTATAGGGCTAAATCCCAGAGTCTGACATCATAAGAAGCCACCAGAGGATTAGCCTCTGTATCCAATGGGGCTTTCAGCTACTTCTTCTTTGTACCATGGGGAAATTGTACTCTGTGGGTGTAACACTGGACTCTTTTTGGGTGCACTCCCACCCACATGAAAACACCCAGGCTGGTCAGAGAGGGTGTGGCAGGGGAGAGCACAAAAGAGTAGGAAAAAAAAAATCACATCTCTTTTTTCAGAAGTCACTCAGTGGCTTTCTTGTTGTATCACACTGGCTGTGTCCCCACCCTCTGACCTCCACCAAGACTGTGGGCTGCAGGCAGCATCCCAAGTAATTCAGAAATCACGTTTCTTCTAGACTCTTTAATATTTCTCCACTGGTGGGTGCCCAAAACTATTTCCTCTTACTTCATATTAAATTTAAAGCTCTGGGACTGTCCTGGGAAAGCTCCTTCTCTGGCTTTTCTGAACCTCCGCCCTGTTTGATCAATTTCTGACTGAAGAAGTTGGTAGAATTCTTTAATTTCTTCATTACTTGCTTCAGTGGTTGGTGCATAAATTTGAATAACAGGGATATTAACTGGTCTTCCTTGTAGGCATATGGACATTTTTCTATAACAGACAACATTATACTCCAAGGTAGATCTTGAAATGTTCTTTTGTTAATGATAAACTTGATGCCATTCCTCTTCAATTTGTCATGCCCGGCATAGTAAGCTATATTATTGTCTGATTCATAACCACCAAATGTAACAGAGGAGGACTCTGTATAGTGTTTCCTGGGACATAACCTTTACTAGAGCAGAACCTGTGGAGTGGCTGGTATGTTCAAACCAGTGATCTTTTGGCTACAATCCCAGGGCATGATCAATGCGCTCAAGTGTGGTAACAGTTGTGAGGTTGCCCCAGGACCAGGTAGTGTTTCATTCTGTTGTGTAATAGGGTCGCTATGAGTCAGTACCAACTCGATGGCACTTGACAACAACAACAACCGAATGCACACTCCAGAAGAGGTATTACCGCTTAGGTCATAGCTCAGGTGGAACTATAGAGCTCACAAACAACACTGTTATTTCAATTCAAGGACTCTGAATCATAATGTTGCTTTGTTGACATTGCTGTATCTGCCTTCAACTCCTCGGAAACACTGATGTCTCCACTTTGATTGACAGGAGAAGAAAAAACAGAATTGCAGAAAATGGTTGCTGATAATTTTCACCTTTCAAATCTCACAGAGTACATTGATTGACAGCATTTGACTGGTACTCAGAAACCTAGCTGCAAAGGAGTCTGGGAACAATATGGTTGTGATTAATGGAATATGTCCAGCCACTGTTGCAAATAATAATTTTAAATCATAGTTTTCAGATAAACTGAGGCATCGAGAGGTTAAATAACAAACATAAGATCAAACAGTTAATGAGTTTCAGAGCTGGGGTTCAAACCCAGGCAGCATGCTTCTGGAGCATGTGACACCACTTTATGTGAGTGACTCCATATATGAAGAATGAAAATACCATGGCTTGGGTCAGACACAGCCAAGTCCTCAAATTGACATCTTTGCTCTTCAATGCTTAAAAGAGGTCTTGTGCAGTAGAGTTGCCTAATGCAATACATTGTTTGATTTTCTTGACTGCTGCTTCTATGAGTGTTGATTGTTGATCCAAGAAAAACAAAGTCTGTGACAACTTCAGTCTTTTCTCCATTTAACTTTTTTTTTTTTTAAGTTTTTATTGTGTATTATATGTTAGTTTGCATGGGTGAACACTATCTTTACATTCCTTCTATCATATTTTGTTTCATTGCAATGATCACAATTCCCTGCATGCATCATCAAACAATCAAAAGGTACACCCCACACGTCTGCCCCCCGGCTGTCAGTACACAACCCCTCTCTCTCCCTGAGTCCGGAGTCTCTATCCGCTCCTTCTGTCCATGTCATCATCTCTGCCTCCATTTCTAGTGTTACTGCCTCCCCAAACAGTGTCTTGCACTTCACTTTTCTCCCTTGATGGTTTCAGGACCCTCCTTTTGTTACCAAACATTTACATTTACCTTTCCAACACTCACTGTCAGGTTCTGATAGCAGTCATTCCCTATTGAACCACAAAAGTCCTATCCCCCTCACTTTTTATCAATCCCATCTAGACAGGTTGGAAAAAATTCAGTGGAGATTATACCTTTCCCTGTATCCTCTGGAGGTAGGTTCCCTATTGAAAGCTTGTAAGCCAGTCACATCTTGCCTTTGAAGGGTCCCCATTTTGGGTAGCCAATGTCTAAGTTCCCCATCCCTGTCGACCCTGTGTACCAAGGTACCAAGAAGGTGGGAATGATCCTTACTGTAAAGATTTGTCTGCTCCTTTGTCATACTGCATCCACAAGCATAGGTCAAGTTCATTCACTTGTAGTGGGTTACTCTCTTGTTTTTTCCCCCCTCTTCTTTCTTCCTCTACTCATGATCTGATCATCCAGCCATTGATGCCAAGTTAAATGGGTACTATCTGCAAGTATAAGGAGCTCTGGTAGCGTAGTGGTTACGAATTGGGCTGCGAACTGCAAGGTCAGCAGTTCAGAACTACCAGCTGCTCCTCAGGAGAAAGTAGAGGCTTTCTGCTCCCATAAATATTTTCAGCCTTGGAAACCCTGTATAGGGTTTCTATGAGTTGGAACCGACTCCACGGCACATAACCAACCAACCAATTTACAAGTGTGGGTGTTCTTGTATATCTCCCCATACTTCATATCAGCTGGATGCTTCACATTCTGTTCTACTCCTCTGGGGTCATGTCCCTGCCCCTGGGCCCAGGCGTCCCCAGGTCTCGTCAATCCAGGTTATCTGGAGTCTGTTGAATGTGGTCGGACTTAGTTCACAACTTCATTTCTGTTTTTTCCCCCACTTCCCCTTATCGGTGACCAACATGATCGGCAGCAGGACCATATGCCTATTGGTGTATTCCATTTGAGTTTCAGTCTTGGAGGAGGGTTTGCCTTGAGGGGACCTGACCACTTGCCTTTATGGCTCCAACATCATAATCTTTGCAGTAATCATCAGAACTCCTTAGTCTTAACACAAAATCCAGCAATCACACACCTCAATATTTATTCAATTGTGTTGAATTATATCTATACCAAATCCGTGCATGTCAGTGTATACAGGAGCTGCATTCGTAATTCTCCATTTAAAAAGACTGGAAATCACTAAGATGAACTTTGATTGTGAAGTGAATAATCAAAAATGTGAAACTTCTATACAATGGAATATTATTCAGCATTAAATAAAAATGAGCTACCAAGCTTTGAAAAACTATTGAGAAACTTTACCTGATAAAAGTCTGAACATGAGACATACGCTATGATTCCAATTATATGACATTCTTCCAAAGGCAAAACTATAGAGACTATAAAATTATCAGTGGTTTCCAGATGTTCAGAGAAGGAAGAAGGGAGAGACAACACAGAATAATTTTAAGGCATTGAAATTATTTTATATGATAATGTAACATGAACACATAACATTATATATTTCTTAAAACTTATAAAAGTAATAAAAAAATTGGAATAAAAAAGTCATCTGTAAAACGTTGACCTAAGTTAATAAGACTGTATTTCATGGGTTGACTAACGATAACAAATGTAGTAAACTAAAGCAAGGTAATATTAACTAATTATCAGTGTTTTCCAGATGTTCAGAGGGGAATCTATGGAGAGGGATAGCATATGAAAACTCTATTTGCTATCCCTACCAAACATCTGTCAGTTTATCAGAGCAAGGCATCTCCTTAGCTAAAGATTATTTTCTCTGTCTAAATAAGAAGTGGGAGAGGATAGAGGAGCACCATGAGAATACCATTATTGGAGTTTAGGCTAGTCTAATGGTGTGGCACTGTGGGTGTATTCACTGGGCTGCAAGGTCAGTTTGAACCACAAGGTCGGCATTTTAAGCTCACCAGCCACTCCTTGGAAAGCTTATACAGCATTGCTGTGAGTCGGAAGCAAGTCGATGTCCCTTAACAACAACAATGGCGTCCTGGAGTCTTGGTGTGGTGCCACAGGATAAGCACTGGACCTCAAGGTCAGTTTGGACCACAAGGTGGTTGGTTCAATCTCACCAGAAACTTCTAGGAAGCCCTACTTAGGATCAATATGAGTTGAACCAATGCTAAGGCAACAATGGAGTCCTGTGTGGTTCTGTAGGATAAGCACCCATGGACCTCAAGGTCAGTTTGGACCACAAGGTGGTTGGTTCAATCTCACCAGAAACTTCTAGGAAGCCCTACTTAGTATCAATATGAGTTGAACCAAGTCTAAGGCAACAATGGAGTCCTGTGTTGTTCTGTAGGATAAGCACCCACTGCTAGCTACAAGTTTTGCAGTTCAAATTTATGAAACTTAACAACAACAAAAACTACAGTTATTCTTCTGTGTCATTCTCATATTAAAGATCAAACAAGGAAGTCAGTAACTGCTTAAATTGCTGTTTGTATAACAGCCTTTAGGCAGTTAGGTATTTAAAACCTGGATTTCTAGGAGGCATTTGTTTTTGAACCACTCTTCTTTATAAACTGTTTTTGTTTTACAACTTAAGGTACTGGCATTATGATGTACTTTTTGACTTTAGAAAAGTGTATGTAATGCGATGTTACATAAAAAGAAATTATATTATTCCTCAGTCTTGGAATTTTCCATTCATTATGAAAAAGTATAATTACTTAGCAAATGTGAAGACAAACCAAAATGTTAGCATCTTTTCCAAAGATATAAATACAATGGTGATGGAGGAAATGTGTCTTACATTTTTGTAAAATTTAAATTAGAGTTTTATTGTTTTCTATCACCAAAAATGAGCCTTCTTAGAATTTTAACAGACACAGCCTATTAATCTACACATAAAAATTCCACAGAATCACTGTAATCTTCTTGTAAAATTAATTAGCTCTTGTACAACTTTAGAACTCAAAATAATTTAAAAATTTAAAAGCCTTGGGCTTATTTCTGTGAGAGATGAATTTGAACAGATGTGTGATTAAGAACAATTAAAAAGTAATAATGACTAAAATGATCACCACAAATAGTGGACTCATTTTTTTTTTTTTTTTTTTTAATATAGTGCCTACTCTGGAACCTTAGAAGAGATATGACACAAATAATCCATTTGGGGCTAAATGGGGCTATTTTTTGTTTCCCTTCCTATGTAGTTGTCTTATCTATGAAAAAATCCTTGCTAATGCATTAATAGACCAACATTTTGGCTTTCAAAGTAAAGGTAGGTATAGGCAATGAGCACAAATAAATAATGAATCCATACTATCCCAAGTGACATTGCAGTTACAAACAGAGAATAGATATCATTCTCAATGTAAGTAAACCATGTTTTTTGTTGTGTGAATTGTTCACAAGATCCTAAAGATGATTTATTTTATAATAAATTATTGGAGTCCTGGTGTGGTGCTGTAGGATAAGTACTGAACTGCTAACCAAAAGAATAATGGTTCAAATCTACCCATTGCTCCTTGGAAACCATATACAGGGTCACTATGAGTTGGAACCCAATTCATGGTGATTGCATGGGACTACCAACCTAAACAAAATGGAATCATTTAGTCATTAGATCTTGTAAATGAAGACCCTGCAAATATGGAAGTTAGTTAAAAAATCAGATGACCTTATGGTCCTAGAAAGAGAACAGGATGTGCTTAAGCCCACCCAGATAAGCAGCTAGGATTCCAAAAGATGGAATGTTTGGGAAGGATTATTGCCCAATTGTTCATTTTCCCTGAAAAATGGAATATCTGAAGTTTATTGCTTTATTGTTTCCTTTTCCCAATGAATGCTGCCTTGATGTTAAGGTAGATTTAGTATACATTCAAATGTAACTTACCCTATGTAATATGCTTGATCTTTGTGAAAGACAGGACAGTTTTGAGCAATCATTCTCTCTGTCCTCCAGACTGCTGGTTTTCTGCTAATAAAGCTTGGATTGACTCTCACCCCATCTCTGTGATTGACTGCAGCGACAGGCCGCAACAATGGCACTTAACCACAACATGGTCACAGAGATAAAAGGCATAGTTTCTTACTTATGTACTAGTGTTTTAATTTTTGTTTTGTCCTCAAAACATACTTCTCATACAATGGGATGCAATTGAGTTATTGTATTTTCTTGTGACTTTGATGTTTTCAGAAAGAAATCAAACCCTCTAGAGTGGCATTCAGTATTTGTACTCATTTAACTCTCTCAAATAAAAATTAAAACTACAAATTTTATTTAAAGACTTAAGAGATACAAGGACAGGTAATCTGGTTGAAACTCCAACAAGTGGAGACATGGAAATGCAATATTTGAACTTGAAATTTTCCTTTCAAGAAAGAAAGTATATAGCCGAGCAACATAGTTATTCTAATGGAAAAATTACTTGGAGTATCATCTGACTTTCACTTGTAATTAAATCAATTTTCATTCCTAATTTCCAACTCTGTAGTTGATTAGAAAAACTAGGGAGGATGAAATGCATTAAGAATCAGATTATTAGTATTCGTGGGTCAATTATGTTACCAAATGGCTCTTTGATGTTAAGCAAGTTCCAAAACTTATTTGTAGTTGTTTTCATTTTATTCTCATTTTTATTCCCATCCCCCAACTGAGAAGAAGTCTTGGTGGTGCTGTGGGTTAGATCCTGAACTGCTAACTGCAATGTTGGTGGTTCAAATCCACCAGCTATTCCTTGGGAGATAGCTGAAGGAACTCTGGTAACGTAGTGGATACGAATCGGGCAGCTAACCTCAAGGTAAGCAGTTCGAAACTACCAGCTGTTCCACGGGAAAAAGATGAGGCTTTCTGTTCCGGTAAAGAGTTGCAGCCTTGGAAACCCTGTGAGTCGGAACCGACTCCATGGTACTCAACAACAACAACAACATAATCATCTAAGGCCTCAGGATCTCTATGAAGAATCACTATGAGTCAGAATCGACTAAGTGGCAGCAAGTTTGGTTTTTAGTTTTTGTGTAACTGAGGGAGTAAGACTTATGACTCTCCTTTTTCTTGAGACTTGTGAAAACAATGTAAGATGAACCTGAAAACTGACCTTTATAAAAGACTATACTAACACTGGTGTGGCGTTGTGGGTTAATGCGCCAGACTGCAAAGCCGTTTAAAATACAAGATCAATGGTTCAAGCTCACCAGTCGCTCCTTGGAAACCCTATAGAAGGTCGCTATGGGTCAGATGGCACTGAACAACAACAACATACTAACACTACCACCAATATTATTAATGAGAAAATACATTAAAGTGCAATGTTCTTTTGGATCTTTTTAACTATCAGAAGTTTCTATTAATTGATGGGGTTGTGGTGGTGGTAGTGTGCTGTCGAATCGGTTCTGACTCATTCTGACCATATATATGGTTTTCAAGGAACGGCTGGTGAGTTTGAACCACCAAACTTGTGGTTCAAACGGACTTTATAGTCCCATGCTTTATCCGTCAGAGCCACATCAGAACTCCGTCATTAATGGAATTGTTAATGCCGATTGTTAATCAAGGTTTTAGAATGCATATATGAATTTTGGGGTACTTGTTTCATCCTATCAAATCGGTTCCCACTCATAGCAATACTGTTACAGAATTTCCAAGGCTGTAATCTTTATTGGAGAAGGAAGCCTCATCGTTCTCCCGCAGAGCAGCTGGTAGATTCGAGCTGCTAACATTGCAATTAGCAGCAATAGTATGGTACCAGGGCTCCTTATTGGTTGTTGTTGTTGTTGTTAAGTGCCATGGAGTTAGTTCTGACTCATAGCGACCCTGCACGGGGTTTCTGAGGCTGCAAATCCTTACGGGAGCAGAACACCTATCTTTCTCCCGCGAAACAGCTGGTAGTTTCAAACTGCTGACCTTAAGGTTAACAGCCCGATTCGTAACCACTACACTACCAGAGCTCCTTTTATTTATTAATATAGCCAGTAAAATAACTATTTACAAGAATACATTTAAATGCCTGTAAGTAAGAAGTTCTGGTGTGGCACTGTAAGATAAGCACTGGATTGTTAACTGGTAGGTCAGCGGTCCAAGCCCACCAGCCACTCCTTGGAATCCCTCTCTGCCCAGGGTCCCTATGAGTCAGAACTGATTTGTTATGAGTCAGAACCAACTCAAAGGCTCTTAACAGCAACAAGAATTAAGGAGTCCTTGAGACTGCTACTCGAAAAGTCAGTAGTTGAATCCACCAGCCTATCCGTGGGAGAAAGATGAAGCATTCTGCTCCTGTAAAGAATTCCTGTTGTTGTTGTTAAGTGCTGTCGAGTCGCTTCCGACCCATAGCGACCTCGTAAAGGGTTTCCAAGGCTGTAAATCTTTAAGGGAGCAAAAAGCCTCGTCTTTCTCCTGAGGAACCGCTGGTAGTATCGAACTGCTGACCTTGAAGTTAGCAGCCCAACTCATAACCACTACGTTACCAGAGCTCCTGCCTTGGAAATCCTATAACAGGGGTGCTATGGGTAGAAATTGATTGAGAAGCACGCAAAAGCAAGTACTTCAACATCCATGTATGCATATCTTCTAAAACCTTGCTTAATAATCAACATTATGGTAACGATATCTCTATTTTACCTTATTCAGATTTTAAAATGCTGATGCTAGCTGTGGCATGGGAATCATTCACTCATTTAGTAAATATGGTTGTGTCTGATTATGCATGAATCATTGATAAAAACATGCAAGAATTAGGTAAAGAACCTGTTGCTCTGAAATATTTGTCTATTGTCTAATGTTTGGAATAGGACCAATATTTGAAGGATTATTTCAACATTTTACTTAAAAAATAATAAATACATGACAGATTGTCAATTTTTGGAATTCAAAGGAGAAAATTTCCAACTTCCTGTTGAAAATTTGAAAGTAATATAAAAACTGAGATTTGCAAACAAAATTAGAAAAACTGCATTAATAAAAAATTTGAAATTTGACCTTTCAATTGGAATATTTCATCTAATGCCATTACTTAAGTATCAAGATTTAAATATACGATCAATGAGAATAATTGATAACCAGCCTTTCTTTGATTTTAATGTTTTATTGCCCATGAAAGCAGATATTTACTGTTTAAAAAAATATATCCTGACTCAAATTATTCCGACCACCAGTTTTTCTTTCACCCCAAGTTGTTAATCATTTATTTTTTGTTGGAAATCAGGTTTATTAACGGAGCTCTGGTGCTGCTATAGGATAAGTACTGGATTGTTAACTACAAGGTAGGTGGTAGCTCCATGGGAGAAACATGAGACTGTCTGCTCCCATAAATCTGAGTTGTTATGTCTCAGCTAACTGGAAGTCAGTGGATTTGCTTTTTGGGGATTTTAGGTTTATTAAATTTAAATTTTGAAAAGTGGGCCAAAGGTGGGTGGAGACCCAGAGGACACCTTGTGACCTAATATCAGTGGATCTGTGTAAAAGTGGGAGAAGCAAGTTTCAATCAATCCAGTTAAAATTGGCCAATCTTCTATTCTTCTCTCTTTTCTCCTTACAAGGTTCATTGTAACTAGCAAACTTGGAGACATTTGCTTTTCCTGAAATCAAAATGGCCTTCATATATGCACATAGAATAATTGCTCACTTAAGTTCTCATGTTATGCATAAGGTCACTATGAGTCAGAACTGACTTGACAGCACCTAATAACAAAAATATTAATTGACACTTCTATTCTTATTTTGTTAGTGTCTTTATTTCTTTTTACCACCCTCCTTCCTTTCTTGCTATTTTACTATGTAGAATTTAAAACCTGCTAGATTAGCGTAGTGGTTACGAATCGGGCTGCGAACCTTAAGGTCAGCAGTTCGAAACTACCAGCTGTTCCGTGGGAGAAAGATGAAGCTTTCTGCTCCCGTAAAGATTTACAGCCTTGGAAACCCTGTACAGGGTCGCTATGAGTTGGAAACGACTCCACGGCACATAACAACAACAACAGATATTTAGTACCATTGCTCTTGTGAATTAGAATTTATTCATGTTTATCCATATTTTCAACCTTTTCATTACCCTATTATTATTATGATTTTTTTTTCTTGAATTCCCATACTATTATTTGGAACAGTTTTCCTTTGGTCTAAAGAACTCCTTTAGAAACATTTTACTTCAGGATAAAACTGGTGACAAATCTTGTTTGATTGCCTAGATATACTTCTAGTTATCTTCAATTTGGAGATAATTTTGAAGGTATATAATTGAATTCTGGCAGTAGGTTTCTTTCAACATTTTAAAATATCATGCCACCGTGACTTGCATCTTTCTTTTATAGTTCAGTTGTCAATCTTATTTTTGTTCTTTTGAAAGTAATATGCGTTTTATTCTTAGAATGTTTTTTAAAAAAAAAAATTCTGAGTTAGATTACAGCACATTTTACCAGGATTTATCTAGCTGTATTTATTCAACCAGTTTATATTAAAATTAGATAGGGTTGCAGAATGTAGAGGCTTCATCTAATTTGTAATTTATCAAAGAGTTTATAGGTTTTTAAATACAATTTTTTTCTATTTTCACCTAAACTTATTATTGTAATCCCAATTAATAAGTCTCATACAGCTCTGATGAATAGCAACAGAACACTGGCATATAGCACCAGAATATAAAATATTGAAAAATTATGAATATCACCAGAATGTTATCGGATGAGCCCCTGAGGATTGAAGGCACTCAAAGAACAACTGGGGTAAATCTGTCTCCTCAAATTATAGTTGATCATGATGTTGGGAATGGAATAAATATTTGGGACCTTCATTTGCTAATGGAGAAATGAGTAGACAAAGTTGTAAACATCCATTGATAATCAGAAAATGGAATATACGAAGTGTGAATCTCGGAACTGACTCAACGGCCCTTAACAACAACAACAACAACAACAACAAGTGAGCTTGAACCATTGACCTGGCAGTGCAAACTGACCTTAGAGTCCAGTGCATTACCCCACAAAGTCACACTAGTGGCATCGGGTAGATTCCTACTCATAGAGACTGCATAGGGTTAGCAAGGAAAGGATGGTGAGTTTGAACTGATGACCTCGATGGTTCAAACCAGCCTGGAGATAAGTGCTTTATCCCACAGTGCCACACCATAGAATTCATCAGTACTTTAAATTGAAAGTTGAATTTTTTCTTCTATTTTTTCAGGGTGAGAAATGCTGAGCATGTTCCTCCCTGTTGGTTTTCTAGCTGTTGTATTTACACATCTCATTTTAATTCTTGAGTTTGTCTTTTCAATCTGCCCATTGAAATTTTCTGTTCAGCTCTTTACCTCCTCAATTTTCCCATTTGCTTTAACATCTCTATGCTGGAGAACAAGTTTCAGAGTCTCTTCTGACATCCATTTTGGTTGTTTCCTTCTTCCTAGTGACCTTTTGGTTTCATCCTATACAATGTTCTTGATTTCATCCTAAAACTCTTTAGGTCTCTGCTCATTAGTGTCTAATACATCAAATCTGTTCAGGTAGCATATGTTCAGGGTCATGTATTGTTTGTCATAGACTTGTTTTAATTTTCCTCTGCTTAAGCCTGAACTTGCATAGTGGAAATTGATGGTCTGTTACAAAATCTGCCCCTGGTCTTTTTTTAGGTGATGGTTAGGAGTATTTCCATTTTCTCTTCACACAGATGTAGCTAATTTGATTTCTGTGTATTCCATCTGGTAAGGTTCATATGTAAAGTCTTCTTTTATGTTGTTAATTAAAAAAAACATTTGTAATGAACAAGTCATTGGTCTTGCATAATTCTATCATTCTATCTCTAGCATCATTTCTATCACTGAAGCCCTATTTTCCAACTACTGATCCTATCTCTTTTTTCTTTAGTAGTTCCAACCATATACAAGGTCACTATGAGTTGGAACTGACTCAATGGTTATTAACAACTGCAGCTACAGTGATCTGGAAAGTACTGGTATTGACCATTTTTAATCTTACAATGATATTGTTTCCTATGCTGTGAATGAAAAAATGAAGAGAAATGCCATCGTATTCACCATCAATGAGAACATCTCAAAAATCCATATTGAAGTATAGTTTTCTGTAATTTATGCACCAACCCACAATGATGGAATTGAAAACTTCTACCAACTTCTTCAGTAAAAATTCAGATTGAAATTGATCAATCATACAATCAAGATGCATCAATAATTACTTGCAATCACAATTCAAAGGTTGGGGAGAAAGGAAGATCAGTAGTTGGTAAAGAATGCATTGGTGATAGATACTATGCTGGAGATCATATGGTAGACTTTTTCAAGACCAATAATGGTTCATTGCAAATGTTTTTTTGTTGTTGTTTTTTTAAATAACATAAAAGAAGACTTTACACATGTTGTTGTTGTTGTTAAGTGCCATCGAGTCGGTTCCGACCCATAGCGACCCTGTACAGGGTTTCCGAGGGTGTAAATCTTTACGGGAGTAGAAAGCGCATCTTTTTCCTGCGGAGCGGCTGGTAGTTTCGAACCACTGACCTTAAGGTTCACAGCCCGATTCGTAATCACTACGCTACCAGAGCTCCTTTACACATGGACCTCACCAAATAGAATATATAGAAATCAAATTGACTACATCGATGTGAATATATAGTAGAAATGATCTATATCATCAATTAAAAAAAAAACAAAAAACAAGGACAAGACTTTCAATTTCTCAAATGCAAGTTCAAGCTTAAGCTGAAGAAAACAACCAAAATGGATGTCAGAAGAGACTCTGAAACTTGTTCTTCAACACAGAAATGTTAAAGCAAATGGGGAAAATGAGGAGGTAAAAGAGCTGAACAAAAAATTTCAAAAGGCTGTTTGAGAAGACAAACTCAAGAATTATAATGAGATGTCCAAATACAGGAGTTAGAAAACCAACAAAGAAGAGCACACTCAGCATTTCTCATTCTGTAAAAATGTTAGATAAATATGCAAGTTTCAAGGTCGGCATTCAAACTCACCATCCACTCCTTGGAAACCCTGTACAGGATCACTATGAGTTGGAATTGACTCAACACTACTTAACAACAACAAGAACAATACATTGAATGAAGCTGAAAGCACCAAAAGGAGATAGAAAGAATGCACAGAGTCATTGTACCAAAAAGAAATGATCAATGCTCAACCATTTCATGAGGTAACTTATGATCAAGAGCTAGTAGTAGTAAGAAGTCCAAGGTAAACTGTCAACATTGTCAAAAAACATGGCTCCAGGAATTGATGTAATATAAATTGAAATCTTTCAACAAACTGATGTATCACTGGAATCACTCACTTATCTATGCCAAGAAAGTTTAAAGACAGCTACCTGATCAACAGACAGGAAGAGATCCATATTTGTGCCCATTTCATAGAGGTGACACAACGGTATGCAGAAATCATTAAACAATATCATTAATATAACATGCAAGTAAAATTTTGCTAAAAATAATTTTAAAAATGGCTCAGCATTATGTTGACAGGGGACTGCCAAAGGTATGGACATGGAACAATAGATATTGTTGCTGACATTGAATATATCTTGTCTGAAAACAGAACATACAAGAAAGTTATTTACCTGTGTTTTATTGACTATGCAAAATATTTCAATTGTGTGGCTCATGACAATCTAAGGAAAAAAATTGAGAAGAATAGATATTCCAGAACATTTAATTTTGCTCATTAGGAATCTGTACATAGATCAAGAGGCAGTTGTTCGAACGGATCAAGGGGACACTGAATGGCTTAATATCGGGAAAGTTGCATGGCAGGTTGTATTGTTGCACCGTACTTATTCAAATTGTATGCTGTACAAATAATCTGAAAAACTGGATTATATGAAGATGAAAGTGGCATCAATATTGGAGGGAGGCTTATTAATAACCCAATATAAACAGATAATACAACCTTACTTGCTGTAAGTGAAGAGGATTTAAAATACTTACTAAAGAAGATCAATGACCAGAGCCTTCAGTATTGGTTCCACCTTAATGTAAACAAAGCAAAAATCCTCACCACTGGTCTAATAAGTAACATCATGATAAATGGAGAAAAGATTAAAGTTGTCAAAGACTTCCTTTTGCTTGGATCCAATAACAACATTCATGGAAACAGCAGTCAAGAAATTAAATGACATATTGCTCTAAGCAAACAAGCTGCACAGACCTCTTTAAAGTGTTCTAGAGCAAAGACATCAGCTTCAGGACTAAAGCGCACCTGACCCTAACCATAGTATTATCAACAGCCTTGGATGCAAGTGAAAGTTGGACAGTGAAATAAGGATGACAATAAAAGAATTGATGCATTTGCATTATGGTGAAGAAGAATATTAAAAGTACTATGGACAGACTTCTGGCACTTCCCTGACTGAGCAGTACAGGTACATGGGCTCCGGAGAATACAGGGGTGTTATCGCACAGGGGAGGCCCCCGCCTGGTAGACAGACAGCCTTTGGGCAAACATAAAACATTAGGTCTTAACATTATGTGCTTGTTTTATAAAAAAATCAAACTGCTTAGGAGTTACAAGCATTTTGAGCCTCCACTCGCCTGCGCTTGGTTCCCATCCCAGGGACTGCCCCACCCATTGCAGAGTGTGGAGCTCAGGGCTTGAGCAGAGCCGTTCAGAGGGCAGACGCTCCCAGAGAGCTAGCAGGGCCACAGGAACTAGCATGGTCCATCCCAGGGGGGGCCTAATTGCCACGTTGGGCATTGTCGGCGTGGATATAGGGCAAATTGGGGTGTTCACACACAGGGAGACAGAGAGAGGCATTGTAGATGTCATCAGACACAGCCGCACCATGTGCCTGCAGCCACTACCCCCGCCCTCAAGTCTTTCGGCCTAGGCCAGCCCTCTGCACAGCCTCTGAGGCTCAGGCCTGCCCATCAAGGTGCAGGCCAGCCCAAGCTGACACGCCCTTGACTAGTTGGTTACCACCAATAACAAAGAAGTCCTGCTGTGATTCTGTGGGTAAATGTGCCAGACTGCAAAGCCTTTCAAACTGTAAGGAATGTGATTCGAGCTCACTAGCTGCCCCCTTGGGAACCCTATACTGTGTCGCTGTTGGTCACGATTAACTCCACAGCATACCAACAAGGAAAAGAGCTCAGAAGGGGCTGAAAGATAGTTAGGGCACTAAAGACTTACTTACATTAAGCCACGCTTTTTCCTCTCTTTCTCCTGCCCCTCGCCCCCTTTTTTTTTGTGTGTGTGTATGTGTGTGTGTGTGTGTGTGTGATTAGAGCATGCCTTATTCAAGAGCACAGGCCAGCCCAAATTGAGACACCCTTGAGTAGTTGTTTACCACCAATAACAAAGCAGTCCTTCTAAGGCTGACTGCAAGGACTGTGGTTCGAGCCCACCAGCTGCTCCTTGGAAACCCTATACTGGGTCACTGTGGTTCACGATCGACTCCAAAGCATACCAACAAGGAGAAGAGCACAGAAGGGACTAAAAGAGAGGTAGAGCATTAAAGACTTACTTACATTAAGCTACGCTTTTTTTACCTCTCTTTCTTCAGCCCCTCCCCCCCTTTTTTTTATTTTCCCCCATATTTTTTTTTTTTCTGTTTTGTTTTCTGTTATTGTTGTGCTGCTTTGTTTTTCTCTCATTATCACTTTTGTTTTTTATTTTGCTTTTGGTTTTGTTTTCTACCCGACTGGTGTTGCTTGGCTGTCACATAGCCTCCCTTCTGCTATTGGAGGACTCTTTGTCCACCTACATTATACAAAAAGAGTCAGCAACTGTTGCCAAATAGCCAAGCTGCAATAACACTTCATAAAACAAAAAAACCCAGGCAAGAAACAATACCAGCTGCCATAAACGAGGGGAACAGGAAACACACGTAAAAGTTTCTCTGAGTTAAGCAATAAGAGGAGTGAAAAGAGAAAATCACAACGTGATCATATCTTCCTGGAGGCAATCAAAAAAGATAAAAAAATTACCAAAATATGTATTTAATTAATTATTAGGGCTACAGATAAACATTAAACATGTCCAAGAAGCAAAAGCAGATGACCATATCCGCACATGTCCAGAAAAAAGATAAAATATCTGAGACAAATGAACTAGAAGTAGACCTTCTCTCCATGCTGGAAGGAGGGCAGGCCTTGGAAATCCCTAAGAAAGAATTCAGAAAAATGATTATAAAATGTTTCAAAACACTTTACAATGGAGTTGATAAAAATAAGGAAGAAGTCAGAAAAGCACTTCAG
>NW_006408550.1:15977270-15986039 GCF_000296735.1 Chrysochloris asiatica
CATCAAGTCCACTGCACCCAACAACAATATATCTTACAATCCTTTCTGAAATCTAACTTTCCATGCTTGGAGTTTTCCAGCTCACTATTTCCCATTTTGCTGTGCCTTATCTGGTGTAAAAAGAAAACAAAAAGCTACTAATTTCAGTTTTATCAAATTTTAAATCTTAGAATTTCTATATTTTAACGACTTTAGCTCTCTTCTGTTTTGTTAAATAGATTTTTCAAGAAAATAGAAAAGTGTTTAAAATGTGTTCTCTAATAACTCTAATAATAGGTCAATGGTTCAAACTCATCAGTCATTCCTTGGAAACCCTATACAGGGTCTCTTAGACTCAGAACTGACTCAACAGCACTGAATATCAACAACAAGAGCAACTCTAGTAACAACATGATATATGGGTGTTCCAATGCCTTTTATTTTACCACCTTGGTTCCATTTTGGAATATTTGGTCATTTTAAATTGACTGGAGACTTTGTGAATGGTAAAATATGTGGGTGGATCTCTCTTCTTCCAAAAAGGGTTTGCTCAGTCTTCCAATAGCTTGATAAAATGGTGTTAGTTCATCTTAACTTAATCTGGAACTAAGGTGACTGGATCCTGGGTTTCAAAGATTTTTAAGACTCATGGTTGACCTGACTCTCTTTTGCCTCTGGAGTAGCCCTGAAATTCTGAATTATATCATAGTTCCTCCCTTTTGTATGGTTTTAAAATCCTATTTCTGTCTTGCCAACATTGAGATACTAGATATGTCTTTACTTTGGTTTTGCACTACATTCTGTCTATTCTCTTAGCCTTCTGATTCATGTTGTAGGTCAGAAACCACTCACACTTTAAATGAAGATTTAGAAGTTTTATTCAGTGTTAGAGAGACATTCAAATTTGAAATCTCCAGCTTGCATAAGTGAAAACATGACCATCTCAGTGAGAGAGTCCTAAGCAAGGGAAGATATAAGGAAAGAAAGAGATTACAATTGACCAATTTAGTGGTTACCTTTTCATTGACGTCACAAAAGAGAATGTTCAAGAAATGGGTAAAGGCTTAAAATTGGATACAAATGGTTAGGGTTAAATATGCTTCTGTGGGCTACAAAGATTTGCAATGTTTTTGAGAGCATCACAGGATGCTTAGAATATGCACTTTTTATCATTGTTGTTGTTGTTGTTATGTGCCATGGAGTCGGTTCCGACTCACAGCGACCCTGTACAGGGTTTCCGAGGCTGTAAATCTTTACGGGAGCAGAAACCTTCATCTTTCTCCCACGGAACAGCTGGTAGTTTCGAACTGCTGACCTCGAGGTTCGCAGCCCGATTCGTAAACACTACGCTACCAGAGATCTTTACTTTTTATAATAGGTTATAAAAATGTCTAGGTTAATGTAAAACATCAACTGGGTCAGAACTGGTGATAAGAATTAACATTAAGGCATTTTTCTTAGAAACTGTGAAATTGTAACCTTCCAGGTTGCCTGGGAAACATAGATCAAGTATTTTCTGTGGAAGGTTCCATCTTCATACGTCTTCTATATCCTTATAGTTAAAGAAATATTTCTTAAATCTATTTTAGACTAATGTTTCTGTGTCAAAACTCCTTTCTTAGGGGTATATATTTTCCATATCCTGGCTTGACCACAGTGAAAACATCCCCTAAGTGATTTATCATTGTTTAACCAGTTAAGGAGTCCAAGGACAGGGGGAATCTGTGAAAAGCCTGATTTAACTTTGTAGAATGCAATATAAACTGTGTTTAAGTTGTGCATTTTTCTTTTGATCAAATTTTTTTGGGTTTACTTTTTATTATTATTATTTTTTTAATAAATCTCCTTATACTCATACTGTTGATATATTTGGCAAATTTCAATGGTGGCAGGAAGATGTTCATATTTTAGAATCACTTCCATGTGCTGCATTCTCTCTAAAACCATGGTTTGTCTGCATCTTGACTACTTTTTTTCAGAACCAAGATCCAATTTTCATCTATTAAGCCAATATGTATAGTGATTTTTCTAGCTCTTATCAGTGGCCCTTGTTCTATGTCTTTGGCATGGATTCACACCAACGATTAGCAAATCACCTGATGGAGACAGAATTTGAAGAATGACATCTCCTTGTAGGGATACAACCTCTCAAATACCATTGCAACATGAAACACATTTTTAAAAACATCATCTCATTCGCTTCTCATGGAGAGTATGTCTTTCCTGAAAACTCCCATATTATAATAAGACATGTTGTTGTGTGTGCCACCAAGTCAGTTCTACTCATAGTGACACTGTATAGGGCTTCTGAGAGCAGCTGGTGGTTTTGAACTGCCAACCTTGTGGTCAGTGCAGTGCTTATCTTATACAGTGCTACACCAAGTCTCATAATTAGACATGTTGTTGATTTTGTTATCTACCATTGAGTAGGTTCTAAATCACAGCGACTCTTTAGGGTTTCCAAGGAGAAGCTGGTAGGTTGGAACTGCCCAGTTTATAGTCAGCATTTGCTTCCTACAGTGCCTTACTAGGATCATATAATTAGACAAAGAAATATGCAATTTCAAATCTATAGAATAGATCTTTGGGGAAGCAGCATAGATCTCTTCATAGTTAGGCTATCCAATAAACACAGATATCCCAAACCAAGATCCCCTGTTTCTAAGTCTTGCATGAAATTACTTACTGTGGTTGTCAATGATACACAAAAGACTAGCCATAAAATACTCACCTAAGATGAGGAAATATGAGTTTAAATTGATTTTCACAGAAAGTTTATAATGATGCCAGACAAAACCCAAGCTCTATGCCTGCTGTAGAATGAGACTAAGAAGACTCTGAAACAGGCTTTTAAGAGTAGAAAAAAAAATCAGTTTTATTACAAATAAAGAGAGAGGTAGATCTTTGCTACCAACTGTCCCCTCTTGAGGAGGGGAACTATGGGTATTTTATAGGCCTTCAGAAAGGCTTCTGGGGAAAAACAGGAACAAGTCATCATTTATCAAAAATATGGGAATGTGTCTTAAGGCAAGACTGTGGGTACAAATCACAATACTGTGATGGTAAAAGTTCTGGTGTCTTGTATACTGTTTCCAACCTCAGTGGGCACTTTTATTCTTCATGCTCCAGTGGTTTGTAGTTTCAATAGCTGGAACTAGAGCCAGAGCACTCCAATTTGCTCTTGTTCTGCCAGTTGTTAAGCAACTGCCTTTACACAGAACCAGGTTCCTAATTTGAGGTGGAGAGGAATAATCAAAGTAAAGCAAAACTAATACTAAGGTTGTTTCTGTATATGACCAAACTCTACCTACTTTAATAAGAAAATTAATTTATTGCCATATGCTTTTTTTCATCATTTAAATAGAAGTCAATACATTTATTTAGTCCCTTTTTTAGAATGGAACCCCATACGTACATATTTGTTGGCATTATAAAACACTTAATGATAAAGGTCAACTACTAGAGCCTTCAGTATGGATAACAACTCAACATTAATAAAAATACTCACAACTGGACCAATAAGCAACATCATCATAAGAGGTGAAAAGATTACATTTGTCAAGAATTTCAATTTACTTGAATCCACATTCAATGTCCAATGGAAGTAGCTGTTAAGAAATCAAACAATATATTTCATTCGGAAATACCTGCTACAAAAAAATGTATTTAAAGAGCAAAGATGTCACATTAACGTCTATAGCCTGATCCAAACCATGGCATTTTCAATAAAAAATTAAGTCTGAGCAAGAATTGATATAATTATGATATGAGTGCTGGTGTAGCACTGTTGAATAAGAATTGGGCGGATACCTGCAAGGGTGGCAGTTCGAATCCAGAAGTCACTGTTTGAAACCCTATATGAAATCACTATGAGTCTGAACCAACTCAATAGCACACACACAAAAAAACCCAACAGTAACAAAATGCTTGCAAAGAATATTGAATATACAATAGACTGCTGGAAGAATGAACGAGTCTGTCTTGGAAGAAATACAACCCGAATACTCTCTAGAAGAGACGATGATGGCAGGACTTCATTTCACATACTTTGGAAATGTTATCAGGAGGGATCAGAACTTAGAGAAGGATATGAGACTTCATAAAATAGAGGGTCAGCACAAAAGAGGAAGCCCCTCAATGGCATGGCCTTACACAGTGGCTGGAACAACCGAGGCAGACATAAGATTGTCGGACTGGTGTAAGACTGGGCAGTGCTTCATTTTATTGTAGAATCCCTAACAACAGCAACACCATGAAAGGACAATTAATCATCATTATGTTACTGCTTTCCTATACAACATACTAGAGCCACAAATGAGCACACTTTCTACAATTTCATTTTAACATGTCCTCCTGAGACAAATTGTATTAGCTAAACGTTCAAAGGCTCCATATGAATGAATACAGACTAGCCCTTTGGATTTATAACTAAAATAGAGAATATGGGTGGTGCGGATTGTTTGCACTCACTTATTAATAAAAAATGTGGCATTTCAAATTCATCAAGCAAAACCACACAAGGAAGATCAGGTGATCTACATTCATAAAATGGTTGTTGCTACTGTTAAGTAATGTCAAGTCAGTTCCAACTCATAGTGAACCTGTATGCGGTTTCCTAGAAGAGGCTGGTGAGTTTGAACTGCCAATCTTGTGGTTCAAATCGACCTTTTGGTCAAGTGTCATTGAAAATTCTATGGAATACAGCTCTACTCTGAAACAGATGGGGTTGCCACGAGTTGGAATCAACTTGGTGGCAAAATGTTTAGATCTTGATATATTTATAAAATAATGTTTGTCATTACTAAATTACATCAATATTTTTCTTCTCTTCATTTCTCCTTTTTTTTTTATAAAAATCACCTGGCAACTTATAACTACTATGATTCCTTAAAACCCTTTTCTTTACCAGCCTTCCTGTTAACTTCCATTCAGATATTCTACGTTGAGCTTTTTCCTTGCATGCTGTTCATAACTATTTGCCATATTGCAAATAGTTGACCAATCAGTGATCTTCTCTAATTAAAAAAATATAATTTAGAGAGGGGCTGGTAAAAATCTGATAAAAGGCTTTCTTGGCATTATAAAATATATGTACTAATTAGCAGAGTGCTGGTGTGACATTACAGGATAAACAGTCAACCTCAAGTTTGGCTGAACTGCAAGGTCTATGGTTCAAACTCAGCAGCAGCTCCTTGGAAACCCTACACAGGGTCATTGTAAGTTGGAACCAGCTTGAAGGTAGTTAATGACAATTAATAGAGGAATTATTAAAATGAGTAAATTTGTATACTCATATTTATATCTATGTGGAAAACAATATAAATTTTGCATTTCTTTGGCAGGATTGGTAATGGATTTGACCATTCTGTTGTAGAGTCATAAATCTCTTATTATACATACACCACTAGAGTCAGTTCAAGAAAAAAATAAAGGTTTCATTCACTCTGTGTCAAATTAGTCAATGCGTTTCTTCTTGTGCAGGTCAGGTCACTTGTTTAACAATGGTTATGCTAAATAGGGACAATTTACATAACTTGCCATCATGTAGACAACTAGATCAGAATGTTCACTGTTGCATTATCACATGGAGATGAACTGTTGTAATGAAGTGCTGTTGCCATTAATTATTTTTAGAACTTTAAAACAAAATACTATAAGTTAATACTGCACACTTGCATCTGCCTCATGTTATTGTTGTCGTTAAGTACCGTGGAGTCGGTTCAGACACATAGCGACCTGCACAGGGTTTGCGAGCCTGTAAATCTTTACAGGAGCAGAATGCCTCATCTTTCTCCCACAGAACCACTGGCAGTTTCAAACTGCTGACCTTGAGGCTGCAGCCCGACTCATAACCACTACACTACCAGAGCTCCTTATACCATTGTTAGGGTGATCAAAATGGTTTTGGCTATAATGGTATCAATAGAAACATTAGATATATTTTATCCTATAAATAGAAATGACAAGTATTATTAAATAATCTCCTAGTTGTTTTTCAATGACAAAGAGATGATAAATATATGAACATTATTTTAATCATATTTTACATGCCACTATAGCTATTAGTTTTATTCTTACACATTACAGTATTATTATTCTATAAATAGGAAAATAGAGAAACTATTTCAGAAATTGCATAAACTCCCATGTGTTTGGAAAAGTGCCAAGCATCCTATATTTATATGATTGTTCTATTCTTCAGATTTGCATGCCCTTTCTTGCTGAACATCAAGGTTTCTACTTTCATTTTTTCTAACCAGCATATTTTAAAAATGAATAATAATCATCAATGAATGTATCTTGAAATGTAGCTTGATTTGATCTAAGGAATTTCTGTGGTCTTAGATTCCACACTTGTTGAATGTGATTTGTTAGAGCACTAGGGTGTTATTTAGGTTTATATTACAGGGCAAAAAGTCAGATACTGTTTGCCAAGCAGATGTAGTTATATACGGTCATAGTAGGCTAGGACGCATGTAAGGATCTACTTCAAGCACACAATAAAGTTTATACACACACACACACACATATGCTATAATGCTTAAATATATCACCATTTAACAACAACAACAAAGCTATTACTGTGTTTCTATACTTATTAATCACTTGTCCCATCTATTTCTTTCTAACACCTTTACTTCCAGTTAAAACAACTCATTTACAACAGCCATCAATACTGGATAGAATCTAAACTCTGATGTCTTGAATCATATGTAGCCAAAGAGTGAAAGACAAAATTAAGCAAACCATGTCATGTAATACACAAAATATGAACTTTTTTTTTTTTTAATCTTCTTAACTAGTAAGCAATTAGGAAGGGTTTCAAATGTAAAAGCCTGGATAACACTTGTCAAGAGATCTATGCCCTTTAACAGTGATTCTCCATCTCAGATTGGCCAGCAGTATACTCCTTATTAGCATAAATTAGTAGGCTGAATCACAGATAGAGGTTGTCCACAGCAGAAAGAATTATATGGTAAAATAAACTGTGGAATTTCTTTCTAGTAATATTTAGGCCAATGTTTGGCACAAGGTCATTGTTCAATAATTTATTCAGGCTTAATTTACATTTAGTTTTTAGAAATTGGTATAAAAACATGTTTATGATTATTGAATTTGATGGTATTGTCTTCTGGTATGACGCTCTGGGTTAATGTGCTGGACTGCAAAGTTAGTTTGAACCACAGAGTTGGTGGTTCAAGTTCATTAGCTGCTCCTCGAAAACCCTGTACAGGGTCTCTATGGGTCAGAACCAACTCAATAGCACTTAACACCACCACCACCACCATTTATCTGTATATAGTGGAATTCATGTGCTTTGTAATTGATGCTTCTATCTATGGCTGTCTCACCTACGAGATTGTTAGACTTTGTGTGAAGCACATTGCATACACTCAAAAGGACCTCCTGCATTATTAAAATGTTCACAATGCATACTGAGATATGTCTCGTATAGCTTAATTCAAACATCATGTTCAAGTTAAACAATTAATTTTCAGAAGACTAAAGCACAGCAAAACTGCAGCTGATTAAAACTTCTTAAATGTTTTATTCTATTTTCCCTAAGGTAACAGCTACTCAGAAATTAAAATGATCCAGCTATCGTGTTCTGCACTAATCCATGGCTAGCACATATCCATTTTAGATGAACCTTTTTTTGTGGATGATTTTTTTTTTTCACACATTCCTGAATAAACATTTATGATGCTTAAATTCCTACACCTTCTTCAGCTAACAATTGTTGTCAATTGACCCTTGTTAACTACTTCAGCAGGTGTGATTTTGTGGAAGCGTTGCTCAGATTCTGTGTTTGGTTCAGCAGCTTCATCAATTTATATTAAATCTGTTTTGACAAAAACAGTGCCCTGGATTATAGATAACAATGATTTGAGACCAAAACAGATATATTTATTTATTTTTTCAAAACAGATTTATTGATAGTTATGAAGGAGAAATACAAAAATAATGTTGGGACAATGACGATTAGAGCAAGAGGGAAAAAAGAAGAAAGATAAAACAAAACAAAACAGAACAAAAAAACCTTAGTTCAGTGATTCCTAAACTATGAATTCCTAATATTTGAAGAACCAAGAGCCTAGTACAGGTGATCTATAAATCCAATCATTCATTAAGTATCAGTTGTAGAATGCATGAATAGCATTTCACATGCATGTATTAAGTCAGCAAAATATACAAATGTTCAAATTTATAATATGTAAGTAGTTATGTGGAGATTCTATACAGGGTTGTTATGAGTCAAAACTGACTGGATGGCACTTTTTACCACCACCAACAACAACCTACTATAATGATAAATTTTCATAAGATATTGTCTCAACATGCATTTGCTAATAGTAAAACCATCTTGTGCAAAATAAAGCTTACTCAAAACTACTTCTTATCATCAAGTAGACTGAGAATTGCAGCTTTATACAACTACAGCTCATGAGGCATGCTTTCCATAGTTTGTTCAAATGTTTACTATCTCCATTCCAAGTTCGATGTGTAGAATCAAAATTTTTGTTAGCAAATGGTTTTTAGACTCCTACTTATAATCTTAGACAACATTGGCTGTTAAAAATAATATTAAAGAACATCAAAGCCAAAACACCTTCACCATTCCCAAATTTGCCACTAAGACAAAAAAGTTCATTCATTTCATGCTATTTATTTATGTAGATGAGACATTAATGAACAATTAAACACACGTGTAAGATAGAGACTGAGTAAGTTATATTTGTTTATATCTAAATATAAAGGAATATGAGGCAGGCATTCTACAATAGCCTG
>NW_006408550.1:15986139-15986670 GCF_000296735.1 Chrysochloris asiatica
TTGTTGTTGTGCTGCTTTGTTTTTCTCTCATTATCACTTTTGTTGTTTATTTTGCTTTTGGTTTTGTTTTCTACCCGACTGGTGTTGCTTGGCTGTCACATAGCCTCCCTTCTGCTATTGGAGGACTCTTTGTTTACGTACATTACACAAAAAGAGTCAGCAACTGTTGCCAAATAGCCAAGCTGCAATAACACTTCATAAAACAAAAAAACCCAGGCAAGAACCAATACCAGCTGCCATAAATGAGGGGAACAGGAAACACACGTAAAAGTTTCTCTGAGTTAAGCAATAAGAGGAGTGAAAAGGGAAAATCACAACGTGATCACATCTTCCTAGAGGCAATCAAAAAACATAAAAAAATTACCAAAATATGTATTTAATTAATTATTAGGGCTACAAATAAACATTAAATATGTCCAAGAAGCAAAAGCAGATAACTATATCAGCACATGTCCAGAAAAAAGATAAAATATCTGAGACAAATGAACCAGAAGTAGACCTTCTCTCCATGCTGGAAGGAGGGCAGGCCTT
>NW_006408550.1:15990068-15991866 GCF_000296735.1 Chrysochloris asiatica
TTGTATTCTTTCACCATAATTATTTAATCTGTATACTGAGCAAATAATCTGAGAAGCTGGATTATATGAAGAAAAGCATCGCATCAGGATTACAGGAAGACTCATTAACAACCTGTAATATGCAGATGATACAACCTTGCTTGCTGAAAGTGAAAAGGACTTAAAATTACAGCCTTAGAAACCTTATAAATGATTGTCATGAGTTGAAACTAACTTGATAACAATTAACAACAACCGATACTGTTTATCAAATTGTTTTTATTTATAAAAACATAATTATCATGCTGTTGAGAATCTAAACTGTCCTTATACCAAAAGCAGACAGAAAGTGTGTAGGATGTTACAGGAACACAGATCTTGACATCCACTCAGCAAATGACCAGGCCTCTATCTCCAAAGATCTATCATGTCCCTAAAATGTGACTCACATCCTCTCTCCATCTGCATTGATTTTTCCATTGTTTCACTCCTTGAAACTCTCAACTCACAAGTTTCTGAATTTCTGTTACCAAGACTCATAAGAGAATTTAAATATGCCGATTACTTTTGTCAAAAACAATTTTTAAAGTGGCTTTGGAACAAAGTATAAGACAGGCACCTTGTATATATATATATTTCAATTTCCTTCCTTCTCTGATCAAGCAATGGCTCTGGGAAATTCACAGAAAGACAGTTTTACCCTCTAGCCATTGGAATTCAAATTCAGGCAACCTCCTCTGGAGTCTTCATGCCACGGTTTACTCTGACCAAATGCTCCACTATGTGGCAGGAGATATTTCTTCCCCAGTGCCCATCAAGGGAGCAAATAACACAAACGCTTACCTTTAGAGAATTAGCTCACTTTGGAATGAACATTGTAAAATAAGAAAAAGAGGGTGGAATGATGCAGGGGAATCATGCAGATAATTATGTTCTCCTGTTTCCCTTCTAGACACTCTTCCAAGTTGCAGTACTGTTCACACAATTTCCAGGTGAGGAATGAACACAACTTCTGAGCTTCTTGCTCATCTCGTTGAGACTCATTGTGAGGAATGACCAGGGTGGCAATGATTGGCGTTATGTTATTTTGTCACTTTCCTTTTCTCAGTTACTTGTTAAGTGCTGTCGAGTCAGTTTTGACCCATAGCGACCCTGAACAGGGTTTCTGAGGCTATAACTCTTTACGGGAGCAGAAAGCCTCATCTTTCTCCAGCGGAGCAGCTGGTAGTTTCGAACTGCTGACCTTTGGTACGCAGCCCGATTCGTAACCACTACACTACCTTTATTCTAACTCTCCAGGGTTTCAACCTCCTAAATAAAATATTATCATTTTAACCTTGCTTCAGTCTCAAGCTTCTGAAGACCCAGACTAAGACAGATGATATTGTTTTGCTGAGGGGGCAAGTAAGCAATGCTCTGATGCCACAATAGATTCATTTATTTTGGTAAAGGTGATTCTTGAGCTGTCCTATAGGAACAGAAATAGGTATGACCAATTTGGCAAAAGCAAATAAAATTAGAATAACTTGTTTTCTTGGAAATCCCTTTACTGAAAGCATATCCTAGAACAAATATGTTGTTATTGTTGTTAAGTGCCATTGAGTCAATTCCAATTCATAGCGACTTTGTATAGGGTTTCCTAGAAGCAGATGGTGAGTTTGAACCAACAACCTTGTGACTAAAACTGACTTTGAGGTTGAGTACTTATCCTATGCAACCACACCAGGACTCCAGAATAATATATGTATGTGCAAAAGTGGTCATATTTTAAAACACTTATTCGTAGTCCTGTGTTGCACTGTAGGATATGTATTGGACT
>NW_006408550.1:15992906-15994218 GCF_000296735.1 Chrysochloris asiatica
ACTTAACAACAACTGTTAGGGGTTGGTTTAGTAACTGATGATAAAGAAGAAAATACGAAAGAAGAAGCATAATAAATGAGTTGGGAAAATGCAGTATTTGAATTCCAAAGACACACACTAACAACCTCAGTAAAGTAACTTGTTCTTGTTAAGTGCCATCGAGTCAGTTCCGACCCATAGCCACCTTTGTATAAGGTTTCCGAGGAGAGACTGGTGATCTTGAACGGCAGACCTTGCGGTTCAAAGCAAATTTGCTATAAAGCAGTAAATTAGGTATTAGTATTCAAGAAAAAAGAAAAACAAAATAAACAAATGAACAAAACAGGTGACCAAGAACATCATAACAGAATGCTCAGAGATGTCCTTCCTCTGAAGATCAGGGTGGAAAAGATGCTGGTATAGAATCCATTCACCAGGTTGCACAGGTTAAACCAGTTGTTATTTTTTTTTTTCATTTTCAAATATCCAATTACATTCAACATACTTAACGGTTGCCTGAGCAGTTACTGGTCCCTGGAGTCAAGGGGAAGAATTATTGTAGTAGGAAGAGCCATTTGGAAGTCCTTTAACTTCCCTGGCCATGATTCAAGAAAAGAAGGTGCAGAGGAAGATACATATTATGCGATACATATAATATCCAGAAATTTCTAGTTGACAGTGATAAACCAGCCTATTCAAGGGAAAAATTAGGTACCAATTTAGAGACGGTACCTTGCAACAACGAATTATGGTTCTTGAGGGTGTGAAGTCTCTAATCAGTGTTCATTATGTAACTGAATGTTCCAAATGGGAACATTGTATGGGTCTAAGAATGCAATATTGGAGTCCTGGTGTGGCGCAGTGGGTTAATGCGCCAGACTGCAAAGCCGTTTGAATTTCAAGGTCGGCAGTTCAAGCTCACCAGCTGCTGAAACCTTATACAGGATCGCTATGGGTTGGAATTGACTCGACTGCACTTAACAACAAGAACCAATATGTACAAGTAGGAACGGTGATACTAGTAATCCCTCATAATGAGTAAATGATGGTTTTCAGGTCCTGTTGTTGTTAGATGCTGTTAAGTAGGTACTGACTCATACCAAATTTATGCAGAACAGAAAGCCAAGGGCCTAGTCCTGCATCACAATCACTGTTACAGTTACGTCCATTGCTAGTGCCATTGGGCCAATCTACGTCATTGGGGGAAGTCTGCCTTTTTTTTTTTTTCTGAGGCTCCACTTTACCAAGCATGATGTCCTTCTCCAGAGAATTGTCCCTCATGATCATATGTATGAAGTATCAAAGAATAAGTCTCACTATCCTGGCTTCTAGG
>NW_006408550.1:15994318-15997393 GCF_000296735.1 Chrysochloris asiatica
TTGACACTTTAAAGAGGTCTTGTGCAGCAGATTTGCCTAATGCAATATGTTGTTTGATTTCTTGACTGTTGCTTCTATGATTGTTGATGGTAAATCAAAGAAAATTAAAGTCGACAAAAGTTTCAATATCTTCTCTAATTATAATGATGTTATTTCTTTGTCCAGTGGTGAGAATTTTTGCTTTCTTTATATTGAGGTGGAATCCATACTGAAGGCAGTGGTCATTGATATTCATCAGTAAGTATTTTAAGTCCTCTTGGCTTTAAGCAAGCAAGGTTATACCATCTGCATATTGCAGGTTGTTAATGAGTCTTCCTCCAATCCTGATGTCACATCCTTCTTTATATAATCCAATTTCTTGGAGTATTTGTTCAGTTTGCAGATGAGTATGTATGGTGAATAAATACAATCATGTGCACACCTCCCTGATTTTAAATGATTCAGTGTCCCCTTGATCTGTTCTAGCAACAGCAATTTGGTGTTCCTCATAAGCACAATTAAGTGTTCTTGATACTCATTCTCCACAATATTATACATAGTTTGTCATGATCCACACAATCAAAAGCTTTAGAATATTCAAAAAAGCACAGATAAACATCTTTATAATATTCTCTGCTTTCATCCAAGAGCTATCTGACATCAACAATGATATCTCTCATTCCACATACTTGTCTGAATCTGGCTTGAACCTCTGGCAATTCCCTGTCAATATGGTGTTGGATCTGTGTTTGAATTATCTTTAGCAAATTTTACTTCCATGTATTTTCTGCACTATGCTGGTTCACCTCTCTTTGGAATGGGTATAAATATGGGTCTCTCCCAATCAATTGGCCAGGTAGCAGTCTTCCAGATTTCTTGGTATAGATGAGTGAGTGCCTCCAGTGCTGCATCAGTGTTTTGTGAAATTTCAATTTGTATCCCATCAATTCCCAGAGGCTTTTCTTTGCCAACGCCTTTAGCGTACCTTGAGTTTCTACCTTCAGTATTATTAGCTCTTGTTCATATGCTACCTCTTGAAATAGTAGAACATTAACTAATTCTTTTTTTTGGTATGTTGACTCTGTATTCCTTCCATCTTTTTTTTTTTTTTTTTTTTTTTGAGGCTTTCTGCATCATTCAATGTTTAGCTAATATAGTCCTTAAATATGAAATTTGAGACTTGGATCTTTTCTTTAGTTCTTTCAGCTTTACAAATGCTGTATGCTTTTCCCTTTCAGTTTATAAACTCCAGGCCTTTGTAAAATTCATTATAACATTTTACTTTATTTTCTCATGCTAACCATTGAAACTTGAAATTTCTGTTCAGCTCTTTTACCTTGTCAATTCTTCTATTTGCTTTAGCATCTCCATGCTGGAGAGCAAGTTTCAACATCTCTTCAGACATGATTTTGGACTTTTCCTTCTTTCTTGTCTTCTTAATGCCCTTTTTCATTTAGTCCCACAACACTTTGGTCTTTGGTCATTGGTCATTAGTGTCTAGAGCATCAAATTTGTTGTTGTGATGATCTCTAAATCCAGGTGTAATTTGGCTCCCCTGGATTTTATTCAGTTTCTTCAGTTACAGACTGAACGTAGACATGAGCAATGATGGTCTGTTCCACAGTCTGCTCCTGGCCTTGTTTTGACTAATTATATGCAGCTTTTCCACTGTCCCTTTCCACAGATGTATTCAGCTTGACTTCTGTGTATACCATCTGGTGATTGTCCATGTGTGTAGTCGTCTTTTATGTTGTTTTTAAAATGATATTTGAAATGAATAAGTCATTGTTGTTTGTTGATATTGCCAAGTGCTGTTGAATAGGTTCTGACCCATATCAACCCTGTATAGGGCTTCTAAGGAGTGGCTTGTGGGTTTGAACCACCGCCATTGTGGTTCAAACTGATCTTGAGGTATATAGCATTATCATACAGAGCTACATCAAGACTCTGAAGAAGTCTTTGTTTTTCGCTGTTGTTAAGTGCTTCCAAATCAGTTCCAAGACATAGTGACCCTGTATAGGGTTTCCGAGGAGTGGCTGGTAAGCTAGAACTGCTGATCTTGAAGTTCAAACTGTTTTTGAAGTCCAGCACATTAACCCATACTTTATATATTTCATGTTCTAATTATTAACGATTGCTTATAGCTGTTTCTCCTAATTTTGAGTTGTGCCTTATCAACAAATACCAGTCTTGAAAGTTTTACTTCATTTGCGTCATCGGGCCCAAATCTGCTTTGTGGCAGTAGCTTTTTCCCAGTCATATTTTTGAGAGCTTTCCAAAGTGATACACTCATTCAGTTTCCAGCATTATATCTGAAAATATTCTGGAGCTATTCATCATGTTTAAATATTCAATATTCTGGTGCTATCTGACAGTGTTCCACTGCTATTCATAAGGTTTTCAGTGGCTAAGCATCTTGAAATACTCTGCCTCTCATTGATCCCAGTCTATCTTAGTCTGGAAGCTCAGCTGGAACCTGTCCACCATGAGTGACCATGGTAGCATAGCTTCCAGTATCACTGCAACACACAAGCTACCAGAGTAAGACAAACTGACAAACAAGTGGTCATTAAGTCCCTAACTAAATTTAGGGCCTGTTGGCAAATTATCTGCATGTTTCATTTCACATTTGTCATCTATTTGTGTTTTCCAAATGCTCTATTGGATACCAATCATATCTAAAAAGAGTATTACCATTTCTGAATTTTATTAATTATTTGAGGATTCTACCACATATGTCACCATTTTCCTGTCATTTTGTCTGTGTTTTGCTGTGATGATGGAAGCTATGCTACCAGTTTTTTAAATACCAATACACCCAGTGTGGACAAAATTCAGCAGAATTTCCAGATTTAGGAAGAAGGAGAGGTGAACAACTGCTGGAGGGCTGACCACTGAAACTATTATGAGCAGCAGTGAGATGTTGATATAGTGCTAGAAGATAGCCTCTCAGGTTAGAAGACACTCAAAATGCAATAGGGAAAATCTGTGTCATCTAAATAGAGGTGACTTTAATGATGTGGATAGAACAAAGCTTTCAGAACTTCCATTTGCTAATGGTGTACAACTCAAAATGAGAAGAAACCACTGCCGGCA
>NW_006408550.1:15999103-16002381 GCF_000296735.1 Chrysochloris asiatica
TTAGAAGTGAGGAGGGTAAAACTTCATCTGTGGCACTTTGGACATGGTATTTTGAGAGACTAGTCCCTGGAGAAGGCCATCATGTTTGGTAAAGTGGAATTTCAGCAAAAAAATAGGAAGACCCCCAACAACATAAACTGACACAGTGGTGGCAACCATGGACTTAAACATCACAATAATTTTGAGGATAGAACATGACAAGGTAGTGTTATGTTTTGTTGTGCAGAGAGTTGCCATGAGTTAGAACTGATTTTACACCATCTAGTAAATGGAAGAAAGGAGGAGGTAACAGAAATGGAAAGGAAATTTCAAAGGGCAGGCCAAAAAGACAAAATCAAATATTAAACGAAATGTGCAAAGACCTAGAGTTAGATAACCAAAAGGGAAAAAACACACTGAGCATTTATCAAGCTGAAGGAACTAAAGAAATAATTCAAGCCACAACTTGAAATAGAGAGTGCTTCTATTGGCAAAATATTAAATGATTCAGAAAGCAACAAAAGAAGATGTAAAGAATACAGTGATTGTACCAAAAAGAAATAGCCAGTGATCAACCATTTCAAAATTTAGCATATAATGAAGAGCCAATAGTACTGAAGAAAGAAGTCCAATGTGCATTAAAGGCATAGGCAAAGAACAAGACTCTGGGAATATGGGATGCAAATTGAAATTTTCAGCAAACTAATGCAGCACTGGAGGTACTCACTCATATCTGCCAATAAATTTAGAAGACAGCTACCTGGCCATCGGATTGGAAAATACTCATGTTTGTGCTCATTCCAAAGAGAGATGACTTAATGGAATTCAGAAACCATTGGATAATATCATTAATATCACATGCAAATAAAATATTGCTAATGATAATACAAAAATGGATGCAACCATAAATTTAACGAGAACTACAAGAGCTGGATTCAGAAAGGATGTGGGATGAGGGATTTCATTGCTGATGTCAAATGGATCTTGGATGAAAACAGAGAATATCAAAATTCTGTTTACCTCTGCTTTATAGACTAAACAAAGGCTTTCAATTGGGTGGATCATGACAAGATATGGACAACATTGCAGGGAATGAGTATTCCAGAACACTTTGTTGTGTTCATGAGGAATCAGTACATAGACCAAGAGGCAGTGGTTGGAACAGAACAACACTGAATGGTTGAAAACTAGGAAAGATGTGCACTAGGGTTGTATTCTTTTGCCATTCCTATTCAATTTGTATGTTAAGCAAATAACCTGAGAAGCTGGATTATATGAAGAATAAGATGGCATTAAGAATGGAGGAAGACTCATTAACAATCTGTGATATGCAAATGGTACAACCTTACTTGCTGAAATCGAAGAAGACTTAAAATACTTAGTGATTAAGATCAAGACCACAGCCTTGGGTATGGGTTTGCACCTCAATGTAAAGATAGCAGAAATCCTCACCAATGGATCAATAAATAGCATCAAGATAAATGGAGAAAGATTTAAGTTGCCAAATATTTCATTTTGCTCGAATCAACCATCAGTACTCATGGAAGCAGCAGTTAAGAAATCAGAGCTATTGCATTTGTCAAATCTGCCGCACAAGAACCTCTTTGAAGCGTTCAAGAGCAAAGATGTCAGTTTGAGGACTAAGACGTTTCTGACCCACATCGTGGTATTTTCAATAACCTCATATGTATGTGAATGTTGGGCAATGAATGCATTGGAGTTATGGTGTTGGTAGAGAATATTAAAAGTAACATGGGCTGCCAAAAGAACATAAAAAACTGTGTTGGAAAAAGTAGTCAGAATGCTCCTTGGAAGCCAGGATGGCCAGACTTTGCCTCTCATACTTCAGATATGTTATCAGGAGGGACCAGCGTCTGTATAAGGACATCATTCTTAGTAATGTGAAGAATTCAAGAAAAAAGGAAGATCCTTAAGGAGATGGAATAACACAGTGAAAACAGCATAGCAGCG
Organism: Chrysochloris asiatica; assembly: GCF_000296735.1. Classification (NCBI taxonomy): domain Eukaryota; kingdom Metazoa; phylum Chordata; class Mammalia; order Afrosoricida; family Chrysochloridae; genus Chrysochloris; species Chrysochloris asiatica. The sequence continues at coordinate 16,001,054 of NW_006408550.1, forward strand.
ATTGTGAGGTTGGCACAGGACCAGGCAGTGTTTAGTTCTGCTGTGCATAGGGTTGATATGATTTGTTACCTTCTCAATGGCACCCAACAACAACAACAACCTGGTGTGACCTTGTAGACCACAAGATCAGTTTCAACTGCAAGGATGGCTGTTTAAACTCACCAGCTGCCCCTTGGGAATCCTATGAGTAAGAATTGATTCTAGGGCACTTAACAACAACACAGCAACAACAGCCATCACAAGGAGTCATAAAATGTTAATATGATCATGCAATTTTTTTAAATGTCAGATTTCAGTTTTCTCATATAGATTTAGCAGTCATTTTCAAAGTATAATTTTAATAAATATTGGGTGTTTTCCTTAAGTTAAACTAAGGTATGGTAACATTTACTGAAATTTTTATTGTTGTTCTGTATAAAAAATGTATCAGTACTTTTTGTTCCAGTAATATTTTCACTTTAAAACCCTGGCATTAGTTTCTACTTGTCTACATCAGGTCCATCTAGTTGACTCAGCAAAAATATAGCCATGAGCATCAACTACTTATTACTATGGAATGTATCTGAATTACATAATTTTTATTATAAAGAATATGTATGTTTTACACTGAATAGACATGCTTATTTTATTGAGCATGTTTATTATACTGAATAAACATGAATTTACATGTTTAGACGAATTACATTTTTAACTTAAAAATCCATTGTAGTTGAGTTAAATCTAAGTCACAGCAACTTTATATGACAGAGCAAAGCTTCCCCATAGGGTTGTCAAGGCTGGAAAACTTTATTGAAGCAAACTGCCATGTCTTTCCCCTTGGAGCACCTGATGGGTGCAAACTACCAACCTTACCAACTGTGCCCCACGACTCCTCAATTATAATTAATGTTTTATGAAAAACACAGTGACATTCAGGTATTTCACCTCATGAACAACTAAAGATAACTAAAACTTATGATCACCAAGGTCCTTTCCGACTCTAAATTGTAATAAATGTTAATACATTCATTTAATTTCTCACATTCTCTCAAATGACATGCTGATTTTATCAGTGCCCATTAAAAAAATCTCAGGTATGGTGCTGTGGGTTAATGCAGTCTGTTTGAACAACAAGGTTGGTGAATCAAGCTCAAAAACTGTTCCACGGAAACCTATACAGGGTCCCTATGGGTAGGAATCGACTTGATGGCACACCACCACCACAACAAAGGCACCTGTAAATAATTATTTATGGAGCTGAAGATTGTCTATAATTGTTGTTGTTAGGTGCCATCAAGTCGATACTGACTCATAGCGACCCTATGCACAACAGAACGAAAACACTACCC
>NW_006408550.1:16002826-16013954 GCF_000296735.1 Chrysochloris asiatica
TTGATCTCTTGACTGCCTCTTCCATGTGTGTTGATAGTTGATCCAAGAAGAATGAAGTCCTTGACAACTTCAATCTTTTCTCCGTTGATAAGAATGCTGTTTATTGGTCCAGTGGTGAAGATTTTTGTTTTCTCTACATTGAGATGTAATCCATACTGAAGGCTGTGCTCTTTGATCCTCATTGGGAAGTGTTTTAAGTCCTCTTCACTTTCAGCAAGCAAGGTTGTATTATACGCGTATCACAGGTTGTTAAGGAGTCTTCCTCGAATCCTGATGCTACATTTTTCTTCATATAACCCAGCTTCTCAGATTATTTGCATATATATAATAGGGCCTATTTCAATAGGTCATTACTAATTTATAATTCTAAATCCTAGGATTTCTGGACAATGGGATTTTTTCTCATATAAATATGAGAAAAGTTATATGTCCTCATAAACCAGCAAGATAATTTTGAGCTACCTCATATTATTCATATTGGAATAAAATTATTCTTTTTTTTTATTTTAACAAACAGAAATTTATTTTCTCACAGTTTGGGGGGCTAGACGTCTGGATTCAGAGCACCGCTTCTGGAGAAAGGTCCTTGTCTCTTTCAGCTTCTGTAAGCCCAGCATTCCTGGGAAATTTTCATACATCTGATTCTTGGTATTTCTCCGGATCTAGGAGCTTCATAGTGCAGGGAATAAACTGTTCATAAGAGGATTTTAAAATTTACTGAGAAAGTCATTACAATAGATTACCTTTGCTAAGAAGGTAAAAAATATATATGTAATTTTCATATTCACTTAATTTTGAAACAGCTGAATAGATTTCCCTTAATCTTACAAGAAAATCATTTCAAGGTTGAATAGAAACATTAAAAGCTTAAGAAGAGAAGGAAACTTTTAGAAGCTTATGACCAAGATAAAAAAGACAATTGTAAAAATAAATGTTCTATAATATAATTTCCTATATTTAATACCATCCAAACATTAATAAATTTGATATATCTGTGTATGCCATCATGGAGCATCAGGTCCTTTGCTTCCCAGGAAAATATCAACATTGTATAGGGGTCAAAGCTAAGAATGCTTCATGACACTTACTAAAATTTTGTATCTAAATACTAGCTTATGATTGTCAATATTGGAGATACTAAATCAAATCAGGAATCATAGTTTTCATGTGGTATAGTCAGACTGTCTTATGTCTACCAGGCTACTTCTGATTTGTAAATAACGTGAACCATGGATAGACAGTCTTGACAGACACATTGGGACCTCAAGCTCTATCAAACAAGAGTCATAATTTATACAGTAATTCTGTCCATGCTATGGCTCCTTTTTGAGCTGAGTTCCCTTTGTTTGTATCCTGCATTTATATAATTGTATACATTTAGGGATATATTTTCTCATTCTATTCATTTAGAACAGGTTTCACTGTGTTATTTATTTCAGTTCAACTAAGTACCAAGCCACTAAATGTAAATTATATATCAAAAAAGAGATTTGAGATCAAGATTCCAAGGGGTCTTAGGTGTCTTGGTGTGGCATTATAGGATAAGCACTGGACTGTTAACCCCAAAGTAAGTGGTACAAATCCACCAAGAGCTCCTTGGAAATCCTATGAGTGGGAACCAACATGATTGCACTTAAACAACAGCATACATTTGCTGTGAGGAAAACAAATCCACTTCAGTTTGATATGCATCGTAGATTGAAGTAATAGTTTCTGGGGTGCAGTCTTGAACATACAGATCCTTCAAAATAGAGCTTGCAACCTAGCCAGTAGCCATATGTAGAACAAATATGTAGCAATGACAACATTATTCATCCGCTCACATCTGTTTTATTATTCAACTTGTAACTCCTTTCCACCAATTACATAGAGCCTCATCTCCTTTATGAATTCATCTGTTATATATTCCTAAGACTCTAGATGCTTATAACTGACTTTCATTAATGGCCAGGGCTGCCTATCATTGTTCTTAACCCTGAGCACTCTACACCAGAACCCTGTTCTCCAGGTATGCTGTCGTGGACTGTGTTCTACATTCATGGAGTTGGTTCTGACTTATAGTGACCCTGTATAGGTTTTCCAAAGAGTGATTGGTGGATTTGAACTGCCGATCTTACAGTTAGCAGCGCAGTGCTTATCCTACAGCACCACATCTGGACTCTATGAAAAACTTTGTTGTTAAGTGCCATCCAGTTGATTTCAACTCCAGTGACCCTCTATAGGGTTTTTGAGGAGCAGTTGGTGAGTTTGAACCACAACATTGCTATTCAAAACAACCTTTTAGTCCAGTGCTTATCCTACAGTGCCACATCAGGATCCTGAAACACTTTGTTGCTGTTAAGTACTATCGAGTCAGTTCTGACCCATAGCAATGCTGTATAGGGTTTTCAAGAAGTTGGTGCGTTTGAACTGCCAACCTTGCAGTTGGTAGTCCCATGCCACATCACGGCTCTTTGAAACCCTTTGGTTCTCTCTAAATACTATTAATGGAGCACTTGTGTGGCACTATAATATAAGCACTGGACTACTAACAACAAGGTCGGCAATTCAAGTTAATCAGCCTCATCATAGAAGAAAGATGAGGATTTCTGCTCCCATAAAGATTTACAGCCTTAGAAATCCTATAAAGAGTCACTATAAACTGACTCAGAGGCATCTAACAAGAACAAATAAGATCATAGACTATAAGGTCTACTAATTTTCTTCTATTTTCAACATAATTTTCTTTCCTAAGAGCTGAAATTTACAGCCAGGGTAAGCACCATGCCCCACATGAAAAAGTAAATAGGGTACAGTATATTGCTCAGATAACCCCATCATTATACAGGCAGTTTTTCTCAATCTTCTGGGGAAATAATTTCTCCTTCTCTTTATAGATCTCCAGAAGGATGAAAATAGAGCCTATTAATAATATTAAACAGGACACTTAAAAAGTCAGTTTATGTACATATTTACTCAAATATAAAGTGACTCTGTTGTCCCCCTCCCTCAAACAATGAATAAGGTATTATAATTGTATAAATTATAAATGTTATCATAGAAAGGAGAGACTATTACTGTGAACTTCCTAACACTAATCGAATTCTGGAAAAACCATGTGTAACATAATATGTAGGACTCCTGGTGTGGCACTGAAGGATCAGCAATGGATTGGGAACCACAAGGTTGGCAGTTCAAACCCACCAGTTGCTCCTCAGAGAACCTATACAGGGGCACTATGAGCTGGAACAAATTAGATGGTATTTCACAGCAACAACAACAACAAAATGGAACTATTTGAAGTTCTGATGTGGCACTGTGGAATAAAGCACTGAACTGCAAGGTCAATTTGAAACACAAGGCCAACAGTTCAAACTCACCATCCTCTCCTTGGAAACCCTATACAAGGTTGCTATGAGTCAGAACCAACTTGGTGGCACTTAACAACAACAACATAATATTGAGTAGAACAATGTTTGGTAGTTGGTTGGTTTTGTGTCTTTGAGTCAGTTCCAACTCATAGCAAGTCCATAGAGGGTTTACAATCTGTATCTTTAGGAGAACTGAATGACTTTCAGATCTTTCCCCCTTGAAATGGCAGGTAGATTTGCGCTGCTGACCTGCAGTTAGCAGTTTAACTTGTAATGCACGATACTATGAAGGGTCCTTGTAGAACCCAATAGTCACCCTGTAAATATCCTCTGAATGAATGAATGGCCAAATAAGCATAAATCAATTGTCTTTAAAATGATACAAAACAAAGCAGCTACCATCACTTCTAACTCATAGGGTACTTTTGCATTTCTATATTCCTCCCTCATACTTCCTTTCCTCTTTTTTTTCCCCGTCTTCTCTCTCTCTCCTTAAAAAAATATAAAATCACAAATTAAAAATATGACAAGGGATACTAGATAATGAGATTTTATTAACCAAAATATGGGTACAATCTTGATACCATTATTAGAGACTGTTATTACTAGATTTGTCTGTTCCCAATAATAATTTCTACTTTCTTCAACTAGGAAATTCATTTATGTTTTTCATTTAGCTACCCAATTAGTAAAACTCTTTTAATTCACTAGTTTTCTAATCTAAGAAGATTCTGTTTATAATGGGAAAAAATACTGCTGCATTTAATTATGTATTTCCATTAGAAGCAATATATAAACAGGATGAAAAAATTACGAATATTGTGTGTGCTTTTCTATTGTCAGTTTTTTTTCAAATTGACACAAGCTCATGCTGACCCATATGTTCTCAGGAATACTGCTCCACAGGAGTTCTGTTCGATTGTTGATTACTTAGAAGCAAATTCCCAAGCTTTTTTGTTTGTTTGTTTTTTAAAGTATCACTGAATAGACTGAAACTTCTAATCATTTTGTTAGAAGCTCAGCAGATTTTTTGTAGAATATAAGGACTTCTTTGTTTTTTCATTAAAAAAAAACAATTATTTTATTTTACTTATTGTTTATCTGATGGTAAATAGAGTTTGAATATTAGAATCTGGAGTTTCAACATAGCATAAATATTTATAAGTACAATTATGCATTTACAAAAAGTCTACTGTTGTTTGTAACAGGATGGAATTAAAGACCTAAAGACCATCGTACAGATTATGGGAGATTTTTTTCTGTAAAAGGAGTGATCACACTGGTGGTAATTCTGGAATATATCTTTGAGGAGGTAAATCATGCCTTGATCTTCAAGGATTTACATTTTAGGCAGGAACAAGAAATAAGGACTTAAGAAAAGGCATGAATATGAAAGGTGGAAGGTCTTTAAGCAAAGACACTTGGTGGATTGATTGTGAGATAAAACTCAGCACAAGGTTATAGTTTAAAGGATGAGATATGATCTTGAAACTTGAAAATCTAATTTCAAGTCCCACATATTAGAATAACATGCTTTCCCACCTAAATTCTCCAATGTAAGACTGGGCCTTAACCAACATGCATCATTTGTCTAAGCATTGAGGCAACCTGCCTACTAGTAATGAGGAAATTCTACAATGTTAAAATATGTTTTTTAAGATTCATAGTTATACCATTATCATTGGTTGTTATAAAATCTAAATTGCCAAGTTGAATTATTTCAGAGGACTCAACCATTCAGTGATCAGGGAAAAGTTAAAATTAAAATGAATAATATAAAATCCACAGCCTAATAAAGAGAAGGTATGAAAAATCCAATACTTGACTTCAGAAGAACATGTGCAATGTGGTTCCTTTCTTAATAGAAAATGAAAGCTAAAATAAATATTGTCATTGTAGCATTTTCACAGAAAATATAGCGATGTTTAAAATATGACCATCTCTAACATTATGTTCCTAGAACTATAGACCAAAAAGGAGAGAAGCCCAAAGCTTATAAAGCGAAAGCACAGGACTCCGTTTTCTTTATCTTCAAGAAAATGTTGCTTGTACTCCACGTTCAGGCTACTTTTTCTACATCTGCCTCACGATAAGAGGATCACACAACATTCCCAAGGTTTTTAAAGGCAACACATTTGCCTTCCCATATACACTGTTCTCAAAACTTCACTATCCATTGATATTTGTAGTTATGAAACAAAAATTTGTTGGTATCAAACCCTCCAGGATGTGAAGTGAATTAGGATGACTGATTAATTAATAAACTAGGATATATGGGGTATTCTAGTGTCAGGAAATGTGATGTTTACCTAAAATAAGGAAAAGCATGTAGATATATTAGTATCATCTCACCTTAATTAATCAATTCTCCTCTAGAGCAATCTTTAATGAATTGTTACTCATTTTGGGTTAAACTTTTTTTTCAGTTAAAATATTTCTGCCTTTTCACTCTAATAAATTTGGTGTACAGAATGTCAACAGAAAACAAAAATTCCTTTAGAAAATGTTACCATTGAATTAAAGCACTGAGAATAAATACAAATCAAACAGATTAATGGAAAGAAACAATATTTGAAAGAAATGAAGAGTAATGAAAATATTCAATTAACTACAGTAAGAAAAAATGTGATGATTCGATACACAAGATTGAAAAACTTTATGTATGAAAACATATTCAGATAGAATAAATCACCTACTTCTGAGCAGGTTGAATTTTTCACAAAGGTATTGTTTAGTTTTAAAGACTGAAGAATTTCAGATTTGATGAGCTATCAAAGGAAGAAGTCTTTAGCTTCAAAGAAAAAAGAGTTGACTTATCCTTAATATTCAATGGGGAATATATATGCAAATTCATTCATTTCATTTTCCCAAAAGAGTATCTGGTATCATTAAATAGAAAGGGTATTTTCCAATAGATATTTAACATCAAAGATGTTGGAGGTTTATTTGTCAGTGTCAAAAATGACTTAAGAGAAGCATCTGATCTCCTCTAACTTCACAAGTATGGAAGAGAATCATCATCAGCGTTAATAGCCTAAGGTTGATTTCTATGACATGGAGATCAGACACCCCTCTACCCTGCAAAGTTGTTTGTGTGTGTGTGTGTGTTTTAAATCAACTGTGACATTATGTTGCCATGAATTAGTTAATCTGGCTTTTCCATTGTTGTTGTTATTGTTAAGTGCTGAGTAGTTCCAACTTATAGCAACCTTGGATAAGGTTTACAAGGAGCTTCTGGTAAGTTTGAAATGATGATCTTTAAGTTAGCAGTCCAGTGCTTATCCTATAGGACATACCAGTATAGTCTTTTCAATTCCCATCAAATAATTTGGCAGGACTATCCAAATGTGAGGTGCTTGTGGCAACCAATAGGATTGAATAACTTGCTAACAATGTAAATGAAACATTTGTGATGGTGGCGCCATGCAAATAAGTTGTATGGAACCTTAACAGAAGGATTGGTTAGTTTTGTTTATCCTATCAGACTTAAAATGAGCCATCCCAGAGGTTGAAAGGGAGGGCATCACAACCGTCTATAAAAAAATAGCCAGGAGTATTGCATGTGCCTTGGGCCCAAGGTCACTGTTCTTAAGCTTCTCGATCCAGGAGAAAGAGTTCTGTAGTGTCAGAGACAACAAGCGACAGTAACAAGCAGTGTCAGGGAAGTGGAGGTACCAGAGCTAGAAGAACTAGGAGGCCAGCAGAATTTGATCCAAGAAAGCTGTGTTTGAGGACAGGAGGCACACTGTCAGAGTGGGGCTTGACCAGGCACTTATTGACAAAGTTAACAGATCTCTGTAGCAACTGTCCAATCAGGGAACAGGACATGCCTCTGGGCACAGCTGAGAGGATAGAATCCTGATCAAAAACTATACCTTGAGCATTCCTGAACCTAACTATAACCTGTCATTTCCCGAACAAACCCTATAATTGTTAATATTTGTTGAGAATTCTGTGTGTCATTTGTTGGCAGTACTAAAAGAGATCTGGTGTAGCACTGTGGGATAAAGCATTGGACCACAGGTCACCAGCTCATCAGAAACCCTATTCAGGGTTGTTATGAGTTGGAACCAGCTCCATGGCATTTAACAACAACAAAGTAGCTTTATAAGTGCCCAAGCAGGGCAGAAGCCAGGCCAAGAGGCAGAGGACCACAGAGAGTTCTATCTGTGGACATGGCTGGGGAAAGCCTGTCCTGACCAAGGAGCTGTATCATGAACATTTTTATCCAATGGGATAGCAAAATTGACCAATTCATTCATTAGAGTTCCAAGTTTTGACAATTAATTCTGTTATCAATCGTCCACAATTACATCCTATCATTCTAACAGCATCTTTGCCCACCTTCTCTTACAGAATACATCAGGAAAAGTGGAAATACACACAGTCTGCATGGTCTCACCCAAAGTTTGGTTAGAGTTACAAAGACTATGGTTCCAAACTCAAATAAAATTCACTCCCATTGAGTCAATTCTAACTTATAGAGACCTTATAAAGGTCCAAGGCTGCAAATCTTTATGGGAGCAGAAAGCCTCAACAGTCTCCTATTGAGCAGCTGATGGGTTTGAACTGATGGCTTATGGTTAGCAGTCCAATGCTTATCATACAGCACCAACAGATCCCTCTAAACATTATGGCTGTTTTTGTTGTTAAGTGTCGTCGAATCAGTTCCAACTCACAGCAAACCTGTATAGGGTTTCTAAACAGCAGCTGGTAAATTTGAACTGCCAACCTTGTGGTTCACACCAGTATTATGTAATTCGCTGTACTGCAGCAAGTGAGAGGCATTGCAATGTAACACTTCAGAGAATGGGATTGTACTGGATTTATATGATTTAGATTGGCTTCCTGTTCTACTACTTTAAAAATATATGGTTTTTGACAGTTACTGGAACATTCTGTGCTACAGATTTATCAACGTTGACATGGAGCAATATTGTTGTTGTTATGTGCCGTGGAGTCGGTTCCGACCACTAGAGACTCTGTACAGGGTTTCTGAGGCTGTAAATCTTTACGGGAGCAGAAAGCCTCATCTTTCTCCTGCAGAACAGCTGGTAGTTTCGAACTGCTGACCTTGCGGTTTGCAGCCCAATTCATAACCACTATGCTATCAGAGCTCCTTTTTGTACACAGTAAATGTGGCTGTGGTGGTTACATGAAATGTAGAACAGACACTCACAATACTAAGTTATTTTACCAACATTTATTACTCTGCAAACAAATTCTTGCAAGATGCTTTAAACTATGGCAGAAAAATAAAATAAACATTTATATAAACAGAGAAAGTGATTGATTATGTTGATTGCGCTATTAGTGACGTATATAACAAGTGAGTACACATTGAGAGTTGTTGTTAGGAGCCATTGAGTCAGTAACGACTCATAGAGACCTTAGGCACAGCAGAACGAAACTGCCTGATCCTAGGCCAACATCACTACTGTCGTCATTCTAGAGCCCATCAATGCTGCCACTTTGTCAATCCATCTCGTTGGAGGTCTTCCTCTTTTTCTCTGACCCTCCAGCTGACCAAACATGATACGCTTCTCCAGCAACTAGTCCCTCCTGACAGTATGTCCAAAGAGAGACAAAGTTTGGCCATCTTGGCCTCCAAGGAGCTGCACTTCTTCCAAAACTGATCTATGGGCATCATACCTATTGCTCTGGTGGTAGAGATGTTGAAGTTGGTGGTTCAAACCCAGCAGATTCTCTAAGGGAGAGAGATTGCTAGTCTATTTGTTTGAAGATGTGCATACTTAGAAATTCTCTGGGGGAGTTCTATCTAGAGTGCTATTGGACTCCTGGAATGGCTTTGTAGGATCAGCACTGGACTTTGAACCAAAAGTTCAGGAGTTCAAACCCATGAGCTGATTCTCAGAAATCCTACAGGGTCACTAAGAGTAGGAACCGACTCGAATGGACTTAACAACAACAACATAAGGTTATTATGAGTGGAAATTAACTGGACAACAATGGGTTTAGTTCTTTTTTTTTTTTTTTTTAAAGCCATGATAGTTCAATGAGTGTGGAACAACTGCTTACTTAGTAATTAGTTCAATTCTGATAATTTCATGGTTTAGTAAATTCCTTACATTAGAAAGAATGATAATTGTATTTAGGGTATATAAAATTTTATCCCACCTGGTGTGGCACTGTAGGATAGGCACTGGACTGTTAGCAAAAGGTCAGCAGATCAAACCCACTAGTCATTCCTCAGAAACTCTATACAGGGTTTCTTTGAGTTGGAATCGACTCCACAGTACTTAATAACACAGCAGTAACAATAAAAATAAAACCACTTAAAATAAAATTCAACAATCCATTTAATTTGTAAAGAGTGATGCCTAATATGTATATTGCATCTCTTTTCAATAGTTTGCTTTGATCATATCAAAATGCCAATGATTTGTCATATAATTACCATAGTTGGGGATTTTCTTACTTCAAAACACCTCCCTCATTGTGGCCTGGCAAGCTGCCTACATATGCTGTCTCCTCAGTTGAGGTGGTTTTGTGGTCCTTGGCCAGCATCCTTATAAGTAACAGCTGGTGCTGGATTTTAATTAGTGAGCTTCTTGGGATACCAAAATTTCTCCAAAGACAAGACAGCAGACAACTGAGCATTTCTCTAGAAATGTGTTTTAGTGCAAATAGCTCTGAAAAATATTTCACACTCAAAGTGAAGGGGAAAAAAAAAAATCCCAAACAATTTTCAACAGGACTTTATTAATCATATTTTGAATTAATACCGTCTTTAACTTTCCATCTCATTTTTTGAACTGGAAGTTATAAAGTGGACAGGTGTTTAAAATTGTTTTAGTTACTTGACAGAGATAACAAAACAGTCTTGCTTTTTCTTAAAAATAATGATGGATATTATTATTTTATTTCTTAAGATAATAATCAATATTATTAATTTCAAGCTAAATAATAGATATAAATTTTTGTCAGAAATCATAAAGCATGTAACAGAAACAAAAATCTAAAGAATTTACAATATGATTTCTGCATGATATTCTTTCTTTTTTATAATCCAACTCACTGATAATAGTTGAAGAGTTTATCATGTTATGTAAAAGTTAGAGGCATCTTTAAATTCGAGGTTCATGTAAACCCTATTATTTTAGTTTTCCCTTGTTATTACTTAGAGTTTAATGATCGCAGATTCTGCTGGCAGCATTCTGTTATGTGTGACATGTTTCAGAAATTTATGACTCAATGATTTTAGTTCACCTAAGAACAAAACAGCATACAAAATTGCCAGCCTGTATTAATTTGTTTTCTAAAAAAAAAAAAAAAAAAAAAAACCACAACAAATCAAATGGGTTGTTATATCTCAATACTGTACAAACATAAATGAATATACAAATAAGTGCATAATTTAAAAAGATGTATTTTTGAAATAAAACAAGTTAATTAAAAATATGACTATTTTGTGGACTTACATTAAGTCTTTAATTACAACTCTTTGCAACTAAATTTTGTGGACTTACATTTAGATTTTAATTACAACTCTTTGTAACTAAATTTTTAATTGCCATATAAGCTATGTTTATTAACAATAATTCTAAAAAATACTCTTTTGCACAGTATTATACCTCTAATATTATGTTTAAAAGGGCGTTAATTAGACAACGGAAAAATCTCTTTTTATCTGATATATTTGAGAACATTATAGAAAGGGCTATCAAAGCTTAACATAGCATGTGTTTTATCAATCCAAATGTTAGTTGAATATTTTAAACATATTAAGAGAATTATTTTATTTGACTATTAATTAT
>NW_006408550.1:16023996-16025066 GCF_000296735.1 Chrysochloris asiatica
CCATCATCAAATTCAGGTCCTACAATCTTATTCCATGCATGTAATCATGGTTAACTCTACTTTGAGGATGCAGTACTTCCCAGTTCTATTTTGAGTGCATTCCAACCTGAGGAGCTCATCTTTTGGCACTGTATCTGACAATGTTCCACTGATATTCACAAAGCTTTAAGTTGCTAGGCATTCAGAATTAGTCTGTCTCTCTCTTTTCCTAGTCTGTCTTAGACTGGAACCTGCTGAAACCTGTTCGCCTTGGTTAGTCTTGCTGGTTTTAAAAATGCCAGTGGCATAGCTTCAAACATGATAGCAACATGGATGCCACCAGAGTACATCAAATTGACAGTTACTGTATATTTATAACACTACAATTAATAACTTTTGTGAGTGCTTTTTGTACTTATCTGTTCAGGAAAAAGAGTAGAAAATGGTGAAAGATTGAAAAAAAAAGACACGACAATATAGACAATACATGTATTGATAATCTTTTATTTTATTTCCATTTATTGTTCACGTTCAGATCAAAATTTACAATTTCTCACATCAGACCATGGATTTTCAGTCCATGATTTAATTCAATCCCATTAGAGGAAAACGTGATAGGTTGCATCTATATATATTAGTTATTTTATATATTCAAAATGAAAATTATAAGCATTGACCCAAATGAAAGAGGATAAATCTATTATGTAAATATTTTAAACAATTCAATCCTGTTCAGAAATAATGTTTCTCTTGTGTGACTTGACTAAGTTGTTTAATTTTTTTATATAAAACAAACTTATACCATTCAATACAATTAAATATCTTTGTGTCCATTAGTATACTGTATCTCCTATAAAGATAACCAACACACATTGATTTCCCTCCTATTAAGTAACTGTCAGAGAATATACCAATAGACTCTAGGGAATATAAAAGCCTGTTCTAATGATGTCAATAATTTTAGCTATTACACTAACAATAAACTATTCTCCCATTAATATAATATATTCCAAAAGCACTGTCTTTGCAATCCAGTTCATTAATCCACAGCCATATATATATGGAGCTCTGGTAGCGTAGTGGCTACGAAT
>NW_006408550.1:16025166-16030696 GCF_000296735.1 Chrysochloris asiatica
TTAATCCTGTTTTCTGTTGTGTGAAAAAACAAAAAATTCCCATTGATTTATGTAACATTTCCTCTTTTGCCCTTGCCCTGTCTGTCATTAGACATAGTCATAAAAATGAAATTTATTTCTATAACTTAAAAATATGTCAGAATTATTCTAAAAATAGGTTATTAAATGCTGTCAAGTTGGTTCTGTCTCATAGTGACCCTGTATAGGATTTCTGAGGCTGTAAATCTTTTCAAGAGCAGAAATCTTTATCTTTCTGTCATAGAGCAGCTGATGGACTCAAACTTGTGATTAGGAATCCAGTGCTTATCCTACAGAATCATAGTTCTTCTGGAAAAACATGTTGTTGCTGTTCAGTGCTGTCAAGTTGATTCCAACTCATAGTGATCCTGTGTAGAGTTTCCTAGAAGTATCTGGTGAGTTTGAACTGATGACCTTGAGGTTCAAACTGACCTTGCAGTCCAGTGCATTAACCCACAGCAGCCCAGCAGGACTCATAACATAAACTGATATAATGCATCTGACTGACGAGCAGTACATGGGAAAAGATTTGTTGAAGATTTAGAGGTAGGGATGTCTGTTATCTAGTGCTGCTGCATAAAAAATAAGACAAGTGGATGGTTTTACTAAATAGAAATTTATTCCCTCACAGTTTAGATTATTCTTGTGTGCTTTTGGTTCAGTTCCAATGCACAACAACCCCCTTTCCAAGGTGTAATCTTTTCAGGAGCAGAAAGCCTCATCTTTCTCCAATGGAGCAGCTGGTGGCTTTGCATTCCTGCCCAAAACGTAACTCATTGTGTTTTCAGAGCTCCTTCACAGTGTAGGAGGCTAGTCCAAAGTCACAGGGCCAGCTCTGGGTAAAGGATTCCTCTCTCTGCCTATCATGAGGAAGACCCTGGTCTTCCTTCAGCATTTTAGGCCCAACATTTCCTGGAGATCTGCATGTGTCTTGGCATCAGCTTTCCCCTGGATCTAGGATTTATACAGTGTAGAGATTTCAATTCTGAAAAACACACTCCACTCTCTCTTGGTGGAATTGCTATTGCTATTGTAAAGTGCAGCCAAGTCAATTCTGACTCATCGTGACCCTATGCAGCAACTAGTGGGTTTGAACTGCCAACCTTGAAATTAGAAGTCCAGTGCTTATCCTATCGTGCCACGCCAGGTAATAGGTCCCCCTAACAGCGCTGTGGGTTAATGCTCTGGACTGCAAAGTCGATGGTTCAAACTCACCAACTGATCCTTGGAAACTATACAGCAATGCTGAGTTGGAAGTGACTTGACATCACTTAACAGCAACAACAACACATCTCTGCTCATGTTTCCCTTCTTTTATCTCTTGTAAGTAAAAGGTGTTGCAGGCCACATCCTAAGGAATTTTTCCTAACATCAGATGAGGGTTGTGATGGGATTAACATATTGTGTCCCACCCTTAATTCTCTTACTAGTTTATCATATCAGAGCACATCATGGCAGATCATCACATTACTGCCATATTAAATTATTACACAACTAACAAACCATTGAGAATAATAGCTCAGCCAAATTGACACATAATTTGGGGAGACACAGTTCAATCCATCACACCTTCTCTCACCCACATTGTTTTTATGATGGCCCTAAGAACTAGTCTACATAGTATACATTTCCAAGTTTCATACATGTGAAAATCCCTAAAACAAAATAAAGACACATTGTTAGTTAATAAGAGTCTTAGTAAATAAAGTTGAAAAACCTTTAGGAAACTTAAGAGAGAAGACAAATTACTGATATCAGGAATGAAATAAGGTATATCACTACATTTAAGAATTTGTAGGTATTAAAAGGATAATTAAAGATTACTATGAACTCAACAAGGAGCCCTGATGGGGTAACTCACAGACCTAGGAACTTTAAAATTCAATTTTTTTTTAGGTGTTTTCAGACCCTCAGTAACCAATCCAGCATAAAATTTTGCTCCTAATTATAAATACTTAGTGGAGGATGCTTCCCTCTCCTCATCCTCTGTGGCAGAATGAAGTGTTATGCCATCAACTTTAATTATCACACCACTTTGTGAAGACTGTAAGTTGTTTCCTTATCCATGCTTTAATTAATGGTTTGGTGTGAGACCATGTATTACGTGTGGGTATCCATTCTGGCTTTCCAATCTTCATTGACCCAGGAAATGCCACTTGCAGGTTCACTAACATTGATAATTCTCCTGACTAGTTATATTTTAAGTTTCTGCTGTTTCTTTTACTTATTTACAAGCTCAGTTAACACTTAAAGCATTCATATATGAATATTTATATCATGTGTGCATGTGTGTGTGTGCCGTTTATCTCTCTTCTAGGACTCCTATGATACATCAATGATATTCTTGATGGTCTCCCACAGTTTTCTTCATTCTTTTTCCTTCCTTTTCTCACACTGAATAATTCCAATTGTCTTATCTTGAAGTTCAGTCACCCCTTTTTCTGCCTGTTCTATTCTACTGTTGAACTTTTCTAATGAATGATTTATTTCATTTACTGTGCTTAAGCACTCAAATTTCTGCTTGTTTCCATTTTTTAGTCTTTATAGTGATGCTTTCATTTTCTTCATGCATTGCCTTTCTTTATTTCTTTGTCAATGGTATCCTTTAGTTCATTAAGTATGCCTAGAACAGTTGATTTCGTAGCCTTAACAAGTAATTCTAAGGTCTGAGTTCCTCAGTGATGATTTCTGCCAATTTTATTTTTCCCAGTGAATGAAGCATACTTTTCTGCTTCTTTGTGTGTTTTGCATTTTGTTATTGTTTTTGCTGAGAACTGGATACTCGGTAAATAACAGTGTTACCTTTCAAAATCGGATTCGCCCACTCCTTTGGGACTGCTGTTATTCCTTAGTGAGGGTTGCAGTCATCTGTTGCTTTAGTGGCTTTTCAAAATTACATTTGCAAAATGTGTATTCCAATTTTGTGTGATGACTCAAGTTTCTTTTCTGTTATCTCCGCAGGCATCAAAAACCAACAAACAAGTAAAGCAAACAGAACCTATAAGCCACTGCTTTTGGGAGAAGCCATTGCTATTCCAAGGCCTGGAAATGTAGCAATCATCAGCATCACTAGGTCAACTCAAATGCACGATCCCAAATCCTTAGAAGATAAAATTCCCAACCAGTCCACCACTCTAAGAACGTGGGCCACCATCTGCACCATCTCAGTGCTGCTGAAAATTAGTGGTTCAAATAGCTGGTTCAGGTGTCTCACCTACAAAGATAAGTAATCTCTCTCTTTAGTACATACTCCTTGGTTGTTTTAAGTGCTGGGTAAGGTTTCAGAGTTCCATCCCAACAAATATTTCCAATTCAACTGCTGTTTTGATGGAGGAAATTATCCCTGTTGTTGTTAAGTGCCATTGAGTCTGTTCTAACTTACAGAGACTCAGTTTAGGGTTACCAAGGAGCAGCTGGGGAGCTTGAACCACCAACCTTGAGATTCAAATTGCTCCTGTGGTTCAGTGTTTCTCCCACAGTGCCACACCAGGACTCTGAATGATCCTTATTATTGTTGTTGTTGTTGTTGTCAAATGCCATAGAGTTGCTTCTGACTCAAAGCGACTCTGTTTAGGGTTTTCAAGTAACATGAGATAGGTTTGAACCACTGATCTTGCAGGTCCAATCGACCTTGTGGTTCAATGCTTTATCTTACAGTGCCACACCAGAACTTCACAAATGATCCCTAGAGCTTCCTATGCTGCCATTTTGTGTGATACTACTCCTGATTTGTTTTCCTTGAAAATAAATAGTTAATCTTTGAAGTGTTGCCTTTAATATATGGGAAATGGGTAAAATATTGATTATGTAAACTGTATGGATCATGACAAGTTATAAAAAACATTGGGAAGTATAGGTATTCCAGAACACTTCTTTATACTCATGAGGAACCTGTATATAGACCAAGTGGTAGCAATTAGAGCAAAACAAGGGGATACTGAGTGGATTAAAATCAGAAAAGGTGTGCAAAAGGATTGTATACTTTTGCACCATACTTGATTAATTTGTATGCTGGATAAATAATCTGAGAAGCTGGGCAATATGAAGAAGAACGTGGTGTCAGGGTTAGAGAAAGACTCTTTAAAACCTGTGATATGCAGATGATACAACCTTGCTTGCTGAAAGCCAAAGGACTTTAAATACTGGCTGATGAAGATCAAAGACTACAACCTTCAGGGTTGATTTTGGCTCAATGTAAAGTAAAGGAAGATCCTCACAACTGGACCAATAAATAATATCATGATAAATGGAGAAAAATTTAAATTACCAGACTTCATTTGGCTTGGATCCAAAATCAATGCTCATGGAAGCAACAGTCAAGAAATTAAATGAGGCATTGCTTTCCGCAAATCTGCTGCACAAGACCTCTTAAAGTGTTCAAGATCCAAAATGTCAGTTTGAGTAGTAAGGTGTGCCTGGCACAAACCATGGTGTTTTCTATAGCCTCATATGCATGTGAAAGTTGGGCAATGAATAAAGAAGACCATATAAGAATTGATGCATTTACATTGTGGTGTTAGAGAAGAATATTAAAAGTGCCATGGACTTCCAGATGAACCAATAAATCTGTTTTGGAAGAAATACAGCCAGAAAGTTTCTTAGGTGGAGATGATGAGACTTTGTCTTGCATACTTTGTACATACGTCAGGAGGGACCAGTCCCTCAAGAATGACACTAGGCTTGGAAAAGTGGAAGGTCAGTGAAGAAGAGGAAGACCAAAGGAGATATATTGACATAATGGCAGCAATGATGGACTCAGATATAACATTTGTGAGGATGGCACAAGACTAGGAAGTGCTTCATTTTTTATCCATGATATGGTTGCTATGTATAAAAAGCAACTAAATGACACCTAGCAACAACAGACTATTCTGAAAATGGTGGTGGTGATGGATGTGTGCCATGGAGTTGCTTCCAACTCATAGTGACCCTTATAGGATTTCCAGTCCTGTAAATCTTTATGGAAACTGAAAGCTCATCATTCTTCCATAGAACCGCTGGTAGTTTCAAACTGCTGACCTTGAGATTAGCAGCCTGATTCGAAACCACTATGCTATACAGGTCTGCCAGTTTGTCATCCTGTGGTGGCTTGAATGTTGCTGTGAAGCTGGAAATGAAACTAACAGTATTTTAAATACCAGCAGAGTTACCGGTGCTGAGTTTTTAGACAGGAGGACAAGCGAACTATTTTGAATGTTTACCCACCAAAAACCTTAAGAATATAGCAGTGAAACACTGTCAGCCCCAGAATACTGAATATTGAAACATGGTGAATAGCACGAGAATATGGTCAGGTGCAGTGCCATAGATGAGCCCCTCACATTGGAAGGCACTCAAAACACACATGGGGAAGAGCTGCCTCCTCAAAGTAAAGTTGACACTGATAATGCAAATGGAGTAAAGCTATTGGGACATTCATTTGCTGAAGGGGCACAACTCAGAATGAAAAGAATCAAATCCATTAGTAATTGGAACTGGGAACGGACAAAGTATAAATACAGAAAAATTGGAA
>NW_006408550.1:16036090-16041279 GCF_000296735.1 Chrysochloris asiatica
ATATATATATATATTCCCATATACATATGGAGCTCTGGTAGTGTAGTGGTTATGAATCAGGTTACTAACATCAAGGTCAGCAGTTCAAAACTACCAGCCATTCTGCAGGAGAAGGATGTAGCTTTCTGCTCCTGTAAAGATTTATGGACTCTGAAACTCTATACAGGTTCATCTGTCAGTTTGTCATACTGTGTGGATTGTGTGTTGGTATAATGCTGGAAGATATGCACCAGTAATTTAAATACCAGCAGAGAAACTTATGGTGGCCAGGATTCAGTAGACTTTCCAAGCTAAGACAGATTTGGAAGAAGGAGAGGCAATTACTTCTGAAGTTTTGGCAATAAAAACCTTATGAATAGTAGCGGAACATTGACAGATACTGTGCTGGAAGATGAGAAGATGATGAATAACACCTGAATACTGTCATAGATAGACTGCCAGAAGAGGAGCTCCTCAGGTTGGAAGGCACTCAACATAAGATTAGGGAGCAAATGCCTCCTCATAGTAGAGTTGACCATGATGACACTAATGAGCTAAAATTTTCAAGATCTTCATTTTCTGATGGGGTCCAAAATGAGGAGAAACAGCTGCAAATATCCATTGATAACTAAAATGTGAATGTATGACTCTAAGAAAATTTAAAGTTTTCAAAAATGAAATGGAAATAATAAAGATCAATAGCCTACAGATGAACTAAAATGGACTGGTATTATTCAAATCTACACACCAACCATTAAAGCCATTGTTGAAGATATTGAAGAGTTCTACATACTTCTTCAAGGAGCTCTGGTAGCATAGTCATTATGAATCAGTCTGAGAACCTTAAGGTCACAGTTCAAAACTACCAGCTATTCCTCAGGAGAAAGATGAGGCTTTCTGCTCCCGTAAAGATTTACAGCCTCAGAAACCTTGTACAGGGTCATTATGAGTTGGAACTGACTCCACAACACATAACCATCACCAACTTCTTCAGTTTGAAAGTGATCAAACATGCAATCAAGATGTATTGGTAATTACTGGTGATTTGAATGCTAGGAATGGAAACAAAGAGAAAGGATCCGTTGGGAATTATTGCCTTGGTGATACAAATTATTCTAGAGGTCACATGATAGAATTGTGTAGGACCAATGACTTACTCGTTGCAATACCCTTTTGTAAACAACATAAAAGGCAATTGTACACATGTACCTCACAGATGAGTTATGTGGGAATCAAATTGACTACATTTGTGGGAAAGCACTGTAGAAAAGTTCAATATCATCAGCCAAAAGTAGGCCAGGACCAACGGTGGAACAGACCATTAATTGCTCTTATGCAAGTTCAGACTGAAACTGAAGAAAATGCAAACAAGTCCACAACAGGCAGTATATAATCTTGAACATATCCCACTTGAATTTAGAGACCATCTCAAGAATAAATTGGATGCATAAAACACTAATTACAGAAGATCAAAAGAACTGTGGGATGACATCAAGGACATCATATAAGAAGAAAGCAAAAGATCATTTTAAAAGACATGAAAGAAAGAAAAGACCAAAATGGATGTCAGAAGAGGAACTGAAACTTGTTCTTCAATGTTGAGGTGCTAATGCAAATGGAAGAAATGAGGAAGTCAAAGAGCTGAAGAGAAATTATCAAGTGGCAGCTTGAGAAGACCAAGTATTTTAATGTAATTCCAATAAATCTTTCAAAAATCAAAACCGAAAGGGAAGCCATGCCCAAGATTTCTCAAGCTGAAAATTCAAGCCTTGAGTTGTAATATTGAAGGATTCCATGGGCAAAATACTGAACGATTCAGAAAGATGGAATTCATACACAGAGTCACTGCACCCATCACTGTAAAGTAATAATCTGAATGCCTTCAGCATACCTTTATTTGAAAATAAAATTCTGTTTCTAAATTTTTCTTCTAAAGAACTCTAATAATAAAAGTTCCTGATCTTTGGTTAAAGTGATGGACAAATTCAGGAATGGTTAATGGTGTTAATTGAACAACAGGATGAACATAGTGTCACTGAACTGTGCACTTGAAGATTGTTGAAATGACAAGTACTATGCTATCTAATTATTTATCACAATTACCAAATTTCATCTAAATATTCTAAATCTATTTTCTAAGCCATTATGCATGTACTGATAGTTTCTTTATACTATGCTTTTTATTATCATTAAAATATGAGTCTTCTGGAAAAATATACATCCTACAGACAAGTGATTGTATGTATTTACATCCTATGAACAAATGATTGGTCATATGTTCTAATTAATTTAGAAGAAACCAGTTTTAAAGAATTAGGAAATATAATCGGGTTTATATGAAATTCTACTGCAGATAATTCTGTTTCACATGGATTATTCTTAAAAAAGTTATCTTCTAGTGTACTAAATAACTGTTGATAATATAGTTACCTTTTCCAATTAAGGGATTTGGTTTATTTGATTTTACATTTTTAAAATTAGGTTCATAGTTAATGGATGTTCAAATAAAACTGTCATACTGTAGAAGTTTAATAATAAGATTCAGTTACAATATGTAAAACACAATTATGGAAGTTTTTTTGTGTGTCCTTAAGATGATGTCTTCGGAACAAAGATAGTCACACTTTAAATTAATTGCAGTGTCAGTCATTGAAAAGGAAAGACTTTACGGGTGTATATCAATGTCAATATGAATGTAATTTACTGTTCACAACACATCACAGGAGTCCACAGATGGCCATAGGAAACAGGCTAACCTCCAACTGTTCTCTCAAAGCTTTCTGACATGTACTTGTCATCCTAATTTACATGTAGTTAAAAGCATAATATTTCCTAGTATTAAAGCACAAAAATATACATTTAATATTTTAAATATGTATTTAATATCACCTTTCTCATTCTATATAATTGAGATAGACTGTTCTTTAAGGAATTTAAAAATGTAATTGTGTTTTTAAGAGAGGAGACTTAAATATGTGTAACTTCTGATAAAAATATTTTGAAAAGAGGCTTGGTAATAGATGACCTTTTTATCAGAAAAATTGATTTAAACCAGTCTTAGGAAATATTAGTCTTTCACAACTAAAAATACTTAGGTGATTGTCTTTGAAATGTTTTAAGGTTATGGATCAGTCTCTAGAAACACACACAAACACTGCTCACACACAGACAATCTGTCATTTGCTGCAATCACTAGGAAGAGGACCTACCTGTGTTCCATCTGCTAGGCTGGCGTTCTATCAGTACCTGAGTAGAATTCTACAGGGTTGTTTTGAGCTAAAAATAATTCAAGATTTGGAGTCTCCAGAGACTAAGTTGCTCATTCACTGTGCCAGGATTTGAGAAGCTCTGAATCATTTGTGCTGACAGCCTCTCCATTTGCCCTTTTCATGCCGAGGGTTGGTTGCCCTCTGCTAAGTTTTGTTAGATTTTATTAGTATTTTTTTTTTAAATCCTCCAGAGACCAAGGTGCAGGTCTTGGTTTGTTCAGGGTCCCATATATGAATAAACTTGAAACTTCAGAAAATTTACAACAATTCAGAATTCCTTAAGAACAAGGTATGTGATGATGTTTACTATCTTGTTCAAAGCATTAATATTTACGTCTCTAAGATTGGGTTCCTTATTAAGATATAGTTTTATCTTACTTGAAATATAAACAAAATTAAGACTTACGTTTACACTTTAGACAACAGGAAGACTTTTTGTAGCATCATAGACTTCAGAGTTGTTTTAATAAAAATATTTTTTAGGGAGAAGCTCCAGCCTTTGAAGCAAAGGACCAAATGAAACATATCATTTTAAGCAAGTAAATTGAGAGTCACATTTGAATGGCTGAAAATAGCACAGATAGGGATAACTTCAATTAGTGAGTTGTAAAACTATTTGTACAATTATTGTTTTCTCTTGTTTTCATCATATAAAGGTTTGGGATCAGACTTCAGATGGACATGGTTCAAATCAAAGCTCTAAGAGTGAACATGCCACGTGGCACAGGATCATGTTACTTAACTGTTTAAAGACTCAAGAATTTTAATCTATGAAACATGTTAGTAATGGTAAAGACCTTGTAAGAGTGCTGTAATATTTAAATTATACAGCACATGTGAAATTTTCCCAAAATACTTTGCACAGTTTTAACCCTCTTGAAAGTTACTTGCTGTTATAGCTAATATTGTTTTATATTGCTATGATCATCATCATCAACATCATTATCATAATAATTATGAGCATCAGGTCTCCTGTTTCTGAAAAGCTGCCCATAGCACCTAGCTAGACAGCTTACTCAGAGATGGTCCATGGTTTAAGGTCTTGGTATCCTGCTGTACATGGGAGCTTCACTACTAGGTCTTCACTTCCTTGTAGTTTGTTGTTAAATGCCATCGAGTCATTTTCAACTCATTGCATGCCTGTCTAGGTTTTCCAAAGAGAGGTTGGTGTGTTTGAACCCCCAACCTTGCAGTTCAAACCAAACTTGCAGTCAAGTGCATTACCCTACAGACTCACACAAGGACTCTACCCAATTTGAAGCCAGTCAAAAATATCCTTAGTTTGGGGAGATTGGGACCTCAAAAAGCAAACTCACTCTTCCTATTAAGCAGAAAAAAATATTTTGCATATGTATGCTTTTGGTCTAACCCTGCTATTACAGAGTAAACTATACATTCTTAAGTATTGTTGTTGTTGTTAGGTGTCATCGAGTTGGTACTGACTCATAGCGACCCTCTGCAACACAGAACGAAATACTGCTCGGTCTGGGGCCAACCTCATAATTGTTGCCATGCTTGAGCACATTGATGCTGCCACTCTGCAAACACATCTCGTTGGGGGGTCTTCCTCTTTTTCTATGACCCTCCACCTTACCAAACATGATGTCCTTCTCCAGCTACTGGCCCCTCCCAACAATATGCCAAAGTATGAGAGACAAAGTTGGGCCATCCTGGCCTTCAAGGAGCACTCTGGCTGCACTTCTTCCAACACAGATCTGTTTGTTCTTTTGGCAGCCCATGGTACTTTCAATAGTCTCTTCCAACACCATAACTCAAATACATCAATTGTTATACAGTCTTCCTTATTCACTGTCCAGCTTTCACATGCATATGAGTTTATAGCAAATACCATGGCTTGGGTCAGGTGCACCTTAGTCCTCAAGCTGACATCTTTGCTCTTCAACACTTTAAAAAGGTCTTGTGCAGCAGATTTACCTAATG
>NW_006408550.1:16041379-16042263 GCF_000296735.1 Chrysochloris asiatica
TGAATTGTTCATGTGCACGTTCAGGCTGAACCCAAAGAAAATGAAGATTAGTCCATGAGCCCCAAAGTAGGATCCTGAACATATCCCACCTAAATTTAGGGATCATCTCAAAAACATACTTGATGCATTATATACTAATGACCAAAGACCAGAAGAGTAGTAGAATGAGATCATGAACATAATACAGGAAGAAAGCAAAAGGTAGTTTAAAAGACAAAAAAGAACAAAACGACCAAAATGAATTTCAGAAGATACTCTGAAACTTACTCTCCAATTATAGAAGTGCTAAAGCAAATGGAAGAAATGAGAAGGTAAAAGAGCTAAATAGATTATTTCAAAGGTCAGCTTGAGAATCAAAGTCAATAATCATAATGAAAACTGCAAAGACCTGTAGTTAGAAAATCAAAAGGGTGTAACATGCACAGCATTTTCAAGCTGAAATAATTGAAGAAAAAATTCAGCCTCGACTTAACAATATTTGGTGCTGTGGGTTAATACAATGGGCTGCAAAGTCAGTTTGAACTCCAAAGTCAATGGTTCAGATAACCAGTCACTCCTCAGAAAGCCTATGCAGGTTCACAGTGAGTCAGAATTGACTTAACAGCACTTAACAATAACAAACAACAATAGGCAAAATATTGATTGATGCAGAAAGCATCATAGAAGGAATACACAGTCATTGTATCAAAAAGAAATAGCTGTTGTTCAGCCATTTCAAGAGGTAATATATGATCAAGAACCAATCATAATAAAGAAAGAAGTCCAAAGTGCACTGAAGGCATTGGCAAAGAGCAAGCCATCTGGAATTGATAAAATGCAAATAGAAATCTTTCAACAAATTGAAGCAGCATTGGAGGCACTCACCCATCTATGTCAGCTTCCTG
>NW_006408550.1:16042363-16047439 GCF_000296735.1 Chrysochloris asiatica
AAAAAGGTCTTGTGCAGCAGATTTACCTAATGCAATATGTTGTTTGATTTCTTGACTGCTGCTTCCATGAGTGTTGATAGTTGATCCAAGAAGAAATCCTTGACAACTTCAATCTTTTCTCTGTTGATAAGAATGTTGTTTATTGGTCCAGTGGTGAGGATTTTTGTTTTCTTTACACTGAGATATAATCCATTCTGAAGGCTGTTTGATTTTCATCAGTAAGTATTTTAAGTCCTCTTTACTTTCAACAAGCAAGGTTGTATCATCTGCATATTGCAAGTTGCTAATGAGTCTTCCTCCAATCCTAATGCCACATTTTTCTTCATATAACCCAGCTTCTCGTATTATTTGCTCAGCATACAGGCTGAATAAGTATGGTGAAAGAATACAAACCTGTTGTACACCTTTCTTAATTTTAAACCATTCAATGTTTCCATATTCTGTTAGAACAACTGCCTTTTGGTCCAGGTACAGATTCCTCATGAGCACAATTGTCCTGGAGCATTTATACGTATCAATGTTGTCCATAGCTTGTTATGATCCACACATTTGAGAGCCTTTGTGTAGTCAATAAAGTGCAGGTAAACATCTTTCTGGCATTCCCTGCTTTCAACCAACATACATCAGATATTAGCAATTATGTCCCTCATTCCACATCCTCTTCTGAAACCTACTTGAACCTCTGGAAGGTCTGTGTCAATGTAAACTTACAGCCACTTCTGTATTACCTTTAGTAATACTTTACTCATGTGGGATATAAAAGATATTGTCCAATGATTTCCACATTCCGTTGGGACACCTCTCTTTGGAATGCGTACAAATATGGATCTCTTCCAATCAGTTGGCCAGATAGTTGTCTTCCAAATTTCTTGGCAGAGATGAGTGAGTGCCTCCAGTGCTGCCTCACTTTCTTCAAGGATTTCAATATTTTTCCACCAATTCCTGGTGCCTTGTTCTTTGCCAATTCTTTCAGTGAACCTTGTACTTCTTCCTTCAATATCATTGGTTTTTGATCATATGCTACCTCTTGAAATCATTGAACATCAGCCATTTTCTTTTGGTACAGTCTTCTTTTGATGCTTTCTGTATAATTCAATAACTTGCCCAGAGAATCCTTTAATAAAAAAAGTTGAGTCTTGAAATTTTCTTCAGTTCCCACAGTTTGGGAAATGCTGAACATTTTCCTCCCTTTTTGTTTTCTGACTCCAGATGTTTGCACATTTCACTGTAATATTTGAATCTGTTTTCTCTAGCTGACCTTTGAAATTTTCTGTTCTGCTCTTGTACCTCCTCATTTCTTCCATTTGCTTTAGCATCTTTATGCTGTAGAGGAAGTTTCAGTGTCTCTTCTGACATTCATTTTGATTTTTTCCTTCTTTCTTTTCTTCTTAATGTTCTACTTGTATGATGTTCTTGTCATACCACAACTCTTCTGGTCTTCAGTCTTTAGCGTTTAATGTATGAAGTCTGTTCTTCAGATGATCTCTACATCCAGGCAGGATATAGTCAAGGTCATATTTGGCTCTTGTAGACTTGTTTTCATTTTCTTCAGCTTCAGTCTGAATTTGCATATGAGCAATTGATGGTCTGTTCCTCAATCTGCCTCTGCCTTGTTTTGGCTGATGATATGGAGCTTTTCCATTGTCTCTTTCTACAGATGTAGTCAATTTGATTTTTGTGTATTCCATTTGGTTCATTTCATGTGTATTAATGTCTCTTATGCTGTGTTTAGAGGGTATATGAGATGAACAAATCATCGGTTTTACAGAATTCTATCATGTATTCTCCAGCATAATTTCTAATACCAATGTCATATTTTCCAACTACTGATCCTTCCGCTTTGTTTCCAAACTTTGCATTCCAATAAACAGTAATGATCAATACATCTTGATTGTATGTTTGATCAATTTCAGATTGTAGAAGTCAGTATAATTCTTCTATTTCATTCTCACTGGCTTTAGTGGTTGGTGCATAAATTTAAATAATAGTGCATATTATCCCATCACATACAGCATTGTACCTCATGACTGATATTGATGTGGTCTTTTTGAGGATGAATGCAACACCATTCCTCTTCAATTTGTCACTCCAGGCATAGTAAACAATGTGGTTGTCAGAATGAAAATGGTCAATACCAGTCCATTTCAGCTCTAATACTTTAAGTATTAGAGTTTTCTCTATGAAAACCACATGTTTTTTAATTGAGATAGTTATACTAAAATTTCTCTCTATCAAAATTCCAAATCAATGTAAACCAAGGCTCTCAAAATTTATTCAAGATTCTAATATTTGAAATTTAAGATTGTTAAGTACGTGATTAGAAACTCAACTGACTTGTTTATTTTATGTCCTTTAATTGCCTATTTCCTGAGATGAATAAACAATTGTCCATTGGGTGATGAAAGTCATTGAATCTTTGTTGTTGTAGTTATTCAGTGCCATCATGTCAGTTCTAACTCATAGTGACCCTTTATAGGGATTTTGGGGAGCAACTGGTGACTTTGAACCACCAACCTTGGCAGTTCAAGGTGACCTTGCATATTAACCTGCAGTGCCACACTGATGACCAGGAAAAATACTGGGGTCACAAGACAAACCCTCTGTGAATTCTATCTGTTCATGAATTATCCTTGATGTTTGAATGACTTGAGCTTCTCCTTACCACTGTAGGTCATGTAACCCTTCACAATCTAACCTGCAGTAAAAATGTTAATTCATATTTATTGTGTACTTTTTACACATCGAAGAGAAAAGGTACAGTGCTGGTATACATATATGGAAATGACACATCCACATATATCTATGACATTGATATTAGGAAAAAAGCATATATTAAAGTGTAAACCATCAAGAGTAAATGCGTAAATGATTTTTGTTTCAATATAACAATTAAGGATTTATTTTTTAATTTTTCTATCTACTGAAATATATCTCTAGCAACTATCATAGGGTAGTCATCAGCTACTTTGAAAAAAACAAACAGACTTTTTCTTACAAAAGGGTTAATGTGCTGGACTACAAGTTTGGTTTAAAATGCAAGGTCGGCAGTTCAAACTCACCAGCTGCTTCTTAGAAACCCTATGCAGGATCGCTATGAAATGGAACCAATTTGAAGGTGCTTAACAACAAAATTAACAACATGGCATTATTGGAGTCCTGGTGTAGCACTGGGGGTTAATGTCACTATGGGTCACAACCAACTTAAGATACATAACAACAACACCAACAATGATGTTAAAAAGTCAGATGAAATCTACAGGATTAGGTTTTATCTTGAGTCAATCTCTTTTGAGATGTAAAGGAGAGTAGTGAAATGAGTTCAGAAGAGCTGGGAATGGATATGTCCTTTGGGCCTGGGGCCCTTGAACTAGGAAGCTCCTAGATCAAGAGGAAGATACATGGAGATTACCAAAGAACTTTGGGCCACTGATGCTGAGAGGAGGCAGGGATATTTCCCCAGAGCCAAAAAAGAGAAAGCCTTCCCTACAAGCCAGCACTCAGCATTTGAACTTCTAGCCTCCTAATCTGTCAGAGAAGAAATTTATGGTTGTTAAAGACACCACTGTGGCATTTCTGTTAGAGTAGTCTGGTAGCGTAGTGGTTATGAATCTGGCTGCACACTGCAAGGTCAGCAGTTCGAAACTACCAGCTGTACCGCAGGAGAAAGATGAGGCTTTCTGCTCCTGTAAAGATTTACAGCCTCGGAAACCCTGTACAGAGTGCTGTGAGTGGGAACCAACTCCACGGCACATAACAAGTCTTTGAGACCTAAGACAGACAGTTTGAGTGCAAAGCATATGTTAAAATCTTCCTAATTTCTCTCATCCTTTTCACACATGAATGCTAGTTTGGCCTCTTACAATATACTAGGGTCCTGACATTTCTCCCAAGAACTCTCATAATCACCTCAATTATCTTCTTTACAACTATTTTTTTTTTTTAAATATAAGATGTGCCTAGCCAGATTTTTCTTTTGCTGCAAGTAAACTTTTATTTCTCTTATAAGTATGCAATTTATTCTGTAAAGCACAATTTAAAAAAAAAAATCAGTTGAGAAAGAAAAAAAAAAAAAGGAAGAAGATATTTGTTGCAGTTGTCAGGAAAAATGTTCTGTATATATTTTCACAATTCTTAGCATTCAGGGTTTACTGAGCTAAGACTACTGACAACATATGATAAAGGAAAATTGAAGGGAAACAAGACTTGGGCATTAAATATAGAGACCTCCTGAGAAATTTATAGGTTATCTTTTCACAGCCATTTGTTTAAATACCCAGGGTTGTAAACCTAGATATATTTATCTCTCATAAGAGAATATTTATGTCTAATCCAGAGCAAGCTTCACTCTTCTCCCAGTCTGGAGAAAAAAGGGATGAATTTTGAACCATGCTATATGAATTTCTGTTTCCATAATGCTGGCGCCCCTACCATGATATAGACCCTATCAAATATATAATTAACATCTACTCTCATCCCTTTTCTAGTGTAGAATTGGAGCACAGGGAACTGACACAAGATAGTTGGTGAATAATAGAAGTGGACTCTGCTTCACAGGACTTCTGAATTTTTGTGCATGCTACAATCCTGTTGTAGCTTTGTAAGATAAGCACTGGATTGTTAACTGAAATGTTGGCAGTTGAAACTCACCAGTTGCCTCTCAGAAACCCTATACAGGGTCACTATGAGTCAAAACTGACTCCACAGCATTTAACAACAGCAGATGAAAAGTCTGGAGAAATGTAAGAAACTCATTATAGAAATGTGCATTGTTTGTGCATGTATTTATGTATGTGGAAGCAAAATCATACATCATTTTGAAGCAAAATTCTGTATTTGTCTTCTGAGAATACCTTTTGTTGTTTTTATGACAAATACATAATTTTGCTATTGTAGTTAAGTGCCTTCTAGTAGGTTCTGACTGAAAACGACCCTGTATAGGGCTTCCAAGGAACAGTCAGTGAATTTGAACCAATCTTGTAGTTAGCAGTCCAGTGTTTGTCCTATAGCACCACACAAGAAGGGCGGCACTGTGGGCTAATGCGCTGGACTGCGAAGTCTGTTCAAACCTCAAGGTCG
>NW_006408550.1:16047799-16053726 GCF_000296735.1 Chrysochloris asiatica
TGCCATGGGCTGCCAAAAGAACCAATAGATCTGTGTTGGAAGAAGTATAGCCAGAGTACTCCTTGGAAGCCAGGATA
Source organism: Chrysochloris asiatica (assembly GCF_000296735.1). NCBI lineage: Eukaryota > Metazoa > Chordata > Mammalia > Afrosoricida > Chrysochloridae > Chrysochloris > Chrysochloris asiatica. Next base: position 16,047,877 of record NW_006408550.1, read on the forward strand.
GCCAAACTGTATCTCTCATACTTCAGACATATTGTCAGAAGGGACCAGTCACTGGAGAAGGATATCATGTTTGGTGGTGTGCAGAATCAGAGAGGAAGACCCCTAGTGAGATGGATTGTCACACTGGCTACAGTAAAGGGCTCAGATGTAGCAACGATTATGTGGTTAGCCCAGGACAGGGCAGTATTTTGTTCTGTTGTTCATAGGGTCACTATGAATCAGTACTGACTTGATGATACCTAACAGCAACAACAAATGTTCTCAAACATCCTGCAATACACCTTTGCTTATAAATATTTTTAATTTGACTAATACATGGTGTGGTGCTGCATGTTAATGCTCTGGACTGCAAGGTCAGCAGTTCAAGCTCACCAGTCATTCAGAAGAAACTAGCCTATACAGGGTTGCTATGAGTTGGAACCAACATTACGCAAAACAATTACAACTCAAAAGTTCAATCTCTTGTTTATACAAAAAGTTTTGCTTATTAATAAGTGTCGATTTACATGTTATTTCCATATATAGTAGTCCCTCCCACTGCCACTGATATCTAGTGGTTCTAACTCATAGTGAGTATGTATAGGGTTTCTGACAAGCAGCTGGTGGGTTTGAACCACTAGCCTTGTGGTTAGCAGTCCAGTGCTTATCCTACAATGCCACACGTAGCTTATCACCACACTGAACTTCTAACTGCAAGGTTGGAGGTTTAAATTCACCAGCTTCTCCTTGGAAACCCTATACAGAGTCATTGAGTCAAAAACGACTCCACAGCATTTAACAAACAAAACATTTTTTGACTATTGGGTTAAAGGAGCCCTTACAGTACTAACAAGTAAATGCCCAGTTGCTGAAAGGATGGTGTCAGAATCCATCCAATGGCTCTCAAAAAGAAAGACCTGAGGGGCTGCTTTCACAGAGATTACAGCCAAGAAAATCCTATGGGACTTTCTATTCGATCACATGGAGTCTCTATGAGTAACAACTGAATGACATCTAATAACAACAACCACAAAGCAACAACAAAGTTAAATAATATGGGGTATAATTTCTTGTGGGCACTTACAGGCTGTAAGGCAAAATGTTTGGTTTTTAAAAGATAACATCAGCTACTCTTAAAAAGGTATGTCAATATTAATTTAAGAGGTATTTTGCACAAATGTTGGTATTGATACATTGACTTGTTCTGCTCACTCAGTCAGTTTACATAATATCAAAATCCATCAGTTTTAAATTATGTATGTGAAAATTTGTGTTTCCAGTAGTTATCAATCATTGAAAAGATGAATGTAAATGACAATTTCACAGTGTGTGCTTCATATCTACAAAACAAAGAGCTACAAAAGTCAAATATAATCAAGGTGACTGAAAGCCTTCTGTACTCAAAAGCCTGCTAATTATTTATATGATTTTTACCAGAATGTGTTTCTATCCCAGAGCATCTATTGACCTGTGTACTACTTTCTTCCAATAAATGATATCCCATTAAATTCTACTAACTCAATCCATGGTTTAATCACACTGAACTCTTATCATCCTCATTTAAATGACTGGAATATGTTTTCTCAAATTTCCCTCAGGGTTCAATTAAAATTTGCCCAAATAAAAATATATGTTTTATATCTATCTAAAATACTAATGTGGTGCTGTAGGATAAGCACTGGACTACTAACCACAAAGTTGGTCATTCAAATCCATCAACTGTTCCTCTGCAAACCTATAAGGAGTCGCCATCAGTCAAAACCAACTGAATGGCACTTAACAATAACAATAAAGTAAGATCACACAGGAGAAACACGAAGCTTTCTGCTCCTGCAAAGATTTAAAACCATGGAAACCCTGTAGAAGGTCGTTCTAGGAACCTACTTGACATCCCTTAAAAACAACAGCAAAATAAGTTCAAGCAGCCCACATGCCATAGCATTTAGAGCTCTCGGATGCTAACAAAAAGCTGGGGGTTCAAACCCACCAGCACTCCTCTAGAGGTGGTAGTCTGCTTTCACAAAGATTTCAGACCTGGAAACCCCATGAGGCATTTCTACTCACTACACAGAGTCACTAGGATTTAGAATTGACTCCATGGCAAGGGGTGTTTTTCTTTGTTTTTGTTGTTAAAGAAACTTCTATTCAGACATATTTAAACATTATTCAACTATTTTCTTATGCCAGTACAAGGAAGCATGGTCAGTAGTTCAAGTTCACTAGCCACTCCACTTAAGAAAGATGAAGCTTTCTGCTTCTAGATATATTTACAGCCTCAAAACCACTCTAAGGGCCGCACACAACCACCATCACCACCATTGCCAATATACCTTCATATTTTATGTTAATTTATGTAGAATTCTTTGTATTATAGTTATTTTCTATTTTCTCTGTTCAGAATATTTTGAAAGGAATAAATTTGATGTGTGCTATTTTAGCCACATTTTACAGCAGAGATTCATACTTTTCTCACATCAGAGATTTTATTCATTCTGTTAAAAGGACAGACAGTTCTGTTTCAAGGAGCTTACTGTGTAGTGGAGATATATGATAATGAAAAAGTAAAATAATATAATTTCAGACAGTAAAGAATGCTATAAAAAGAGATAAAGAGTTATAGAGAGACTGTGAGTAGATCAGTTTGGATTGGATGTCTATGGTAAATCTCTTTACCTTGTGAGAAGAGGCCAAGTTATGAGAAAGAGAGAGTCTAGCACAAAAGAACTTTAGATGCCAATGTTTAAAAATGATATAAAGATCCTCAGAAGATACAAGCTTCTTGTTAGGTGCCATTGACTAAGTTTCAATGCATAGTAACTCTTGCTGTTGTTGATAAGTGCCTTTGAGTCCATTGTGACTCAGAGTGACTTTGTATAGGGTTTCTGAGGCTGCAAAAAAATTTTTTTTAAACCAGAAAGTCTCATCTTTCTCCATGGAGTGGATATGGTTCACAGTTCAGGGCTTTTCCTATGGTGCCACCATTCTCTTTTTAGCAACGCTAGGCACAACAGAAATAAACATCATGATATGTTTGAACCCAGTTCTGCAACCATGGTATCAATCCAGCTCACCGAGAGTCTTCCTCTTTTTTGATTACTCTATACTTTAACAAGCACGATGTCCTTTTTCAGGGACTGGTCCCTTTTTATAATATGTTCAAAATATGTGAGATGAAGTCTTGCCACACTTGTTTCTAAGGAGCATTCTGGCTGTACTGCTTCAAACACAGATTAGTTTGTTCTTTTGGCACGCCCTGGTACTTTCAATATTCTTCATATATACCACAATTCAAATGCTTAAATTCTTCCCCTGTCTTCTTAATTCAGTGTCCAAATTTCACATGCATAGTGTTATCTTTGTTAACTGCAGTCAGTGGATTCCTACCCATACCTATCATGTATAGGGTTTCTGAGAAGCTGCTGGTGAGCTTGAACCACAGGCCTTGCAGTTCAAAGTAACTTTGCATTCCACCACATTAACCCACAGAGCCACACAAGGACTCCAATGCATATTAGGCTTTTGAAAAGATTTATTTTTGTATTAGTAACATCTTAGTCCTCAAAGTGACATCTTTCCTTTTTAACACTTTCAGGAGGTCTTTTGCAGCAAATTTTCCCAATGCAATATGTCATTTGATTTCTTTACTGCTGCTTCCAGGAGTATTGATTATGGAGCCAAGTAAAATGAAATCTCTGAATACTTCAATTTCTTCTCCATTTATCATGATGTTCTTTATTGGTCCAGTTGTAAGGCTTTTCATTTAATTTACACTGAGTTGTAATACAAACTGCATTCTTTGATCTTCAACAGCAATGGCTTCAGATCCTTTTCCCTTTGAGCATACAGGATATGCCATCTGCATAGTGCAGGCTGTCAATGAGACTTCTGACAACCGTGTTGTAGATTTTGTCTTCATATATTCCAGTTTCTCAGATTATTTCCTCAATATACAGATGGAATGTTGTTGTTGTTGTCCAATGCTACAGAGTCAGTTCTGACTTATAGCAACACTGTATAGGGTTTGCAAACAGCAGCTGGTAGGTTTTTACCACTGACCTTGTGGTTAGCAGTTCAGTAATTATCCCACAGTGCCACAGCAGGATAATTATGGTGAAAAGAAACAATCCCGACTCATACTTTTCCTGATCTTATTCCCAGCAGTATCACTATGTACTGTTTGGTCTATGCACTAAACACATTAGACAAAAAACAAAACTCTAAGAACTGACAGAATACCAACTGAAATGTTTCAACAAACTGATAGAGTGCTGAAAGTATTCTGGTGCCAAGAAATGTGTAAAATAACTACATGATCAACTGATTGCAAGACATCCATATTTGTGACCATTCCCAAGACATTTGATGCAACAGAATTTAGAAACAATTGAACAATACTGTTAATATCTCATGCAATAAAAATTTTGCTAAATATAATTTTTTGTTGTTGTTGTTGTTGCAGCAGTACATCAACAGGGAGCTTCTAGAAATTCAAGTTGGATTTAGAAGTCACTAAATGAGGGATATAATTGCTGACATTAGATGGACCTTGACTTAAAGCAAAGAATACTAGAAAGATGTTTATTTGTATTTTATTGATTGCTCAAAGTCATTCAACTGCATGAATCATACCATACTAGTGAATTTGAACCACCAACTTTCTCTTCAAATGAACCTTGTGGTCCACTGCTTTATCCCACAGCAACACACCAGGACTCCTATAATACAGTAGTCTCATACAATATTTTTCCTTTAGTAATTGACTTAATTCCACTCAAATAATGCCCTCGTTTTTTTGTAGGTAGAGTAACCAGAGCTTTGAACTGGTTTCAAACAGTTCAGTCCTGGTGGAAGGAGTCAAGAGAAGCATTAAGTGCTATGTAGCAACCAAATGTCTAATGTGATGGTTTTGACCCAAGCAGGAATTAGGCATCAATGCCGCCCTCAGAGATAGTGACCAACTGAGATGCTTTGAATATGGGATTCAGTATGATCTGCGCCATCTTTGAGGGGCACTGCTCCTTGTTTCCTATTAAGGTCAAACGAGCAAAATTTGGTTGTTCTGCAATGTGTTCATTACTGCTCTTGTTTTGGTAGGCCATGACTGAATTGCTTCATAAAAAATGTAATTTTGTCTGACAGAATGAAAAACATGATGCTTCATTTGAAATAAAAGGGAGCATTTGGTGTTATGGTAATATGAGAAGCAGCTTTGTTGTGTATGCTATTTTCATTTGAAATAACAAATCAGGACTTGTTTGTGTGTGTGTGTTTTGCTTCAAGAAGCATATTCAGAATAATTTTAAAATTTTTTCTGATTTTGAAATTCCCAATATTCATTTAGAAAAGTGACTTTATTTTCAATTATTTTGATAAAAGAGAATCACTTCTAACATTTGTTACTGTTGTTGTTGTTAGGTAGCATCGAGTCAGCTCTGACCCATGAAGATTCTGTATACAACAGAGTGCAACACTGCAGACTTCTGTGAAGTTCGCACAATCATTATTATGTTTGAACTCATTGTTGCAGCCGCTATGTTAATCCATCTTATCGGGGGTCTTCCTCTTTTTCACTTACCTACTACCTTGTTGTTAAGTTTTATTGAGTTGGTTCTGACTCAAAGTGACAATGTATAGACTTACTGAGGAGTGGCTAGTGAGTTTGAACTACCAACATTGCGGTTCAAACTGACCTTGTGGTTCATTGCTTTTCCTACAGAGCCACACCACAACTCTCTCTTTACCAAATATTATGTTCTTCTACAAGAACTGGTTCCAACTCATAACAGGTCCAAAGAATGAGTGACAAGAGTCTTGCCTTCTTTATTTCTTAGAAGCATTCTGGCTGTACTTATTCAAAAACAGATTTGTTTG
>NW_006408550.1:16054620-16056179 GCF_000296735.1 Chrysochloris asiatica
AAGATGAATACTATTCATTGGTGATTCTGCCTTCCCCTGCACCCTCTGAAACTAAACTCCCTCTTGAAAATGTGCAAGCCAGTCACTTCATGCTTTATAGCCCCCATTTTAGATAGTCAATATCTAAGTTGCCTGTCCCTATCAACCCTGTGTACAGAGGGGATAGGATTGATCCTTGATGTGAAGATTATTTACCTCTCAGTTGGTATTTTGAGCTACTACATCTATAAGTATAGGTCAAGTTCATCAAATTGTAACAATTTACACTTGTTTCCTTTATTTTAAAAAAATGAAAAAAAAATTTAATTTTTTCTTTTTATCTTCCTTTAGTTGAGTTCTGATCATTAAGCCATCAAAACTAGGTTGAATGGGTACTACCTACAAGTTTGGGCATTCTTATGTGTCTCCCTCATTTCATATCATCTGGGCACTTCAATCTCAGCTCTAGCCCTCCGTGGTTATGCCCTTGTCCATGGGATCAGGATTCCCTGGGTCTCATTACATTTTGGACCAACCAGCCCTCTTCTCTTTCTTATCTCCAGGTCAAGGGAAGTCTATGAAAAATGGTCAAACTCAACCTATATCTTCACTGCTGCCTTTCCCCCTCTTCCACTCACCAGGAGACCAACGTGGCCACCAGGAAATTTATATACTTGATCATGTGTTCCCTTTGAGTTTCATTCTTGGAGGAGTGTTTGTCCTGAAGGGACTTGATTGCTTGCCTTGATGGGTCCCCAAAAACAACTTGCTTGTTCTTGTAGTAGCCAGTCAGACTGCCAATTTTGTTTTGAAATTTTCTTTCTGGTCTTTTTTTCAAGAAGTATTTTCTGTTCCTCTATCTGTTCTAGGTTGGTCGGCTTGTCCTTTCATGTGGGACTATCCCACCTCTTAAGGTTCTCGATGAGGCTCAGATTTCACCAAAGGTCCTATAGACTACAAAGGCTCCATGGGAAGCCTATTTCACTGGATAAGTTCTAGAACCCCTTGTGGTAGATTTTTCCATTGCAATATATCATTTGAGTTTTTGATTACTGCTTCCAAAGGTATTGATTGTTCATTCCAAGCAAAGTGAAGTCTTTGACAACTTCAATCTTTTCTCTGTCTATCATTATGTAATTTAGTCATCCAGTTGTGAAGAATTTTATTTTCTCTATTCTGAGGTGCAATCCCATACTGATTCCAGAAAACAATATTATGACATCAGTGTATCACAGACTCTTAATGAGTCTTCCTTCAGTGCTGATGAACATATTGTCCACTTTCATGTTATTAGTTCAGCATATCGATCAAATAAGTATGGCAAAAAGATATAACCCTAACATATACCTTTCTTAATTTTAAAGGAGTCAGTACCCATCTGTTCTGTTCATCAACTTCCTCTTGTTCAATGTAAAAGCCCCACATGAATGTAATTGAATGTTGTTCTAGTATTCCCATTATTCCCAATGTTATCTATAGTTTGTTGTGATTCTCACAGCCAAATGCCTCTGCATAGTTAATAAAACACAATTAAACATCTTGTGTTCTTTGCTTTCAGACTACACACACACACACCTATA
>NW_006408550.1:16056444-16057650 GCF_000296735.1 Chrysochloris asiatica
TTTTTTTTTTTTGGAATGGGCACAAATATGGATCTCTTGCAGTTGATTAGTCAGGAAACTATCTTCCAAATTTCTCGGTATACATGAGTGTTTCCAGCACTGCAACAGTTTGTTGAAACATTCCAATTGGTGTTCTGTCATTTCCCGGATATTTGCTTTTCACTAATGCCTTCAGTGCAACATGGATTTCTTTCACTACTATTGGCTCTTGATCATATGTTATCTCTTCAAATGCATGAACATTGACCAATTCTTTTTGGTACAATGACTCTGGGTATTCCTTCCATCTTCTTTTGATGTTTCCAGCATTATTCAATATTTTGCTTACGCTGCTGTTGCTGTTGTTGTTAAGTGCCGTAGATCCTCCTCTTTTGGCACTATGTCAGACAATTTCTCACTGCTTTTCATAATATTTTGAGGAGCATACTTTTATCATTCAGTTTCTATTTGTGATACTGAGTTTGTGTCCAGCTCTGACAAGATCCAGAATTACACTGATTTTTTTTTTTCACAGCTAGATAAAGGATATAAAAAGGGATTATATCTCTTGAGGCTTATGTTGTTCTGACATGCCTTTGAGTTAGATCCAGCTCATAGCACCCTATGCACAACAGAAAGAAAAACTGCCCCGCCTTGCTCCATACTCACAATTGTTTTTATGTTTGAGCCAATTGTTGCTCTGTGTCAATCCATACCATTGGAGGTCTTCCTTTTCTCATACTCTTCACCTTATCAAGCATCATGACCTTGTCCAGGGATTGATCCCTCCAGACAACATGTCCAAAGAATGAGATAAATCTTGTCATCTGGGAGGCACTATCCTGCCAAAGAGCAGAACAGCGAGAAGCCTTATGCATGAAAAGTTCATTGTTTAGCAAAACAACAATGAATGTCCCCTTGGTTAGCAAAGCTACAAGGGATGATTCATGCAGGGGACCCGCGGTTTCTAGCTTTCCATTGGAAAAATAGTTTATTCCTGATTTCCTTATAAGAAATTTTAGAAAATCTTGCATAATCATTAGATACTTTAAACAAACCTCACATTATAATAGTTGCCTTTTCACATTAACATTAACTTTCACACCATATTCAATCTTATGTAGTTATAAAAATTAATTTTTACATTAACAATAAATTTTAACATTAGAAATAACCACACTAGCTAAGTTTCAGCAATTCAAGCTTAAAATTGTAAGAAACATACCA